>NC_091990.1:127864906-128164906 GCF_044704955.1 Pristiophorus japonicus | reverse complement strand
GTGCCATTTCTCACTCTCACTGAAAAATGCTGTGCGGAAATGCTTGCTCAGATGGCTGAGGGATCATATGTTTTTGGTTAAAGTGCTAGGGAAGGTCGCTAGAAATGAACCTATGGCTCGGGTTCAGTTGTTATTAGATCCTCAATGCTACTGTATAGGACTGAAACAAATTCTGATGACCGCAAATATTGGACTGCAGTTCAAAGAGAACTTTGCTGCTTGCTTAAATGTGCAATTAAATTGATTCCATATCTAGTCCTTTATGTTTTTATGATAAATACTCACTTTTTATCCAACCAGTACTATTAACAATCAGACTGGTTTGAACCTGCTGAAATCGGCGTTAACAGCTCGATAACGGCCTCAGAATTAAGTTAAGTGGACTTACTGCGCCATTAATGCCACTTTTAAAGGGGCCCATGGCTGGGTGAATGAAGCACCTGTTTGTTTCAGGCAGTAGGCCCCTTTTAATATGCAATTGATGCCATTTTAGGACAAAATTGGTCTTTGCGTGCAGCCTACATCCTCCAACCAGTTTCAACGGCGATGCTGGCAAAGAGGCTCAAAAATGTTTTAATTTAATAACAAAATAGGAGACCACAATGGTAATTATGGTATAGATTTGGATGTGCTACCCGACTACAGAATGAATGTTACATATTCTGAATTAAAAATTGCTGCGGGAAATAGGACATTGTGTGTACAAGCAGATTCTTGAAGTTTAAGTTTAAGAGAATAATATTGATGGTCCATAATAAAGCTTTTAGTGAGACAAGACATTGTTGTACGATTTTGATTATTGTATCTACAAAAAGATTAAAACTGTTTTTACACTACTGTTGATTTAGTTTGGACTCTGGAAGAAAATCCGGTCTATAATTCTGCCATCAGTATAAAGGAGCTGGATTTAGTAATGTAAACACGGGGAGTCAGTCTTCATCAATCCAAACTAAATCAGTACCAGTGTAAAGGTGGGGCACTGAATATGAAAAGAGAAACAACAAGGTTGGCACTGGGTTGTGTGTCAATGAGCCACAAAATAAGATAAAAGAGAAAAAAATAGTTATTTTTGAGCATGAGCAAAAGGAAGAGAAGAAAAATGATCCAATTTTTTAATTCTTGAAGGTAATCAATGGAGTGGACATAAAGAAGTTATTGATATTGGAAGAACTGGAGGAGATTATTATGATTAAGGAAATTAGAAACAAAATTAGAGCTTAAAGCATCAGGGATCTATTCAGAATGCGAATGAAGTTTAAAAATATTGAAAAAAGACAATCATATATTTGTGATCCAACAGGCTGTAGAAAGAGAGGGCTTGTTTTAAAGGTGGGTGGAAATCAAAATTGTTTGCGCATATCTTAAATATAAACTCTCACTGATATGATGAATGGCTTTCTCTCATTACTGATTTCTCTTATTCTTATGTCAATATGTGAAGCCTCCTTGCTAGGGGCTCAATTTTCCCCGAGCCCGTTTTCTGGTGTATTGCCTGAGTTGCGCTTAATTAGGTGAATAGATGCTCCAGAAAAAAATCTCTGAAGTTCCCCCGATGTTTGGCCTCTAATCTGCAGCTGCGCAGCGTGGCCAGTCGCCTCGGGGGGTGGAGCCTGTGGTCTGCGTTGGAAAAAGGAGCCGGGCCTTCTGTGCATGCGTGGGAGAAAAAACTGACGTTCTTGACGTCGCTGAAATGGCCGTGCATGTGCAGTAGAGTTCCGAATGAGGTGCCTTCCTGGTCAGCTGCGGTGAGTACCCTCCCCTGCCGAGCCTCTCCGGTGTCTTCCCGCCGCTCTGTGGCCCCCAATTTCGTGCTGGCCAGCTTGCTCCCTTTACCCCGAGCCTCTCCGGTGCCTTCCCACTGCTCTGTGGCCCCTGTTTTCGTGCCGGCCAGCTAGCTCCCTTCACCCCGAGCCTCTCCAGTGCCTTCCCGCCACTCTGTGGCCCCCGATTTCGTGCCGGTCCAGGTCCGCTCCGCTTCCCGCCCCTAGCCCCCTTTTGAGGAAAATAAAACGTGCTAAAAAAACCGTAACTGAGTTACGCTGGTACAAATTGATTGGGGAAACTGGGGATTGGTAAGTTAGGCCAGAAAAAGCAGCCTACTCCAAAAAAAAACGGCGCAAATACTGGGGAAAATTGAGCCCTAGATGTGAGCGTTTCGTCAGAGACAGGGCTGCAATATTGTAGCTTCAATAATGCACTTAAAATCTAGTAAAGCTTGGTGCCAACATCAGAGACTCACTTTCTGTTGTTAAATATTTTGTTATATCTGTACTGGGAGATTGTTTCTAGTAGATAGGGTTGCCAACTCTGGTTGGACGTATTCCTGGAGGTTGGATCATGTGATGTTTAAATCGTGATATTTGATCACATGATATATGCCCGCAGTTTGCAAATGTTTTTGCATTTATCATATAAAAAAAAGTTGGGGCCCCTGTAGTTGTGTGTCTTTGTGCTAAACATATAAGAATAGTTAAAGGATGCCGATTTTATGTAAAAGTAACCTATGAACACTGTCATGTATTCTGCTTTTTCTTTGTAACTATCTATCGCAAAGTCCGGATAAGTAAAGTGCACTCACATTTTTAGGCTTGTTCCTTTGCAAAAACATAGAAATTGCATCAGTCCAAGTCATTTTTCTAAATTTCGAAGATATGAATTATATACTAGAATTTATAGAAATTTATTTAGCCAAAAATATAATGGGGATAATTTTACTTTGGGTGGTAATGTAAAATAGGCAATATTGATATCGTTATGCATCTCCCCCGATTAATAGGTGGCTGACTTGATATCGTCCATTTTACAATATCACGCAAAGTCAAAATTGCCTCCGATTTGTCCAGTTTTATCTCCTATCTACTGTGATTCATTCTTGTCAATGTTGATAGTTTTACAGTAGACATACTGCCGACTGACTTTTATTTCAAATGAAGATTGTTTAAGCTAAACAAATACTTGAAACTAAACCAATACTCATTGAAGATTCCTAGTTTTAGTAGGTGCTTTAAATAGAAAATAAAAATAAAAGTGTAGTGCAGTCCAGTGGTTATGCATGGGTTTTTTGTATTCTAGTAAGAAATATAGTTTGAAGTTAAAAATGTGTTTAAACCAGTTCTTTATATGTAGCTTAACATATTTTGTGAATCTATCGGACCTCTTGTCCAGTTTTGGACTGATCAAAACATGACGACCCCACATGTACTGTCCGTGCTGTTTCCTCATTGTTGACTGCTCTGCACCGCTGACTGGCCTTTCCTGAGTTCTCCTTCGGGGCACTGGGGGCAGGAAGGGTTCAACACCAGAGATTGAGAAGTTGCCTTGTGAGAAGTCCCGTGTGCGCAAACTGCAAACCTTACTTCCACATTTTCTCCCGGGTTGCCAGCAGTAGAGTCTGGGAGAGTAATCGTCGACTCTAGGATACTCCCGGCCAATCCTGAAGGGTTGGCAACCCTACTAGTAGAGCGCATTGGATTGGAATATATAATTTAAATCCCGTTTGCCACTTTAAATGTGACTGCTAAAAAGCTGGCTGTCTTAGGCAAACCTCATCTTTTGGTTGCTATCCAAATGTTGTTGAAAGATGAGTTTTAACTTCCACTACAAATTCTCATGGTGGCAAAAGTGCCGTCGGTGGTGTCTCGAAAACTTGTCTGCCTTCAGTCTGACTGTCTGGCACCACACCCCCTATTTGGAAATTAAAGTAATTTTAGAGCACTTAACCAGCACAGTTGCTCCTGTATGACAAGCTAGAGATATGAAAATAGTTTTTAAAGGTAGGTGTATGTCCTGTATGAGCATGTTGTGTGTATGGTGGCAGGTGCACCTGCAGATTATTTCAAATCCCTTGCTGTCAGGAAAGCACAGAAGAGGGTGGGGGCGGGTGAAATCCATCCTGTGCTCGGCTAAATCCCACATAGACAGAAGTACATTCAGCCGGGATTGATCACGAACAAACAGGAGTTGGATCCCTGGTTGATCTCGGGGGAATGGCTTCATTTGTGTTGCCCAGCCAAGTATCTACCTTTGTGTTGATAGGCTATTGGACTGTGGGGACACTGCAGCCGAAGGTACTCCAGCTCTCACCTCTTCTCAGCTTCATGCTCTTTTGCCTTATTAGCGCATCATATAATGCATTTACCAATCCCACTTGTCAGGGTAGCATCTTTAAAATCTTGTTAAAGATGTTGTTATTTTCCAAGTTTGAAGCCATTATTCACCAGCACCAGTAATCCTCCTAAAATTGCTTCAGTTGCACTGCTGAAAGGCTTCTGTAGTTGGGGTTTAATTTTCACTTTTCCCCCTCTTTTCTCCCCTCCTCTCTTCCTCTCATGAAGCAATTGACTGCTTTTAGTTATGGTTATGGAGAGGAAATCACTGCCAAATCCACCATGTCCTCAGCCAGCACACAAGTACAAGTACTTCCACAGAGGCTGCAAGCATCAGGAGCACGGACCATGGCTGATTGATCCTCCACCACCCCACCCCAACTCAGGGTGGCTAAAGTGCATTGTAGCACTCGAACAGCTAGCCTGGCTGGGATCAGCTACTCTGTACAGATCAGGGATCACGCCAGAGACTGTCCTGTATTAAAGGCATGGAAAGCAAGAGATAGGAGATTTCGGGGAGGAAGTTCCAAAGAGGCCGAGGGAATTGTCTACTTTTTTCCTGTGAAAATGGGAAAACCAGTGGCTCTGTCCATAGTACACTAAGGGATTGCTAGTTACTCTGATCAAGGCCACTGGCTGTTTATGGTGATTGAATAACAAAAACGACAGTCATGTACAATTATATAGTACATTTAATGTCGCAAATTGTGGTGCTTCATAGAAGAAGAAAGGAAAAGGTGCTGAGCCTGTGTAGGGAACTCCGAGAGATGCCTGGTGACTCGGTTGAAGAGGCTTTTAAAGGCAGGGGTAGAAGGAGGTTTCAGGGAAGAAGTTCCAGAGAAGAGGCTGAGAGAAATGAAGACTCTACCACTGATTGGGGAGGGGGCAGTCTAAGTGCAGGGCAATCAAAGATGGTCAGAGGGCATAGGAGGGACATAAACTTCGAGCAGGTTGGAGAGGTAAGGCGGAACAAGGTTCAGGCTTTGTGTTATATATGTGGACTTGTATTTACTCTGTACAGCCACCAGAGGGCTCATTCCCCGGAGTCCCAAGAGATCCCATAATCCCTTGGGAGCACAGGCATTTAAGAAGGCTTCACACTCTGGAGACCTGTAATAAAAGACGAAGGTCACATTTTACTTTGAGCTCACAGTATTCAGTCTGACTCTTTCTCCATCTACTACACTTTAGAAACCAGAATCTATGGCAAGGGAGCATAGTTTCTAGTGGGGGCTGAACACAATGGCTTCAATTCTCCTGATGTTCAATTGAAAGACATTCTGTCTCATCCATGACTTATTACGCTAGATTCTATTTTTATTACATGGGATTATGGTATTTGTATCCATGTTTTGGGGACGTCATTCTGCTATTCTATCTGTTTTTCCATGAAGACCGGAAGCCTTGCTCATTGTATAAACAGGAGTGTTTTGCCAACAGGGCAAAGCTGTAAATGCCCACAAAATACTTTTGAAAGTAGCACAGTTAGAAATACAGGATGAGTTATCACTTTGATTACAGAATATGAAATTGTATCTATTCTTCACTCCATGCCTCACTAATTATTCTATTTGAACATTCTTTAAAAATGTTAAAAAAAAATACAATAATGCTGTTACAATAAATGCAAAAACCATAGATTGTATTGATATTTGTTCTGATAAGTAACAGTTCTAACATTTATTTATGTGTCTGTGTTTAAATGTGTGTGTGTGTGAAATTTGGGGGGAAAGAAACGATTTTGTCTTGCTCAATAAATGTTATTTATTGAAGCAGTCAGATTTCTGACTAAAAAGAGGTTCGTCCCCTCCCTCACTATTCATCTTGGCATAGCTGTCAACCTCATAGACCTTCAGCTGAGACAGAACAAAAGACTCCTGCTGGAGCACCCTGGAGCACTTATCACTTTGAATGATGGACCTGGCTCTCAGAGCTTAACATGGCTTTTTTATTAACTTGATGTTGTGCATTTGAAATTCTGTAGACCGCTAATGAAGCATGTTGCTATGGCGATTGGAACTTCATTTCAGGCTGTGCCAGGTATGAATAATGTGTGAACCTGTAGGAAACTGGTGGTAATATTGCCACTATGCTGATGTGCTTTGTGCTATTCAAAGAGAACTTAGCACTGCACTGAAACCTGGCAAACAGTAAAGACAGTTAACATATTTCCTTCTGCCTTAACCCTTAAAATGATTGATAATGCAAAAATGTAATTTACAGAGCTAAATATTCGCCAAAAGTCTGTCCTGTTTTTTTGTGAACAATTATATTTCCTGTTTCTATATTGAAAACTTAGTCCTACATTAGCACTAGGAACAGCTGTAGTGCAACAAAAATGATTCCCTTCCATCCCATATTTGTGCTTCTGGAAGATTTTATAGGACGAGTAAAGTACACATTCATACAGCCCTTTGAGTGCCGGTAACAGTTTTCTGTGAATCGTTAGGTGTTATATGGGCATTGACCCAATCAGACTCAGGAATAGCACCGTGTTGGCATAGTGTAAGCGCTCATTTGTAAAAATGCACGCCTTTACCCTCCAGGCTATATGCTCAAGTCATCCCTCAAGGGTCAATAACACGAGGGCACAGATTTAAGGTGATTAGCAAAAGAACCCGATGTGACATGGGGAAAAAAAATTTATGCAACGAGTAGTTAGGATTTGGAATGCACTGCTTGATAAGGTGGTAGCAATAAATTCAATAGTAGCCTTCAAAGGGAATTGGGCAGATACTTGGAGGAAAAAAAATTGCAGGGATAAAAGAGTGGGAGAGTGGGACTAACTGGATTGTTCTCCGAAAGAGACAGCATAGACTCCATGGGCTGAATGGCCTCCTTCTGTGCTGTACTATTCTATTGCCTTTGCCCCAGTACAAACAATGGCCACATCACTGCTTTAATTGTATTTAAATATGTATGGAGTTGCAACCATCACCAAATAGAACATATCATCAAACAGAACACATTGTCAGTGTAGACCTTCAGTTGGTGCTTCTGATATTGGTAACATTCATAAAATTGCCTCAAATTTACCATTTATTGGGCCCAAGTTTCCACATGATTCGCGCCTGATTTTTAGGAGCAACTGGTGGAGAACGGACTATTTTAGAAATCGCAATTCTCCACATTTTTTTTTCTGCAGTTCTAGTCAGGTAGAACAGTTCTAGTTTAGAACAGAATTTTTTCTTCAAAAGGGGGCGTGTCCGGCCACTGACACCTGATTTGAAAGTTTCCACAGTGAAAATGTACTCCAAACTAAAGTAGAATGGAGCCAGTGAAGATTTTTGTAGAACTGAAAAAACCTGTTCTACACATTAAAAAATCAGGCGCAGGTTACAAATTAGGCGTCCAGAACGAGGTTGGGGGGAGGGGAGGGGAAGGGAACTCATTATATTCGACAATAAATCCTTATTTATACTTCTACAAATATTATACAAATAAATCCAACCTGAGTGAACATTTATAAGCCACGAAAAGATTAAATAAACCATCTTCCTACCTGTGTGAAAGTGCTTCAGCCAGGGAGAATTCTGCAGCCGTTTGTGCCGCTGAGCGGGAGGGGGAGAGAGAGGGAGAGAGAGAGAGAGAGAGGGGGGGGAGAGAGAGAGAGAGGGGGGAGGGGGGGAGAGAGAGAGAGAGAGAGAGAGGGGGGGAGGGGGGTGAGAGAGAGAGAGGGGGGGGAGGGGGGGAGAGAGAGAGAGGGGGGGAGGGGGGGGGAGAGAGAGAGAGAGAGAAAGCGGGGGAGGGGGGGAGAGAGAGAGAGGGGGGAGGGGAGAGAGAGAGAGAGAGAGAGAGAGAGGAGGGAGGGGGGCGTCGGGTCGGGGAACAGGAGCGCGGGTCAGGTCAGTGGGGCGGGGGGGGAGCGGGTGTCGGGTGTCGGGTCGGTGCGGGGGGGGGGAGCGGGTGTCGGGTCGGTGCGGGGGGGGGGAGCGGGTCTCGGGTCGTCGGGGGGGGGGGGAGCGGGTGTCGGGTCGGGGTGGGGGGAGCGGGTGTCGGGTCGGGTCTGGTCGGCGGGGGGGGGGGTGGGAGCGAGTGTCGGGTCTGGTCAGGCGGGGAGCAGGCGCTGGCCGTGGGAGGAGCCCCAGTGAGGCCATTGGGCCAGGGCTAGGGGCTGCGTGCTGCGTGCTTCGGGCCCCTCCCACACAGTTCGGCGCCTGGAGCTACTGCACTTGCGTGCCGACTGTAGCGCACATGTGCAGAGGTCCCGGCACTGTTTTCAGCGCAGGGACCTGGCTCCGCCCCCCCCCACAGCTCGTGCTGACTGCGCCAAGGGCCAGAGGACCTGTAAGTAGGTACAGACTACCGAGGATCTTTTTTAGGTGCCGTTTTAGGCGCGAAAAACGGGCGCCCAGCTCGGAGGGGCGCCCATTTTTTTTCTTGTGGAAACTTGGGCCCATTATGATATGCAAAGAAAGTAATGCCGTTGTGAAATCATAGTGCTGTACTTATTGTTAATCCTTTATATTTAAAAACATTTATTTTGTGTTTGATTGCCATGGTATATACATTTTTTGCAAACGTGTTTGAATTTTATTGCAGGTGGATATGATGGTGCTATCAGGATTTCAATTCTTCACCACTTCAGGGGCTCAATTTTCCCCAAGCCCGTTTTCTGGCGTATTGCCAGAGTTACGCTCATTTTTCTAGGCCAGAAATGCGCCAGAAATAATTTGCCAAAATTTCCCCGATGTATAATTCGAATTTGGCACCGCGCAGCGTGTCCAATCACCTCGGGGGTGGAGCCTGCTGTCTGCGCCGATAAATGATGCTGCACCTTCTGCGCATGCGCGGAAAAAAAAAAGTTACGTTGTTGACGTCGTTGCAATAGACGCGCATGCAATCGGCCATTTTTAAAGAGCCAGTTGTGTGTGTGAGAAGGAGTGCTGTATGAGAGTATTGGAAAAATCGCAGCTGCAGCAGTACAAGATGCAAGGCGGTGCAAGGACCAAGAATTTCTTACAGGAAGGAGTGGAGACACTAGTTACTGTGATTGAGAACAGATGGCAGGAGCTGGACACCAGCAGAGGTCACATAAAAGTTCCACCCAAAGAAATGAAGAAACGCCGGAACCAAGTTGCAGAAGATTACTGTGCAATGGTGACCACCACGAGATCTGGAGGCCAGTGTAACAAGAAGTGGCAGGATCTTGGTCAAGTAGTTCGTGTAAGTAATATTTTCATTTATTCAATGCAATTGCAATTGTAAATGCGACCATCTGTATATGTCCCACCCAACAGAAAGACATCCTCTTTAAAAAGTTAGGTTATCATATTTGCAGAGGAAGGTGGCACATAATAAAAGGGTAATTACTCGAACAGGAGGAGGCCCGGCAAATCTGCACCCACTGACACGCTTGGAAGAGAGGGTCGCTGCTTTGATGGGTCCTGGCTGGAAAAAAGCAATCAGTACTGCACAAGCTGGGCCCACACTCGAGGGAGAGGGTAAGTCCTGCAAATTCATCGTGGTCCTTCAAATCAGTCTGCTGCCTGGCCTGCGCTGTGTGAACCTACTCATGCCACCCACCCTGCCCCCTCCTCTGCTGCTAACCATTTGACTGTTCTGTTATATTTTGCAGAACTTGAGGCCAACCCTGATGATGCAGAAGAATTTTCAGACAAGGGCGAGCCTGAAGAGAACATCTTCCAATCCAACCCACCAGACCAAGAACATGGGGGAGAGGGGGAGGGGATGGAGCGAGATGAAGCCCCCATTGTTTTACTGACTTTGGAGGAGGTGCCGCTCATTGTGGTGACAGCCCCTTCCGTGATTAGTGGTTTGAGTGCTGGTGGGACATTCCATGGTTTCACACCTTCCGAGGTTGAGGGTCCCAGTGATGGAGTGCAGCGAGGCACACCCAGGGCCCCGCCTTCCGAGGTTGCAGGACCCAGTGGTGTGATGCAGCGAGGCACGCCCAGGGCCCCATCTTTCGAGGTCGCAGATCCCAGTGGTGTGGTGCAGTGAGGCACACCCAAGGCCCCACCATCCAGTTTGGTGGCAAAAACACGACGGCAGAATATTATTTGAATGGCGGGAGATTAGGAAAAGGGAAGGTGCAATGAGACCTCGGTGTCATGGTACATCAGTCATTGAAAGTTGGCATGCAGGTACAGCAGGCGGTGAAGGCGGCAAATGGTATGTTGGCCTTCATAGCTAGGGGATTTGAGTATAGGAGCAGGGAGGTCTTACTGCAGTTGTACAGGGCCTTAGTGAGGTCTCACCTGGAATATTGTGTAGAGTTTTGGTTTCCTAATCTGAGGAAGGACGTTCTTGCTATTGAGGGAGTGCAGCGAAGGTTCACCAGACTGATTCCCAGGATGGCAGGACTGACATATGAGGAGAGATTGGATCGACTGGGCCTGTATTCACTGGAGTTTAGAAGGATGAGAGGTGATTTCATAGAAATGTATAAGATTCTGACGGGACTGGACAGGTTGGATGCGGGAAGAATGTTCCCGATGTTGGGGAAGTCCAGAACCAGGGGACATATTCTAAGGCTAAGAGGTAGGACATTTAGGACTGAGTTGAGGAGAAACTTCTTACTCAGAGAGTTGTTAACCTGTGGAATTCCCTACCGCAGAGAGTTGTTGATGCCAGTTCATTGGATATATTTAAGAGGGAGTTGGATATGGCCCTTACGGCTAAAGGGATCAAGGGGTATGGAGAGAAAGCAGGAAAGGGGTACTGAGGTGAATGTTCAGCCATGATTTTATTGAATGGTGGTGCAGGCTCGAAGGGCCGAATGGCCTACTCCTGCATCTATTTTCTGTGTTTCTATGTTTTCTATGTTTCCAAGGTTGCAGGTCCCAGTGGTGGTGTGCAGCAAGGCATACCCGTGGGGAGGAGGGGAAGGAGAGCTTGACCGTGCTCTCCTGAGGTGCAGGATCGAACAGATGTGGTTCAGATGATGTCATTGAGTGCGGAGAGCATTGATCTTATCCGATCACTCCTGGAGATTATGTCATTGAGTGCGGAGAGCATTGATCTTATCCGATCACTCCTGGATGCCATCAGTGGGGTAAATGATGAGGTAGTGGAACAGTCGGGAGAAGTAACAGCAATGACACAAGAAATGGGAACGATGTCTGGGACCATCAGTGAGGGAATAGTGGCCCTAAGGGAGAGAATGTCAGAGGTAGTGCAAACCACATCACTGACCATGAGGGAGGGAATGTTGCAGGTAGTTCACACAGTTTTGCTCAACATGAGGGAGGGAATGTTGAAGGCCGTTGAGACACTGTCAGGGCGCATGAGGGAGAGAATGTCGGAGTGAGCTGCTGCAATAAGGGAATACGCCCAGACCCCGTGCCCATTGACAGAATCAACTGTCATTCCCACTCCAATCCCCAGACCAGCCTATGAAGAGCCCAAAGCCGGGCCCTTCAACATGCCGCCTGACATCGACGCACCCCTCCTTCCCCCGCCACCCCTCAAGAGGTGCGCAGTACCCGAGATGTTAGAAAGAATAAGCTTGGTACCAAGCCCAGAAACACTGCGCACCGCCTGCAGGCAGGAGTGGTGGAGTGTTCAAGGCCAAACACAGCGGGTGGTCTTAGAATAAGGGGGAGGAGAGATGGGAGCAGCCTTTCTTTGCTGTTGTTGTTGTTATTATTATTGCTGTTATAACTGTTCTCAAAGTAAAAGTTTTTTGTAAGTTATGTAAATTTACAAGTTTATAAATGATAAAATTTTTAAGTGATCTTAAAGAAAAGTTTGATACAAGAATAATTTTATTTAAGCTAAGTACATTGTTAAACTTTTGAATAAAATATTTTACATTAAAAGTGAATCATGTTCCATTAACACAGCACAACATTACACAACAGCTCCAAACAGTAAACATGGTCCATGTGGAATAGTTGTCACTGAGCCCTCAGGCACCAGTAAAGCGCTCACGGATGAGCTGTTGGTGCAAGGCTCGAGCAATTGTAAAAGGGGCACGATGGCCCGCCCTCCTCCGTCGTCGGGCACTTGCATGGTTTCCTCATCCTCGTCATCATCCTCCTGCTCGTCATCTGCATCTTCCACATCATTATCATCAGCCACTCTCACCGCAGGTGGATCTTCCACTACCAGCTGCTGCTGCCTCATGATGGCTAAGTTATGTAGCATACAGCACACAACAGTGAACTGACCGACAATCTTAGGGGAGTACAGCAAGTAGCCTCCAGCATGGTCCAGGCATCGGAAACGCTGTTTCGAGATGCCAATGATCCTCTCTATTAAGCTGCACGTCACAATGTGTGACATGTTGTATTCCCGGTCAGCTTCTGTCTGGATTACAAGTAGGGGCGTCGTGAACCAGGTGGCGAGGCCGTACCCTTTGTCTCCCAGTAGCCAGCTTTGCCCTTCGGGCTGCTGCTGCTGAAACATGGCAGATACAGAGCTCTTGTGTAGGATGCATACATTATGGGTGCTGCCAGGGTATCTTGCATCGACTGACATGATATGATGCATATCGTCACACTTGAGCTGCACATTAACAGAGTGGAAGCCTTTTCTGTCCCTGTACATCTCGGAATCCTCGAAAGATGCTCGCAAGGTGATGTGGGTACAATTAATGCAGCCCTGTACCTTTGGGAAGCCAGCAATCCTGGAGAACCCCCAGCCCTGTCATGGATTGCTTGGGCGGCCATAGGGAACTTTATGTTCCTCTGCGATACAGTGGAGCTGTCATCTGGTGAATGCAGACATGTGTTGCATGTTGAGATGGCGCACACATCCCCAGTTGTAGCTTGAAACGAGCCGGAGGCATAGAATGAAAGTGCAGCTGTAACCTTCACTTCAACTGACAAAGCAGTCCTCCTGATGCTTCTAGGTTGCAGGTCTGCTTTGACCAACTCACAGATCTCAGTTAAAACTTCTTTGCGGAAATGCAGCCTTCTGACACAGTCTGCATCATTCAGGTGGAGATATGAACGCCTGTCTCGATATACCCGAGGTGAGTAAGGCCTCCTGCCCAGCACCCTATGGGCTCTGATGCGATGAAGTCGAATCAATTGTCTTCTATGTAGCATCATGATGCAGAAGGCTCGCTCAAAGCATGGCATTGTCAGTATTGCCCCCATAGTTAAATTTAAGCTTTGAAAGAAGCTCAGAATGGCAGGAAAGCAGGCTGGCAGGACAGGTTTGTAGTTCTCTCTCCCCAAGGTCTGTATGGATGGACCACACCCAAAGGTCTTGTGACTTCTCCTCTCTTCCACCCCCCTTAACTAATTGGAGTCTTGTGACTTCTCCCCTTCTCTATCTCCCTCCAACACCCCACCCCCCTCACCCCCGCGGCTTGTTTTCTAGCCAAGCCCCAAGCCCCTGTGTCTGGACGCGGGGCCGATTCTGCCGGCCAAAGCTACGACCCTTCAGCCCTGCTTCAAGACATTCAGTGGTGGTGTGTAAGTGAGTTTAAAAAAAAAATGAGAAAACTTCTGAAATCCAACAAATTTACACTTCTACGTTGACAGGTAAAAAAAGTTGAACTTTATTATTGATTTTGACAGTGTACTTGACTCTCTCCAAAATCTTCGATTTAAAAACAATGGTGTCTTTCAGTGCAGAGTTGTGAATGTGCGCTGGTTTTCTTTAGTGCCCAAAAGGTTTTTCAGGAGTGGTCAGATACGTCGATGTCAGAGGAAACCATGTTGGCCAAACTGCGAACAATTGGGGAAAAAACCAGCGCAGACATGACGTTAAAAAAAAAAAACTGGCCTAGAAAATTCGTAGCTAAGTCAGTTACGCTGGCGCAGGTTGCAGGGGGAAACTTGGAAAAAAATAAACGCCGGAAAAACGGTGCAAATGACCGGGGAAAATTGAGCCCCAGATCTGCACTTTAGATTGCAAATAACACGCATATTAAACTGACCATGAATGCGCACTGTGTAAAAAGGAGATTCTATTTGTTTTGTGAGTTAAACTTCTCCATTCGCTCTGTTTCTCTCAGTCTATCCTGCTGTGCCATTCAATAAAGTTTTATGGTGTCGCAGTTTAGTTTTGATGCCATTCGTGCTGCTTTCCCCAGAAAGGAAAGTACCAAGCCGAGTACTCTGCTTCTCTGACTAAAAAAGAGGATACATCTTGGCCATCACTTGCAGTAAAATCAATTGTTGATTGGAATTAGACCTTATCTTCTTCGAGCAGCCCAATATTTCTGCATCTTAATTGCAGTACCTCCAGGCTACATGCTGGCAAAACTAAAACGGGGGTGAAATTGGTTTTGGGCGCTAGTACAAAACTGGCAATAGTGATTTTACACACCCTACAATGGAAGTGAAATCAGGTGGGGTGTAATACGGGCTTCCAATTCGCTAGCACCCATTGTATGCTCCTGCTCAACACCAATTTCACCCCAGAGAGGTGACGTCTTTCGGATGAGACGTTCAGCCAAGACCCCGTCTGCTCTCTCAGGTGGACGTAAAAGATCCCATGGCATTATTTCGAAGAAGAGCAGGGGAGTTTCCCCTGGTGTCCTGGCCAATATTTATCCCTCAATCAACATAACAAAAAAACAGATTATCTGGTCATTATCACATTGCTGTTTGTGGGAGCTTGCTTGTGCGCAAATTGGCTGCCGTGTTTCCTACATTACAACAGTGAATACACTCCAAAAGTACTTAATTGGCTGTAAAGCGCTTTGAGATGTCCGGTGGTCATGAAAGGTGCTATATAAATCCAAGGGCTAGACTTTCCCGAGAGCCCCTCAACGCCCGATTGCCTGCAGGAAAACCGCTAATGTTTTGCAAGTAACGCTTGCGATAATTTCCATTATTAAGTTAAAAATAATCGCCCGGTGAGAAAATGGATCTTGCACTGTTTTTCTCAGCAGTTAAAGGGGAAACTAAGTAAAACGGGCGGTTCTTAAAATTAAAAAAAAATTAGTCCGAGGCTACGGTTGGGCCTGGGGAGGGGGAAGCTTTAACAAAAAAATTCGCTAAAAAAGAAGTTAAGAAACATTCCCAAGACACTTTTAAAGCTAATCGCCATTTTACAATTAAAAAGAAAGAAATAAATAAAGAACCTTTAACTTACCTTCCTTTGCAGAGTACTCACCGACCGCCCTGTTGAAGCAGCTTTCACAGGGCAGTTCCCTCGACGATCTGGACGGACTTCCGTTGAGGCCAAACTTACACCCTGGCAATTTTCTCGGCGGTGCACGTCGGCAGTTTGCTCCCGGCAGGCGTTTTGAGATTTGGGCAGTACCATTAAAAAACTAAGGGGGAAACCTTCGCTGGGCGGTTTCTTTACCAAAACAGCTGTACCGCTGAAAACCTGCCGAAAATGAAGGTGAAAGTTTAGCCCCAAGTCTGTTTTCTTTCAGTGCCTTGCTAGGAGAAAACCTGCACTCCACTGAAGGGCTAGGCTCTAAAATTGCTGAACCCTTCACTAGGATTGGTACCAAAGATTTTTATGACCAGATGAGGTCATAAGATAGAAACTAAATGCACCGTTATAAATCGATGCAGTGCCATTTCTTTTCTTCACCTGGTGTCAATGGAAACTTTGATTGGCAAAGACTGATTCTGATTTTTTTTTTTGTCTGATATAGAAACACAGAAAATAGGGGCAGGAGTAGGCCATTCGGCCCTTCGAGCTTGCACCGCCATTCAATAAGATCATGGCTGATCACTCCCTCAGTACCCCTTTCCTGCTTTCTCTCCATACCCCCTTGATCCCCTTAGTCGTAAGGGCCATATCTAACTCCCTCTTGAATATATCCAATGAACTGGCATCAACAACTCTCTGCAGTAGGGAATTCCACAGGTCAACAACTCTCTGAGTGAAGAAGTTTCTCCTCATCTCAGTCCTAAATGGCCTACCCCTTATCCTAAGACTATGTCCCCTGGTTCTGGACTTCCCCAACATCGGGAACATTCTTCCCGCATCTAACCTGTCCAGTCCCGTCAGAATCTTATACATTTCTATGAGATCCCCCTCTCATCCTTCTAAACTCCAGTGAATAAAGGCCCAGTTGATCCAGTCTCTCCTCATATGACAGTCCAGCCATCAGTCTGGTGAACCTTTGCTGCACTCCCTCAATAGCAAGAACATCCTTCCTCAGATTAGGAGACCAAAGCAGGAATGGGGTACTGAAGTTGCATGTTCAGCCATGAACTCATTGAATGGCGGTGCAGGCTCGAAGGGCCGAATGGCCTACTCCTGCACCTATTTTCTATGTTTCTATGTAAAACTGAACACAATATTCCAGGTGAGGCCTCACTAAGGCCCTGTACAACTGCAATAAGACCTCCCTGCTCCTATACTCAAATCCCCTAGCTATGAAGGCAAACATACAATTTGCCACCTTCACCGCCTGCTGTACCTGCATGCCAACTTTCGATGACTGATGAACCATGACACCCAGGTCTCGTTGCACCTCCTCTTATCCTAATCTGCCGCCATTCAGATAATATTCTGCCTTCGTGTTTTTGCCCCCAAAATGGATAACCTCACATTTATCCACATTATACTGCATCTGCCATGCATTTTCCCACTCGCCTAACCTGTCCAAGTCACCCTGCAGCCTCTTAGCGTCCTCCTCACAGCTCATCAAATAATAGCTTCTGGGAAATTTATGTTCATCACGAATTTTGGTGTCATCACCTTGCTGCCAAATCTCATTATATTAATACAAGATTTTAGAATTCCTAGAGATGCTTATTGTGTCCAATGACTGTTGTGTATGGAGAAAGAGTCAGACTGAACACTGAGCTCAAAGTAAGGTGTGACCTTAGTCTTTTATTGCAGGTCTCCAGAGTGCCTCTCCAACCTGTGAAGCCTCCTTAAATACCTGTGCTCCCAAGGGATTATGGGATCCCTTGGGACTCCAGGGGATGAGCCCTCTGGTGGCTGTACAGAGTAAGTATAAGTCCACATATATAACAACACTTCCCCCGCAAAGTCAATAGTGTAACTATTTACAATGTGAGTTGATCTGGGGCCCTTCTTGCTCTGGTTGATCGTCTCGGTGTGAAAGCTGGTGTTGTTGAATCATTTGTTGGGCCCTCGCTGGGCTGCCGTGCAGCTGGCTTTGCTGGGCTGCCTGGTGTGTTGGGCTCTGCAGGGCTGCTGTGGATGGTGGGTTCTGCTTCGTGGTCAACCGTGGTGCCAGTTGCCACTGGTGTGTATGTTATGGGATCAAAAAAGGTAGGGTCCAAGGTGGGTTGCTCAGGATAGTCCGTGAATCTGAGTTTGATTTGGTCCAAGTGTTTCCGGTGAATGGATCCATTTGAAAGTTTGACCTGAAACACCCTGCTTCCCTCTTTGGCCACGACAGTGCCGGGAAGCCACTTGGGACCTTGTCCATAATTTAATAAAAATACAGGATCATTGATTTCAATCTCGCGTGACATATTTGCGCTATCATGGTATGCACTTTGTTGAAGCCGCCTGCTCTCTACCTGTTCATGTAGATCAGGGTGAACTAACGAGAGCCTTGTCTTAAGTGTTCTTTTCATGAGCAGTTCAGCAGCTGGGATCCCAGTGAGTGAGTGGGGTCTCGTGCGGTAGCTAAGCAGGACTCGGGATAGGCCTGTGAGTGAGCCTTCAGTTACCCTCTTCAAGCCTTGCTTGATTGTTTGCACTGCTCTCTCTGCCTGATCATTGGATGCTGGTTTAAATGGGGCAGATGGGACATGTTTGATCCCGTTATGGGTCATGAATTCTTTGAACTCAGCACTGGTAAAACATGGCCCATTGTCGCTCACCAGGACATCGGGTAAGCCGTGAGTGGCAAACATAGCCCGCAGGCTTTCAGTAGTGGCAGCGGACATGCTAGCCGACATTATCTCACATTCAATCCACTTGGAGTATGCGTCATCAACCACAAGGAACATTTTACCCAAGAACGGTCCTGCATTGTCGACGTGTACCCTAGACCACGGTTTGGAGGGCCAAGACCATAAAGTTAGCGGCGCCTCCCTGGGTGCATTGATCAACTGTGAGCATGTATTACATCTGTGCACACAGGACTGTAAGTCCGCATCAATACCGGGCCACCACATGTGGGATCTAGCTATCGCTTTCATCATTACGATGCATGGGTGGGTACTGTGGAGGTCATTGATGAAGGTGTCTCTGCCCTTCTTGGGGACCACTGCTCGATTGCCCCACAGAGGGCAGTCTGCCTGTATAGACATTTCATCTTTGCGCCGCTGGAACGGCTTTATCTCATCCTGCATTTCCACTAGGACACTGGACCAGCTCCTGTGAAGCACACAGCTTTTGACTAGAGATAATAAATGGTCCTGGCTTGTCAGGTTTTGATCTGCTGGGCAACGACGGGTGATGGCTCACTCTCAAATGCTTGCATAACCATGGCTAGATCTGCGGGCTGCGCCATTTCCACCCCCGTGGTGGGCAATGGCAACCTACTGAGAGCATCGGCGCAGTTTTCTGTGCCTGGCCTGTGGCGAATGGCATCATTGTATACGGACAACGTGAGGGCCCATCTCTGGACGTGGGCCGATGCGTTGGTATTTATCCCTTTACTCTTGGAAAACAGGGATATAAGTGGCTTATGGTCAGTTTCCAATTCGAATTTTAGCCCAAACAGGTATCGATGCATTTTCTTTACCCCATAGACACACGCTAACGCTTCTTTTTCAATCATGCTGAAGGCTCTCTCAGCCTTAGACAAACTCCTGGATGCATAAGCAACTGGCTGCAGTTTCCAGAAATCATGAGCTTGTTGCAATACACACCTGATGCCAAATGACGACGTATCACATGCCAATACCAAAAGCTTACATGGATCATATAACACAAGCAATTTGTTTGAGCATAACAATTTTCTCGCTTTTAGAAAGGCATTTTCTTGGCTTTGGCCCCAAACCCATTTGGCCCCTTTTCGTAGTAAGACATGTAGTGGTTCTAGCAGTGTGCTGAGACCCGGTAAGAAGTTACCAAAGTAGTTCAAGAGTCCTAGAAACGACCGCAGCTCCGTCACGTTCTGTGGCCTCAGTGCGTTCTCCATTGCCTCTGTTTTCGCGTTAGTGGGCCTGATGCCATCCGCCGCAATCCTCCTTCCCAAGAACTCCACTTCAGGCACCAGGAAAACGCACTTTGAGCGTTTTAACCTGAGCCCCACGTGGTTGAGTCGACTAAGAACCTCCTTCAGGTTCTGCAGGTGCTCGACTGTGTTCGGACCTGTGACCAAGATGTCGTCCTGGAAGACCACGGTGTGCGGGACCGACTTCAGTAAAACTTTCCATGTTTCCCTGGAATATCGCCGCCGCTGATCGCATTCCAAACGGGCATCTGTTATATCTGTTATAAACAAAAGGACCTTTGTGTGTGTTGATGCAGGTGAGGGCCTTCGATGATTCCTCCAATTCCTGCGTCATGTAGGCTGAAATCAGATCTAGCTTCATGAATGTCTTTTCTCCCGCCAGCGTTGCAAAGAGGTCGTCGGCCTTTGGTAGTGGGTATTGGTCCTGCAGGGAGAAACGATTGATAGTTATTTTGTAATCGCCACAGATTCTGACGGTGCCATCTCCCTTGAGCACTGGGACAATAGGACTGGCCCACTCGCTGAACTCGATCAGTGAGATGATGCCCTCTCTTTGTAGCCGATCTAGCTCGATCTCTACCCTTTCTTTCATCATGTACGGTACTGCTCTCGCCTTGTGATGGATGGGTCGCGCCCCCGGAATTAGGTAGATCTGCACTTTTGCTCTTTGGAATTTCCCAAAGCCTGGTTCGAACAGCGAAGGAAATTTGTTTAAGACCTGGGCACACGAAGTGTCGTCAGAGGGCGATAGCGCTCGGACGTCGTCCCAGTTCCCAGCATATCTTTCCCAGCCAGCTCCTGCCGAGCAACGTGGGACCATCGCCCGGTACCACCCAGAGTGGTAGCTTGTGCACCGCTCTATCGTAGGAGACCTTTACGATAGCACTGCCGATTACAGGAATCAGTTCTTTAGTGTAAGTACTTAGTTTCGTGCGAACTGGAGTTAAGACTGGCCTTGAGGTCTTGTTGCACCACAACCTTTCGAAAATCTTTTTGGCCATGATGGACTGGCTCGCGCCCGTGATCAGCTCCATTGACACCGGGAGTCCATTTAGTTCAACATTCAGCATTATCGGGGGACAATTCGTGGTGAATGTGTGCACCCCAGGTACCTCTGCCTCCTGTACCTGAGGCTCTGGTTCATTGTGATCCTCCGTGGATCTGTCCTTCTCTGCAACATGGCGGTTTGCAGGTTTAACAGGCTTAGCAGCTCACCTGCACACTTGGAGGTGTCCCATTGTTCCACAGCCCTTGCAAACGTACTCTTTGAATCGGCTTGAATGGAAACGATGATCACCCTCGCAGCGCCAACAAGGTGTTAATGGCCTTGCATTCATCACCCTTGATGGTGGACTCTGAGTCATCTGTGGATGTGCAGCTGCAGGTATGTGTAACCTGCCCTGTATGTTTCGATTCGAAAACAACATCACTTGGTGCACAGTACTTGTAGCAGCACTTGTGCGCTGAGAGATTTGCTTCGTATTGTCACTGGTGGCAATGAACGCCTGGGCTATCGCTATGGCCTTACTCAAGGTTGGGGTCTCTACAGTCAAAAGTTTGCAAAGTACGGTTTCGTGGCCAATGCCAAGTTTGAAAAAGTCTCTGAGCATGTGCTCCAAATGTCTTTCAAATTCACAATGTCCTGCAAGGCGTCTTAGTTCGGTGACATAACTCGCCACTTCCTGGCCTTCAAACCTTTTTTAGGTGTAGAACCGGTACCTCGCCATCAGAACGCTTTCTTTCGGGTTCAAATGCTCCCGGACCAGTGTGCACAAATCGTTGTATGATTTCTCCGTGGGTTTCGCTGGAGTGAGCAGATTCTTCATGAGGCCATATGTTGGTGCCCCACAAACGGTGAGGAGGATCGCCCTTCGTTTGGCAGCGTTCTCTTCCCCATCTAGCTCATTGGCCACGAAGTATTGGTCGAGTCGCTCCACAAAAGTTTCCCAATCATCTCCCTCCGAGAATTTCTTCAGGATGCCCACTGTTCTCTGCATCTTTGGGTTCGCTATCTATATCTCATCGCCAGTTATATATAGAGAAAGAGTCAGACTGAACTGACTGAGCTCAAAGTAACGTGTGACCGTAGTCTTTTATTGCAGGTCTCCAGAGTGCTTCTCCAACCTGTGAAGCCTCCTTTGCAAGGAAGTCTGACCTATATCTGACTTTTTGGGGCTTTCTCGCAGTCCTGATTGATGTTTCTTGTCCCCTGTGGTATTTGACCAGATAACCTTCCTCTGGCTTGGGTCTATAAAGACACCCACCTCTTCTAATATATCAATCTCTAAAATAATTCCTTCATTATTGGGGCACTTGGTTTTGATCTTCCTCGTAGTACTGTGGTGCATTTGACTCCTACCCTTATTACTTTATTTAATTTTTCGTTTCGCTCTTCATTTTCTTTTTCTAACTCTATTCTTATTTCTTTTTCCTCGTTTTCTTTTGTCATTCTTTCCTGACGTTCTTCCCCATCTCTACACATTCTTGAATGTGCGTGACAGAGTATTACAATTGCTTTATCTGCCTTATGCTTAGTTTCCTTATTCCACCATTCCCTCTAGCACTCCGGACTTCCCTCCGGACACCATCCTCCTTAATCCATCTTTCCCTTAATCTTATCATGCTTTCTCAACAGATATTCTGTTGTCTGACCCTGAAGGTCCCCTGATGTAGCGGTCATTTTTTTAACCAACCGCAGTACCAGTTACTCGCAAGTCTACGTCTAAACTTGTCGTCGACACTTTTAAGTCTGGTCACGTTAGTCCCATTGTAACCCTTTTGCGCAGTGCTGCCTTCTCGAACGTGGTCACCGTGACTCCGAATTGTTTACGAATCCCTGTTGACCCAGTGAAACCACTGAGAAGATCGACAGATCTAACTATGAGTAGTATATTAATTTTACTTACCCTCTTTTCTGTCGGTCTCCGAGGGTTTCGATCTCCGGACCTTCAGCGGATCCAGCCGACTATGCCAATTGTTGTGGGGGAAAAAAACCACCACTCGAAGTCACTTATAGTCCACGATATGAGAATTATTTAATACAAGCATGCAGGGGAGAGAGTTCGGAATCCTGAATTCAAGTCCCGAAGTCTCTCAACGTTACAGCAGTCGTGGAAATGTATATATAATCCAGCAGAAGTGAAACTCGATAGTTGACCAACTAAGAGCTTATGCGATCAGCAACCGAGCAACTTTCAACTGTTAATCACATAAGCTCTCAGCAGATGTCATCTGTTATGTCAACTGTCTTCTGTCTGCCTATTGCCTCTGTCACAAGGTTTCATCCTTAGCCATTGTCTCTATAACAGGGATTAATCTTTACTCATTGCCTCTGTAACAATGTATCATGAAACGTCTTTATACCAACTATTGCGTATTAATTGCTGACACTATGCTTCTGTCTGTTTTGGCAAAGCTTCCCATCATGCCTTGTAACATAAATACAGCATTTCAAACCAGTATTCTCATTAACCCCGTGCTTCTCACATCAGTAATTGCTCCCCTAATTTTTTTTCTCTAATTTCTTCTAAACTCCTATGCACTCTTCCACCTCACTGCATCCTTACTGTGTTGAAATTTAGACTCATCACACTATCTTCCACTCTAATTGATTCTTTTCCATGACTTCCAATTGTTCAGAACTCTAACCTCCTTCAATCCTTACTTCCTTCTACAATCTAGCAGAGGAAGCCAAGGGTACTTTTGTTGAAGAAGCTCTTCAGATGACAGTGCAGAGTGGGAAAAAGATGCCATTGCTAGAAATGCTCTGACTATGATCAGATAATTAAGATTGACATGAAATGAGAGCAGACCCACCAAGCTTGACAACGGAGATGAGGCATTGAAGGAGGATGGTGTCTATGTCAAAAACTGTAGAGAGGTTGAGGAGATATGGCATGATAGTCATATAGAATAGTCATATGTAATTCATGACTTTGGTCAGGGCCAATTTGATGCTGTGGAAAGGGCGGAAGCTGTATTGGAGGGATTCAAACAGGGAGTTGCAGATGGGCATGGAGCAAGGTCTTGGTGAGAAAAGGGTCATTGGAGTTGGTGAGAACAAAGGAGTTGAAGGCGGATTTTTTTAGCAATGAAATGATGATGGCAGCTTTGAAAAAGGTGGGACAGGAGCGTGAACAAGGATAATGTGTTTTGCTAAAAATACCAACTCTAGGAAAACTTCAAGAATGCATCTCTGATGTTGCTACACATAGCAACTTCGTGGAATTCTACTCCTGAGAAGGCTGGAAAGAAATAAGTTTATTCAGTGTGTACGGTTAGTCATAATTCCATGTAGTACATTATCTTGCAAAAATTAAAAGTGATCTTAACTATAAAGCAATTTTCATAATTCCAAAATGACCTGTTCTGATTTGTGGAATGATGTATTCATGATTACATACATCAGTAAATAATAGAACAGTAGGCTAGTTGTCCTGTTCCTGAAGAGTTACAAAATTCTGTCCTCGGATCTCACAAATACCTGAGGTTGACTGCAGTTTTTTTGAGTGTAATATAAATTCAGTTCCAATACAGAGCTCTGTTTGTAGCGTACTGTTTATAGACTGTGCTTCGGGTTAATTTTAGAAGCTTTTTGTAGTTATTGCTATTAATCTTGGAGTAGGTGGGGGCGGTAGTTCAGGACAACATCACTGCTCCTGATTATGATGCTGTATACGTAATGAAAACTAGAATACATTTTGTTTTTAACAAAAGGATATTCCATTCAGATGACACTTCTTAATAGATTGGACCAGATTTTGCTATCAAAATAACAGTGAGGCTAATGACACTCACGTTATTTATGTGTAAATGGTACAGCAACTTCAGGCAAGGAGCAGATGCGCAATTAAATGCCAATATCCAAATGTTGCTGCATTTTGCTGTCTGTCTCACCAGTGACATGCTTTGAGTGGTGTGAAGTTGCTGTATTTGCTCGGTAAAGATGAACTAAACTCGCCACAGAGTTTCAAGCATGACAACGTGGTGTTACTGACTGCCAATCAATCTCTCTGGCACTGAAAATTAACTTTTACAAACATGGAGTCTCATTCCTTCAGTTATTAATTGTTGCTGCATATTTAAACAATGTCAAATTTAAAATTCTTTATCTTTTTTACAATTTAATTTCTGTCTTTTTTTCTCTCTTTTTCTCTTAATCCAATGTTACTTTCCCTCTCTTCATTTATCTTCCTGCACCTGATCTAACATTGAATTCACCCACTCTAAAATACACTTTCTTCTCTGTCATTCTGTTGTTTATTTCTTAATCCTTCAATCTGATTGGTTAAGGAGATACACAGTTGCTTTCCCTGTTCGTTCAGGTACCAGATGGCCTGTTTTGCTTGCTGCACCATTATCAGCTCTCACTTTCAGCTTCTTAGTGGACAAATACGTTTTGAGCTGAAGGGTGCAATCATAGAAATTTACAGCATGGAAGGAGGCCATTTCAGCCCATCGTGTCCATGCCGGCCGACCAAGAGCTATCCAGCCTAATCCCGCTTTCCAGCTCTTGGTCCGTAGCCCTGTAGGTTACGGCACTTCAAGTACATATCCAAGTACTTTTTAAATGTGGTGAGGGTTTCTGCCTCTACCACCCTTTCAGGCAGTGAGTTCCAGACCCCCACCACCCTCTGGATGAAGAAATTTCCCCTCATATCTCCTCTAAACTTCTCCCCAATTACTTTAAATCTATGTCTCCTGGTTGTTGACCCCTCTGCTAAGAACATAAGAAATAGGAGCAGGTGTAGGCCATATGGCCCCTTGAGCCTGCTCCACCATTTAATAAGATCATGGCTGATCTGATCTTGGCCTCAACTCCACTTATCCGCCCTCTCCCCATAACCTTTCACTCCCTTATCGTTCAAAAATCTGTCTATCTCTACCTTAAATATACTCAATGACCCAGTTTCCACAGCTCTCTGGGGCAGAGAATTCCACAGATTTACAACCCTCTGAGAGGAGAAATTCCTCTTATTCTGAGACTGCAAGGGGAAGTCGAACTGATGGCAGATACTGTTAGATGCCCTACTACAGCACAATCTAGCCCATTGTTATTCCAAAATGGCTGTTCTACTTTTGATCTCGAATTTTGTAGAACTGGGGATAAGTTGGGCATCCATGTTGGTAGCAGGGAGGGCTGGTCTCACCAAATTTGTGAAGCATCACCCTCCTTTTAATGCCAGTTTTCTCCCTGTACATGCAAATGTGTACAGGAGCCAGGCCTAAGTGGAGATGTGCACTGTTAAAGGGCTGCTGCTCACCATTAGAAGGGAGTTCTTTAATATTTTAATGCATTGTCCTGAAGGAATTTACTTGCTAGAAGGTAGAGGGTATACTATTATTTGTGGGAAAATATGTGCAATGCAGTGAGTGGGGAACACTCACGATTTCTTGAGGTGCTGATGCAAATGGAGTAGCAAAGGAGGATGGCTCTCTTTGGAGCTGGAGGGCACCCACCTGTTAAAGCAGAGGACTAAGATGCATGGATGGACATTTTCAAAGCCAGTAAATGAAGTCTTCTAGGTTCGCTGCACCTGGGAGCAAATACAAAAGAAGTTCAATATCAGAAGTGCAAATTTAAGTGTACTTATTTTTGTATATGTGCTTATTATTTGTCCATGAAGGCATGCACGAAATCTAAATGTTCATGTAGTGAATTGTCAAGACGATAGCATGCAAGGAATACCCTTTCGTACGACACAAGCTGCAGGGTACAGCAATACTGGGGACAATAAGACCTTTTGCAGGTATTTCAAACTTCAGCATGAGCGTACTGTTATCAAAAACGGCATGCAGGCTACTTTGGATTGACACAAGGCAGGAGATAGACTCGGTACAGGGGTGGTGTTTGTGGTGCTGAGGCAGTTGCTAATATCTTCATAAATGTGTTCTGTCCACAGGTGAAGGCAGCACACAATTACAGAATGTAGGACTAGGCAGGCAGTAGACCAGCTTGCTGAAGCAACTGTCCCAATATGAAGGGATTGGCCATGCTTCTTTTTGACCACAAATCTGGGGAGGAGTTGTAGGAGTAGGAGGTGCTACTACTCAGCAACTATCCTCCATTTATTTTGATCTATCCACTTACTCCCTTTCTTAATCCCAACATCAGGGGCAAACTTTGTTCAACAGGGGTGCCTGAGAGAGAAAATGTCTTACAATCGCACCTCTCTTTGAAGGCGATGCATTGTAATTCCTTTTCCTTTTCTCTTCCTCCGGTCATCTGAAGATGTCGAGGGCAGAACAAGTGGCACCACCGACCTTAGCACATCACAGCAACTTGATTCACGCACACACCTGTCCCCAAGCACTAGCACAGATCCTGACACCCCAGAGAATGTAGGTTGTGTCTCTGAAGTAGGTGGTGCAGGTGATTCACTCCTCACAGGTGAGCAGGAATGAGTGGAGGTGGTAGGAGGTTACCGCAAGGATTAGGCAAGGATCTTACGTCATATATTTGCTTTATGGGCAAGGAATTGGTATCCTACTAGATCCACCATCAGATTGGAGTTAATATACGAGCCGAAGACTTTTAGTTGATGGCATTGTATATCCATTTCCATGAGTCTGTCACTTTCTGGATTTGACTGACAGAGTGATAGTTTGTAAAGAGCAGTACTGGTTGGCTTAACACATGTGGCACTGGTCCTAGCTGTGGTGCCCAGCCTCTGGGATGTGGGAAGAGAAAGGTTTGATTTACTTTGCTTCCATGTAAGGTCTCCTCGCATCCTCCCGCTGCAGCCAGGCTCCTCCGATACTTAGTGAAGTGTCAGAGAGAGGATAGGTGCTGGCAGGCCACTGCATTGTTGGATATGGCTCCAGCTGTTGATAAGGCCCTGCACCCTGGAGGTTCAGGGCTGTCACCAGCCTTGCAGATCCCTAATACCCAACAGCAACCTGCCATCACAGTTGCTCCTCCCACTCGTGTAGCACTTAGACATAGCCTTAGATTATTTGGTGAGACAAGCACACATATAGGGTACCAGAGGAAGCATGGTTGAAGGGATTAGAGCACATAATTTAAGCTAATGTAAGTAAATAAATATTGATCTTTTTAATCTCTCCATTGTGTGAACAATATGTGTATGGATGTGGAAATGCACTAAGTGCTGGGAAAGAGGCTGAACGGGCCAAATATCGCGGCACGTACAATGTGCACACACACCCATAGAGGCCCCACAAGTGCCGGTTCTTGGCGCGCAATGCACAGGCGCTGAAATCCGGCACTTGCGAACTGTCAAAATTTCTTTTGACCGTTCCAAGGCATCCCCGGGAGAAGGGCCTTCGCGGGCGGAGATTTGGGCTATTTGCTCAGCGAATATCCTTCAAACTCTTACGCCTGGCAAAAGCAGGCGTAAGGTCTGTTTTTACCAGCGTAAAAGTTTTAAAAGATAGAAAAATAAAATTTTAACAATTTTTATATTAAAAACCCTGTCAATTAAGGTAACTTTACTTTTACCCCTATTAAAATATATATTTTTTTAAATCAAAAAAATTAATTTTTGTCTAAATCATTTAATTTAATTCAATTTAACTAATTTTAAATATGTGAAGTGTTTTTCTTATTTATTTAAAATGTTTGTGTTTTTGGGGTATCCCCATTGATAGAAATGGTGATCTCCGTACAAAAGGAACTGACCATTACTGTGAATGGGGATAGGCCTTTTTTTTGCTTGGTCCGGCCCAAGTGATCACAAGCTGCACATATAGTCCAGGAATACGTGAGTCTCTGCGCTGGGCTGCGATTGGAGGCCTCGTGGCGCAAGTGTTCGTTCCTTCAGGACCACCAGCTACATTCGTAAATATTTTTGTGGTCGGAGGCATCCGCCCGTGGGAAGCCTCAGACGCAATTTCAGGGCCCATGGTAATTCAACTTCAGTCGCGATAGGTATTCTTGGCTGAGGGTGGGGGCGGGTTGGGTGGGGGGGGGAGATCGGTGTGTAGATTTTTGTAGCAAAACTAATTTGGTCAGAGGCATAACAGTTCTCGATCTCACAATTCCTCACCAATCTCCCTTTCTGTAATTCAGCCCCTTCCATGTAGATATCCCTCTGTTTGCTATCCTCCTCCTGTGGGCCTCAGCCCCATGGACTTACTTTATTGTCCTACACATGTTCGCTACTCATTAAATGGCAACGTGTAGTTGAAGGTTATGCTGATAGGGTTAGATGAAGTTGGGTGGGAAGAGGCTTGTGTGGAGGGTAAACACTGTCATAGACCAGTTGGGCTGAATGGTCTGTTTTTGTGCTATAAATTCTATGTAGTTCAATGGAGTGTGCAGCAGAAGGTGATGATTTTGGAGAGTTTGGCTGGGCCTCATTGCATTTGTGCTTTTCTGTTATGTTGGGTGTCTAATTAGGATTTTAAGCCATGGCTGCAAAAACGGTCTCCTAGCAACCATCTATTCATACTCTTGGTCACCTTCATATTTACGAAAGGATATACTTGCTTTGGAGGCAATTCAGAGAAGGTTCACTAGGTTGATTCCGGAGATGAGGGGATTGACTTATGAGGAAAGGTTGAGTAGTTTGGGCCTCTACTCATTGGAATTCAGAAGAATGAGAGGCGATCTTATCGAAACTTATAAGATTATGAGGGGGCTTGACTTGGTGGATGCAGAGAGAATGTTTCCACTGATGGGGGAAGACTAGAACTAGAGGGCATGATCTTAGAATAATGGGCCACCCATTAAAACTGAGATGAGGAGAAATTTCTTCTCTCAAGAGGTTTGTAAATCTGTGGAATTCGCTGCCTCAGAGAGCTGTGGAAGCTGGGACATTAAATAAATTTAAGACAGAAATAGACAGTTTCTTAAACGATAAGGGGATAAGGGGTTATGAGGAGCGGGCAGGGAGGTGGAGCTGAGTCCATGATCAGATCAGCTATGATCTTCTTGAATGGTGGAGCAGGCTCAAGGGGCCATAATAAATGAGTCATGGGTGCTCCCTAGATAATATGTTAATGTGCAGAATCATACTTCCCCAGTCAGAAACCATCTGAACATTTGAGTTGGTAACCCTTCCTGTTCATATATGTATTGTGGTTGATGTGACACTACCTGAGATATTGTTGATCCTGTAGATTTTGTCCCTCCATGAAATAGTCATCATCAAATTCATGTAGCACGGTTGGAACACCCCGAGGGATTCCTTTTGTTCCAGCTTTGTTCGTTATAACTTGTAAAGCAGCAGCAATCGCCAAGTCTCCAAAAAAGTCTTAGCTAACAACTAAAGACTTAAGCAGAATTGCACTGACCAAAAAAGCAATAAAAATTTTAACAACAGTAGTTGATAAATGCATACTGGCAAAAAGCTACCGTTCAACATCCAACAACTCAAAAAAAAAACAGCAACCTTGCATTAAGAATTAGGCTAAAGCAGACCAGGAATATTGAACTCTCCGATGTCTATTTTAATTGGGTGGAATTTCAACCAAAATCACAAAATTCAGCATGGGACCTTATTCCAATCATTTTAATATTTAAATTTAGCTTCCATTTGCTTGCAAGGCTGTCTACTTTCATACCCCGAAAATCGTGCTTTGAAAAATTTGGCGTGTGACGTGTTGTGTCCAGTTTTGTGAGCCGTGCCCACCAGCAGACCAGCTCTGTGCCATCAGCACAGCTTTGTACAATTGGGGCTTCAATGTTGAATTATGTATAATATAGTTGTCTGACAATTACATAGTTGAGAGATTGTTAAAGCTACGGTTTAATGAATACTTGTGGCATATCCATTTATAGCTTAATTGATCATAGCCCTTTCGTCAAAACCTGCTGAGTCAGGTTTTCTGGTTCCTTTTCATCCCAGCAGTGTGCAGATTAATAGCTCTGGTGTGAACAGCATGCAACTGTCAGAGACACAAATTACATCGAGAATAATGGATATGTGAGAGTGATTTACTCCACTGAGAAGTTCAGATGACATCATAAATCTCAAGACTGAAGTGTAGATTGCTTGTCCTCTGATCTCCAAGATTATGATATAGCCTTAACCTCACTTCTTGGTCGTTTTTATAAAATGCAGATCTTTTGAGTGTCACACATTAGCAGTAATCATCACATGATGATTTAAAGATGTCATGTCAGCTTCCTTGATGGCTCAGCTACTTGACAGTGAAAAGCTGAGCTAAACAGAGCAGGAAAGTCCAGGCTTATTCCCCGCTCTGTGTTGTTAGCTGTTCTTAGCAGGAGGGGTGGGATGGATGCTACAGTTTGCCTTGGTACCTCCGGCTTAGGGGAAACTGGTCAGGGTTCTTGCTGATTGCTAACCAGTGACCCCTTACATATTTAGATGCCAGATGAGGGCAAGATCATGAGGCTCGATTGTGATGCCCTCAGCAATCGCATAGCTTCCCAAACACTCGCTCGCTGGCAGATACTTGAAGAATGGCCATCTAAGCAAGAAGCAGGAGGGTGACCGGGGCTTGTGGAACTGTTCCCCAGTACAAAGTCAGCCCTTTCATAAAAGGAGGGGAGAGAAATTGTCAGAAAAAGATGGAGGAGGTAAAAGAAAGTTAAAGAAGCTTACATTTATATAGAGACTTACCAGATCTCAAAGTGCTTCATGCACAATGTATTAAGTTTCAGAATGCAGTAGCTTTTGAAATTTAGGCAACTACAACATCGCACAAGATCTCTCAAGCAGCAGTAAGATAAGTGACTGGTTTGTCAACAGCAACTTGGGTGTGTGTATACTTTTATCTTAGAAAAACATCCCAAGGAAGTTCACAGAGGCATAATCAAACAAATGGATGCCAAGCCAAAGAAAATGTTAGCAGGGCTGACCAAAATTTTAGTCAAAGAAGTGGGTTTTAAGGAGGGTCTTAATCCTTTGCTTGGTGTTTGAGGAAGAATCATTCACCAGAACAATTGTCTGCTCTTCTGTGAATGGTTCCATGGGCTCTTTAATGTCCACTTTGACAGGCAAATGGGTTCCTGGTTTAATGTCTCATCCGAATTGATGGCACCTATGGACAATCAGTACTGACATCAGTCATGATTATGTGCTCAAGGCCTGAAGTGGAACTTCAACCCACAACCCTCTTACTCAGAAGTGAGAGTTCTTCTACTGAGCTAACGTTGACACTTACCCAAAGTTCTCCCAAAGTAACTCACTTTTAAAAAAAAAAAATGGAAATATTCTAACTTTACAGAATAAAGTGAGTTATCACACCATTCTGGTTCTGTTTGTTTGAGGTTAATTTAGATTGGCCCCATTTTGTCTGTATAAACAATTGCTTTGAACAAAATTTCTTAATGAATGTTATTTTTGATTGTTCTATTATCCTGCTTCAGAAGGATTGAGCTGCATGAACAAAGACCACGGATGTGCCCACATCTGTAGAGAAACACCAAAAGGAGGAGTAGCGTGTGAATGTCGGCCTGGTTTTGAACTAGCCAGGAATCAGAGAGGATGCATATGTATGTAAATTCCTTTAATTTTTATGTTTCATTTATATATTTTGGGTTATTGAAAACACTGCAAAGAAATTCAACCTTCCTAGTTGTCCTTAACTTGTTCTCTGCCCTTAAGTGTTTGACCTTTGATTTAAGTTGACTCTTATAAAATGTATCACTTATATAAAATTTGGTTTTTATTCCTGGGTTGCCCCAATATTGATATAAAATGCAGAATTGCTGCTTACAAATGGACTGAGTATGAACCTGGATAGAAGATTTTGGATTGCAGCAAGTGCACCAGTCACTCTGACTGCATATCCTTGAAATAAAGATTTAAAAGTTGGAGTGTCTGTACAAGAAGATATGCATAACAGCCTCACCAATACATATCTAAGTTTGAGTGTGTCTCAAAATATCTGCCATGCCAAGAGCTTTAGCACTAACCGGTTTGGCTGGTGGATGAGACGAATATTTCAGTAAAAATCTGAATTTATTGCTTGTCCATTTTTTAAAATAAATATAAAGATGTCCTAGATGCTTCTATATGATTGTGATATTTAATGATCAGCTGTTTCTTTTAGATGTGTGTGATTTTTTTTTTAGTAACTTGTAACCATGGAAACGGTGGGTGTCATCATACTTGTGATGATACAGATGATGGACCTGTTTGTGGCTGCCACCAAAAGTATGCTTTGCTGTCTGATGGGAAAATCTGTATTGGTAAGTGAACTGGCTCTTGCCATTTTACCTGTGTACTCTAAACTGTTTGTGCGAGTCTTGAAGCAAGTCAAAGACCAATTATATTTTGAAGTATGCTCCTGTAATACAGTTCATTTCCATTTGCTGTGATGGTAGATTTGATTCCCTCTTCTTCCTGTCTGAGCAGTAAATGTTTGTACTTTTATAAATTCATCCAACCTTTTAGTGTTATTTCAGCCAAGCAAGTTCAACTACCTCAAAACCTTGTAAAAGGAAATACAACTCTTTCTATTTTAGGACTATATGAATGTATTCAGTGTATTTTTCTTTTGATAGACACATTAATTTAGGTCACAAGTGGTTATTGTTCAGATAACTGACTATTGGTCATAGTGGCTACTATTTTGTGCAATTATAGCTCCACCTGTGGTGACAAGCTAAAATGATCTTAATACAGTTGTGTTATTTGAAATGAATGGAAATTGATCAGTTTTTCTTCAATCGTAAGCCGCATATAACTACTTATTGTGAGAAGTATTACATTTGACGAAATACTTGCATGGAAAATTGTACAGTGTAGTTATTTACGCTGCATTCTGGTAAATATTATCCCGTATGATTGATGTCACATACCCTCTTTTTTAAAAAAAAACTCTTGAGCTGCTTTGAGTGGTCACATTGGTTCTTCTCACCGTACTTGATACTAGCAGCTAAAGTGGTAATGTAAGTGTTGTTGATTCTATTGTATTCTAAAGAAAAATGACTTACAAATTTTAGAGATTACAATTTGTAAGAAAAAACACCCCACAAAAATTGCTATTGTAGAAAAGGGCTATAAACTCAGTCAAAAAATGAGTTCTTGAGTGAAAGGTAGTTGACGCTGACATGGCGAGCAGTTGATGCACCACTTCTTGCTCTAGGGATAGTTTGATCCTTCCCCCATTGTACCTGACTACCATGTTAGAGGGTGGAAATTGGAGTATACGGGAAACTCCCAGAGCTGGCATGCGTTTTATCCAATTTAATTTTACGCTCGTGCATCTTAGGTTTTGATATTTGCAAAATATTTTTTTAAAAGTAGATTTGTTATAAATTTGGCACGATCTTGGACACGAATTTAGAAATGTTCAATTGTTCTGAATTCAGATGATTGCTATTGAAAAGGAAAAACTGCAAATGTTGGAAATCTGAAATAAAACAGAAAATGCTAGAAATGCACAGCAGGTCAGCATTTGTAATGAGAAAAGAGAGGTTATGACAGTTTGGATGTGTATCCATAATCAGATTAGAGTTTAGATATCCAAACGCAGAGGTGAGTTCTGATGAATGGTGCACACCAGAAACTTCATAACCTGTATTTTCAGTCATAAAACCTAATGACCTGTAAAATATTCAAAAAGATATATCAATAAACATTACATCATCTTTATATTGTACATAGACTAAGATCATTTAGCATTTACTTACAAAGGTTGATGATGCAAATGCAACAGAAAGTATGAGAATTTATTTGCTTAACTCACAACTTGATTTTGTTCTGTTCTCTTCAAGAAGCTTACTAATTCTTTTCCTCGATTCCCTTTTCTCCTTTCTAAGCTGTTGTGCTCTGGTGATGACTCTGATTGCCTGAACTATCTGCAGCCAAACTGCACTTAAAAATAATCAAAACATTTACAACATAATGATCTCTATTGCAGCCATGCTTCATCATCATTTTATACAATCCTAATTTGTTGCACACGTAGAGTACAAGAAGCTGAGACTTCTCTTAGCTGACTGGGGGATTGGAGAGAGGCATAAACTCCGTTAAACGGAACACAGAGGGGTTTGTCAGTTTTCATCTAGTAATGTAATTTTATTCCTGCTTGGACGCACTAATCAAATGCATGAAAAGCAAATATTTTTAGGTGGTCTGTTCATTTTTTCAACTAACTGATTAAAAGCTGACAGAAACATGCTTGTCAAAAGAAAGATACATTAACAGTTTATCCTTTCCCTGTATATTGATACTAACTTTCTTGTCCTAGAAATTAGGATCTTGCATATTTGTCTTGGAAATTGGCTGTTTTTAACCACATTGAAACAATAATGTTACGAATTTTGAAAACATGTCAAAAAGTTACCATTTCATTTTGTCTGTTGTTTTCTTTTCTGCAATGCTATTTAACAAAACATTGTTTGGCTTTTATTTTTGTCTTGATCAATTCTGGACAAGCAGTCAACCAGCACTGCACTAAGCACCACTGCAGCAAACATTGACTTTATTGCATGCATTTTGTTTTGCTTTTTCCTTCATGGAGATGTTTCTAGTTGGTTACCAACTTTATCCAGCACTGAATTGCTTCTCCGCTTGTAGAGGCTGCTTCGTTAAAAATAAATCTCAGTCGCACTTTCTGTTGCTTTTGAATGCTTTTTCTGTTTGTTTCTCAATTAAGATTTTTTTTGTTGCATACTTCTGTGTTTTTGACTGCCCTCATTTGCAGCCTTTCTTATTCTGCCAAGAAAAGGGAAGCCTAGCTGCTACATGTACTTGGGAAAACAGAATTAATAACATAAGAAAATGTATTGCTGTAAACCACAGATTAAAAAAAAGACCTGGAAAGCTGAAATAAAAATCGGAAATGCTGGAAATGCACAGCAGCTTGGTTAGTGTTTGAAAGAGAAAGGTTCCAACTGCAATATCTTTATTGTACATTTCCAGTACTTTCTGTTTTTAATGCTGTAAAAACTAATTGTTGATACAGTGTGGAAGACAAAGCAATAAAGAGAAAAGCTTTGTTTAGATGCCTTTCTGCAACATATAAAAGAGAAAAAAAGCAACTTTTTCTGCTTTGGTTTGACCAATTGCAATATATTTTGTGCTTGCTTGTATTATAGAAAAGGCTGAGGCTGCAATTGAGAACTCTGAATACAATGCCACGTCAGTAACTGATGTGGACAAGCGGGTGAAACGCCGACTGCTAATGGGTAAAAAAAATAAAAAGCTTCTAGTCCACTGATTAGTTTCTTTTTGCTCTCTTTATCTTTTCATTGCAAGCCTAACTCTCTTAGCTGAATCTGAACATCATCACACTGTCACTTGGGTTGGTGTGCATGGGTTTCTTTTCAATGTTTAACTATTGTTGTATTAACTTCCTTGCACACTTAAGACTCATATAATTGTCTCTGCAGTGTCTGGCAAAGGATTCTAACAAATAAATGCTGCTGTTTTCCCTAAGATGTTTCTTGCAATCTCAATCTCTTACTAAATATGCTGAAAATACATTGAAAGGTTAGAAAGATCTCAAGGTGTATCTTCCTTTTCTATGTGAAAGCAGTCACCTCACCAAAAAGAGGAAAGAGTTGTTCTTAAAAGGGTTTTGATGATACAACAATGGACAGAAAGATGTAGATCATTTCATATTAACTGAGAATTGACCTTGTTTAATTCAAGTACGATAATATTTGAATGTCTCTAGTAAAATTTACTGACAAACAAATAAATTGAACAGCAGTGGGAAACATTTAAAGCGGTGACCAGTGGAATCCAGGAGAAATATATTTCACTAGAAAGCAAAAGCAAACTCGCCAGTAATGACACACCAGGATGAATAAAGAAGTAAGGGCAAAATTGAAACTAAAGAAAAAGGCATCTACTAAGTGCATGGACAACAAAGGCGAGGATGTCAAAAGGGAATATGAATAGGTTAGGAAAAAAGACAAAAAATAATTAGGAAGACAAAGAGGAACTATGAAATTAAACTGTCAAGGAATATAAAAATAAATAGTAATGTTCTACAGACACATGAATAACAAAAGAAAAATCAGGATAGGGATAGGGCCACATAGGGATAGGGCCACTGAGAGATGCACACAATAAACTCACAGGTAATGATGGTGAAATGGCAGAAATATTGAATAATTACTTTTTACCAAGGAGACTACCTTGGTGGACATGGCAGAAGATGAGATCAAAAAGATATAAATACATTTAAGATAGAAAGCGGGGGAGATAATTGATAAACTAACCAAACTTCGAGAGGATAAAACCTCTGGTCCCGATGGATTATATCTGCATATTTAAAAAAGTTAGGGAAGAGATAGCAGAGGCATTATTACATATATAATTATATATATCAATACATTAGAAAAAGGAACTGTGGCAGAGGACTGGCAGACAGTTAATGCAATTCCTAAATTTAAAAAGGGAGATCGAACAAGTCCAGCTAGCTATAGACCAATTAGCTTAATGCCGATGGTAGGAAAGATAATGGAATCCTTACTCAAAGATGAAATAGAAAAACATCTAGAAACTGAGAATATAATAGAAGTAGTCAGCATGAATTCCAAAAGGGAAGATCATGCTTGACCAACCTTTTTGAATTTTTTGAGGAAGTAACAGAGAGGGTAGATAAGGATAATGTAATGTATTTGAATTTCAAAAAGGCCTTATGTAGACTCATGACTAAGATCAGAACATGTGGAATCAGGGGGCAGGTAGCAGAATGGATAGCAAGCTAGCTATAAAACAAAACAGAGAGTAGGGGTTCAAGGTAGTTATTCAGGTTGGCAAAAGGTGGGAAGTGGTGATCCACAAGGATCGGTGCCAGGACCACTGTTGTTCATCATTTAAATCAAAAATTTGGACTAAGGAATCGGAAGTACAATTTCAAAATTTGAGGGGTGTAGTTAATATAGCGGGGGGCTGTGACAGGATATAGAAAGGCGTTAATAAACTTCTAGAACTTGTGTAATTGGCAAATTAATTTCAATTTAGATAAATTTGGTCGGAAGAATAAGGAGACCACATATTCCTTGGAAAATAAATATCTAAATGGGGTAGAGGCGCAGAAGGATCTGGGGGTACAGATACAGGTCACTATAAAAGTAAAATTTTAAAAAGCAAACAAAGCACTGGGGTTCATTTGTAGAGGGATAGAATTGAAAAGCAGAGCAGTTATGTTAAACTTGTATTGAACCTTGGATAAACCACACTTGGAATACTGTGAACAGTTCTGGTCTCCATATCATAAAAAAGGATAAAGAGGCACTGGAGAAGGTGAAAAAGATTTACTAGAATAGTACCAGAACTGAGAAGTTGTACTATCAGGAAAGACTGTTCATGGGGCTTTTTCCTCGAGAAAAAAACATGACTGAGGGGTAAACTGACACAGGTCTTTAAGGTTTTGAAAGGGTTTGATAGGGTAGACGTAGAGATGATGTTTCCACCAGGGGGCGAGACTAGAATTAGTGGTCATAAGTATTAGATAGTCACTAATAAATCCAATAGGGAATTCAGGAGAAACTTCTTTACCAGGGAGTGGTTAGAATGTGGAACTCGCCACCGCAAGGAGTAGTTGAGGCAAATAGCATAGATGTATTTAAGGGAACGTTAGATAAGCACATGAGGGAGAAAGGAATAGAAGGATATGTTGATAGCATAAGATGAAGAAGGGTGGAACGAGGCTTGTATGTAGCATTATCACATAGACCTGTTGGGCCGAATGGTCTGTTACTATGCTATAAATACTATGTAATAGTACAGACTGTTTTTTTCATTTAGATGAGGAATACTCAAAAGCATCATTTGGTGCTTCTTCCTTTCATAAATTAATAACTGTCGATTGTTTTGAGCCCATTTACTACGATTGGCTATAAAATCTAGCCCATTAAGTTCATAATGATTTTTTAATGAGTTCAGATAGTAAAAATACAGTAGAAATTGGTAGCAAGTAATGTTCCCGCTATCTACAGAAACGTGTGCAGTTAACAATGGGGGCTGTGATCGTACCTGTAAAGACACCTCTACTGGTGTTCGGTGCAGCTGTCCGGTAGGATTCACACTGCAACCAGATGGAAAGACTTGTAAAGGTTAGACATCAACTTTTAATCCCTTCTATATGTGCTAAATAACTTGTCATATTTAAAACCCTATAGTTTTTGATATTTAGACTTTGTTCAATCTTTTAAATTCTAATTTGTTAATTTAACTTTTTGTGGTGATATATGCCCTATTTATTCAGTTACGTTTACATATTTCTGTTAAAATAAGTTTGCTTATTAAATATTGCGTATTAGTTTTGTGGTACATAATTACAGTCATCTGTGACAGTACTGAGTAAGAATATACAGTTCCTTAAGTATTAAAATACAGCAGTTTGGGTACACTACACACCAGACTAAGTGAGTGGGCAGATCTATGGCAGATGGGGAAGTGTGAGATCATTCACCTTTGGCCTTCTCCATGTCCTATGTTTTTGCGTACTTTTGATAATCTTATATTCATGCCCTCTAGATATTGACTCACCGATTGACTTTATGAAAACTCGTAACTTTAAATATTTTAGATCTCTTAACCGTCTCTATTCTAATGGAAAGAGGCCCAGTTTCTCCAGTCTGTTCTGATACATAAAGCCTCTCATCTCAGTTCTACCTCAATACGACATCTCTCGACCCCTCCATGGTCTCTAAATTGTCAGATTGCTTGTCCGACATCCAGTTCTGGATGAGCAAAAATTTTCTCCAATTGAATATTGGGAAGACCAAAGCCATTGTTTCCAATCCCCGCCACGAACTCTGTTCCCTAGCCACTGACTCCATCCCTCTCCCAACTTCTGTCTGAGGCTGAACCACACTGTTTGCAACATTGGTGTCATATTTTACCCTGAAATGAGCTTTCGACCAATATCCGCAGCATAACTAAGACCGCCTATTTCCACCTCTGTAACATCGCCTGTCTCCACCCTTGCCTCAGCTCATCCACTGCTGAAGCCCTCATATGTGCCTTTGTTACCTTTAGACTTGACTATTCCAATGCACTTCTGGCTGGCCTCCCACATTCTACCCTACGTAAACTAGAGGTGATCCAAAACTCGGCTGCCCGCATGCTAACTTGCACCAAGTCCCACTCACTCATCACCCCTGTGCTCGCTGACCTACGCTGGCTTCCAGTTAAGCAACGCCTCAATTTCAAAATGTTCATCCCTCCACGGCCTCACCCCTCCCTACCTCTATAACCTCCTCCAGCCCCGCGATATCTGCGCTCCTCTAATTCTGTTTTCTTGAGCATTCCTGATTATAATCGCTCAACCATTGGTGGCCGTGCCTTCTGTTGCTTAGGCCCCAAGCTCTGGAACTCTCTGCCTAAACCTCTCTGCCTCTCTACCTCTTTCCTCTTTCAAGACGTTCCTTAAAACCTACCTCTTTGACCAAGCTTTTGGTCATCTGCCCTAATTTCTACTTAGACGGCTTGGTGTCAATTTTTAAAAATCTCATAATACTCCTGTGAAGCGTCTTGGGATGTTTCACTATGTTAAAGATGCTATATAAATGCAAGTTGTTGTTGTACCATCTTAGGGAATCTCTTCTGCGCCCTCCTATCCTAAAGTAAGGCTTTTGTAGTCTGTACCCCAAATTATAAAACCTAGGGTTCCAAATGCTTTAAAATAAAATCTTTATCCTTCCATGTTTTAAATATTTGTATATCTGAACCTCTAAGTCTCTCTACTCTTCAACTTTATTTAGTTTATATACCCTCTCCTATCCATCCTCTCAAAATGTTCACTTCAAATGACTTTTCTCAAATAATAACATAAGAACATGAGAAATAGGAGTTGGAGTGGGCCATTTGGCCCCTCAAGCCTGCTCTGCCATTCAGTGAGATCATGGCTGATATTCCACCTCAACTCCACTTGCCTGCACTATCCTCATATCCCTTGGTTCCCTTAATATCCAAAAATCTATTAATCTCTGTCTTGAATATACTCAACAACTCAGCTTCCACAGCCCTCTGGGGTAGAGAATTCCAAAGATTCACCACCCTCTGAGTGAAGAAATTTCTCCTCATCTCAGTCCTAAATGGCTTACCCTTTAATCTGAGACTGTGGGCTAGAACCTGCACTTTTGTGGTTGGGCGATATTTCCGGCGTGGGCATGGGCGTTAAAAAAGGGTTTTCAGATCGCCGGCTTCTTACCCATTCTCAAAGCAACTAGTTTCTACTTTTGAAAATGGCCGTTACTATGAGTGATATAAAATGGACGGTAGCGTTACATTTTTTTGACTTTCTGCCGTAAAGTGTGGCCGTCCTTAGCAGTGGCATGGCAACGCTCGATTCTCGCGATTCTGGAGGTCAAAGGTCATCATCAGAAGAGAAGACAGAGAGGGAGCTGAGAGGGACTGAAGGCGTGGCTGGATGTGGTGTGGCTGCTTTGGGAGGCAGGAGGGAGACTTTAAGAGCTTCACAGAAGTAGGCAAACAAAAAGTAGCTGTTACCAGCCACACATTTGACTGAATTTGGCCTATAATGGAGAGAAAGGAGGAGATTACACAGCACGCTGTGGAGACTGACGCTGGAGAGAGCAGTGAGGTGGGAGAGGAGCAAATTGGAGGACGCAAAAGAGCCAGGTGGTTCTCGGACGAGGCAAATGCCTCCCTCCTGCAGGAGGTCGAGTCAGGTTGGGGTGATTTGACACAGGGAGGGCGTGGGAAGCCCACCCCAAAGGCATACCAGAAGATATGGACCGAGATAGCAGAGGTGGTCTCGTCGGCGACCAATGAGGTGCGTGAGGGCAACCAATGCCGCAAACGATGGAACGACCTTGTGGGATCCGCAAGAGTAAGTATTACATTGATTTACATATATTATGTATCAGTCATGAGTGACTATCATCAGATGTGAGGTCTTTTACTTTTACCAGGAATGTTTTACTCAAAGCCTGCAGTCATGGTGTGCATCTTTAGGTAAACAATGATAATTATTATCATAACCGACATGTGTAATCATGATTATGTGTTGTATCAGTGTCTGTGACAGTATCTAGCAGTGATATCACACAATGATCTCATGCCATGTCGTTCTGTCACCTTTTACAGAAGAAACTATCGAGGATGAGGTCTGTGCAGAGGCGGACGGGTGGGAGGCCACCAGTCCCCAGTGACATCACTGAGATGGAAGAGCGTGTGCTCGCACTCGTGGGGATGCACACCTGGACAGCCACGGACGCATCTGCAGACTCTGAAGTGATGCCACGTGAGTAAAGCTTACACCATTGCGTGATGTAAAGTCAATAGATGCCACACCCACTCATATCCAAACAATCATATATGATAGATGATTTCTAAAATTGTCATATAAATAATGATGGCTCAATGAAAATCATTGGAATGCAAATGTGTTGATGGTCATGAAATGTGATGTCTGTGATGATTTTGATAGCAGTGGTGCTTTTGTCGTACATATGCTGTGTGAAGCGCTGGACTCACCTTGTCACTCTAGCACCCCCTTCTCCTCTAATAACCTCATTTGTGTTTTGCAGCTCAGCCAGCAGCGCATCCCAAGGCAAAACCACAGAGGCCAGAAGGTGGGGGCGCAGGGGCGGGAGTCAATGGACGAACCTACTACATCTGGTACTGAGGAGGTCTGATTCTCACCCGTCAATCCGCTGGGTCTGTTCTCCACGGATGAGAGCGCGGACTTCAAGGAACCTGTATCGCCACGCTTCAGAAGCCATTCCACCCCAAGGCCATCGAGTGGTCCTCCGGTCATTCCCACCTCCACTCTGAAGGTACCAGGCCCAAGCACCTCACCACAGGGCACCCCATTTGTCCCCAGAACAGCGCGGAGTTCCCGTGGACGGGGCAGGTCTGTGCCGTGAGCACCACATGACAGCGGAGAGATGGTACAGTTGTCCAGGAGGACTGTAGACATTGGTGACCAGCTCATCGAAGCATTGGGGGGCATATCCTGACAGCTCGCCACCATCTCCGGCACTGTGATCGAGTACATTCCACGGATGGCGGAGTCCCTGGATGCGATAGCCAGGAACACTGCTGCCACAGGCCTCCCAGTGGTCCTCTAGTGTGGCACTCCACCCCTCGGTTCCGCACCACCACTGCGAACGACAGATGAGAGCAAGGACCAAGATCCTGCTTCGGCATTACAGAATGTTGCCCCCTCGGCACCCCACACTCCTGTACCCACGCAATCACCGCATCTGCCTTCATTCCCCCCCCCAATGAGGCACCGCTTGTGGAGCTCCTCGGCCAGGCGCCATGGAGCAAGGAGGGGAAGGAATAGAGGTGGGGAGAAGAAGGGGAGGGGGGGAAGGAAAGTGAGGTGCATGTGCGCAGCAGATGGCTGTATTTTATCTCCATCTGGGTGTATGCAATTTGTTGCAATGTATGGGGGCTGGGGACCACGCTCCTGCTTTGCCTTTGTGTTCTGTGTTGCTGGACATGTTGAGCATGTGATTTATGTCAATGGTGGAAAAAGTGGGGTGTGGGCCGGGTTTGGGTGTTATTGCCTGTGATGCTTATGATTTCAGACCAATGCTGGTGTAAAATTTTTGTTATTTAACATAACCTTTTTGCGCATTGTCTCAGATAGCTGCACCGTTACACACTGGTGATTCGTTAACATGAAAGGGCTAAATACAACTTAACATCAATCAATGTAAACTTTAACTGGCACTAAACTAATGGGCACCATTGAAGTCTGAGCTGCACACACACAGCAGTGTGTCAGTGTTGTCACTCGCATCAATGCTCTTTCAGGCAAATCGTTCAGATATCAGCTCCTCACGTAAGAGTGAGATTTAAAAAATGCCAGCCACGCCGCTGGCATTCGATCAGAACAGTTCCACTTTTTGTGGGTGGTTTTTTGGGCGAGCGATATTATGGGTGATATGTTGCAAGGTGGTGAAATTGACACTGGGCGATCTGCTGGGCATTAGTTTCGGCAAATATGCTCTTCACGACAAAAAAAAGGTGGGCGGACGATATTATTTTGTCCCGGTGTTAAGCACATGGGGAAAGTAACTCTCGGCGATAAGTTTCCTAAAAATGACATCAGTTTCCATTTTGTGGCTAAATGGGCGCTATCTGGGCGGTATACGTCATTTCAGCAGTTAAGTGGGCGTTAAGCATGCAAAAAAAGTGCAGGTTCTAGCCCTGTGACCCCTGGTTCTGGACTCCGCAGCGAGGAAACCTCCTCCCTGCATCCACCCTGTCAAGCCCTGTTTTAAAAAAAAATTGTATGTTTCAGTGAGATCACCTCTCATTCTTCTAAACTCTCGAGAATATAGGCATAGTCTACTCAATCTCTCCTCATAGAACAATCCCCCCATCCCAGGAATCAGTCTGGTGAACCTTCATTGCATCCCCTCTAAGGCAAGTATATCCTTCCTTTACGTAAGGAGACCAAAACTGTACACAATACTCCAGGTGTAGCCTCACCAAGGCCCTATATAATTGCAGTAAGACATCTTTCCTCTTCTACTAAAATCCTCTTGTAATAAAGGCCAACAATGGCTTAACAAAGATGTTAAATGTAAAAGTACTTTTGGTCTTCAATTGTCTTGCAGACATTGACGAATGCCTGATCAATAATGGTGATTGTGATCATTTCTGTAAGAATACTATTGGCAGTTTTGACTGCAGCTGCAAGAAAGGCTACAAACTTTTAACAGATGAAAAATCCTGCCAAGGTTGGTTTTATAAAATGTTTGGGATTATTCAAATGATCTGCTTCCGAGGATTTCCAGACCAAAGGTGTGTGTCTAGAGATACCTATGAGGGTTAAGGTCTTTATGCAGTTTATGTTGCATACAATGATTACCATTTAAGAATTGATGTGCTTTAAAACCCAAACTTCAGTTTATGTCTACTTATTCAGTTATCCTTCACTTTTCAATCTTGAAAATTAATTTCAGAGCACTTCAGCTTTACTTACCACCAACAAGCATAGGGGTTGTCAATGAAAAAATTAATTTAAAGCTATATAAAGTCAGTTGAATAAATACTAATTCAGGGAATCAAAAAATAATGACAACATTAACAGCTGGCATAATACAGTTATCTATGAATAGGCTGAAAACTTAAATTAAGAAGTTCAACTGAATGTACAGCAAAATAGGTGGGCTGTAACTGGCAGCCACTTTTTAATGGGCTTATATTTTGCTCAGGGTTTAGTCCAGAAGACTACAGATGACAAATGAAGTAATGTTTACTTTTTAAAAAAACACTGTGGCATGGAGTTGTAATTTTTAAAATTAAGTTTGCCAATGGTTTATTCAGCCAATGGACTGTTGGGGGTGAAATTAGTCTGGGATGGTAGCGCAAAATGTGCGATTGCGAATTGGCAACCCGTTTTACACAATGCCCAATTTTCTATTCCATTCAAGTCAGTGGAAAAGAAAATCAGGCAGGCTGTAAATTGGGCAGCCAATTCTCTATTGTCCCTTCTGTGCTACTGTCCACGACCAATGTCACTCACTTGGTGTTTTGCTGAGGTGTGCAGACCAGTAAGATCCTGGCTTGAATATGTTTAGGGTCATTCATGAAGACACATCATGAGCTATCGCATTCAGGAGAAATGGGGAGTAAAGAACCTTACAGAATTAGTGCAGGGTTTTTAAGCCCTTGGTGGGAACATGTGTAACCTTGTAATATGTCATATTGTTTATGATGTGGAATGCTGAGAGAACCAAGTTCTTGTTTGGCAATTTCCGAGGAAATCATCCTCAATTACTGGCTTTATAAAATTACATTTCAAGTAACAAAAATGATTGACTAGAAATGTTGCTTAAGGCATTTTATTGTTTATCATATTCAAGTTCATTGATTGTGATATATTCACAGAACACAGTACACACAGCTTCCTACATGGCAGGCAGCTCTCTCGGAAGCCTCCGGAATCTGCCTGGTTCTGTTTATTATTAACTCTGCAGTTGTAGTACACAATACGTCCACATCCACAGTGTGGAGCTACAAACATTACAAGCTTACAGACATTAAACTTCTCCCTCCTTAATGAAGAAGTTTTTATAACAAACATCATCCATAACTTTCATGTTTATACATAACACAGGATATAAACTTTTTTTTTCCATATTTATAAATTTAACTTTACCACTTGTTTTCTGTTTCGAAGAGGATACCTTCACTCTTGAACAGAACCTTCCAAACATGGTGTCGAATCTAAACTCATTCGAGGCTCATCCTGAGGAACGTTTTCCTCCATGGAATTTCCTTGATTTTCATTTGAACTCACTCTAACTTCAGGCTCTTTGTTTTCCTGACTCGGACTCAGACTTTCATTCTGATTCTCTCCTGGATTTGTTTCCAGTACATTGGATTTAGGATTTGCTACTGGTGTATCAAAACTATCTGATGAGTCAGAAATAATTGAATCATTCCCACCTTCAACTCCTTCCATGTCTGTAGGTAAAATATGATCAATATGAACAAACCTAACCTGTCCATTATCAAACATCTTTCCCAAATATGTGCGAGGACCACATATCTTCACCACCCTTCCTGGCAACCACTTTAACCATTTATGGTGATGGTTCTTCACTCTCACCTTCTGGTTTAATTTCACACTTCTCTCTTTTACTCTGCCTCTATCATGATTCTCTTTCTGTCTTAATTATGTCTCTTCTACAGACTGTGCCAAATTAGGTTTTAACAACGAGAATCTGGTTCGTGGCTGTCGTTTGAGAAACAACTCTGCTGGTGTTCTACCAGTAGTTGTATGAGGAGTATTTCGATATGTAATCAAAAAATTAGCCAATTTGTGATCTAATTACAACTGTCGTTTCCTTGGATTTGGATCTAACATTTGTTTTTTGAGGGCACGTTTTACAATTTGTACAGTGCGCTCTGCTGCACCATTCAAAGCAGGGTGGTATGGTGGAACCTTGGTATGTTTCACACCATTTTTGCTCGTGAATTGTGCAAATTCTTAACTAAATTGTGGTCCATTATCCAAAACAATCTCTTCAGGGAGGCCAAATGAAGAAAATAATTTTCGTAAAATGTCCAATGTTTTACTTGTTGTTATTTTCCACATTGGAAACACCTCAACCCACTTTGAATGGCTATCAATCACAATGAACAGTTGTTGTCCTTCTAACTCAGCAAAATCAATATGTAGCCTTTGCCACACCCTGGGAGGCCATTTCCATGGCTGTAATGGTACTGGTGGTGGTTGCTTGCTTACCAATTGACATGTCGTACACTAACTCACGATGCACTCTATATCTTTATCAAAACCTGGCGTGCAAAACTCTTGGTCAAGCACATTCCCAGGTGCTGGTCATGGAGGTCTTCGAATAATTTGGACCTGAATTTATTTGGTATACCCACTCTTGCATCCCACATGATACAATCTTTATCGACTGATAATTCATTCCTACGAATGAAGAATGGATGTGTATTTTTGTCTGTTACCTGGTTTGGCCATCCATTTGCAATATAATCATACACCTTTGACATGACTGGGTCACGTTTGGTTGCTCTACCAATCTCTTCAGCTGTGACTGGCAGTTCATCAATGTATGAAAAATAAAACACTTCTTCCCTATCGGGTGTAACTTGTGATGGGGAAGGCAATCTAGACATTGCATTAGCATTACTGTGATCAGCTGATCGTCTGTATTCAATATCATATGTATATGCTGACAAAATCAAAGCCCATCTCTGCATTCAGGCTGCAGCTAATGTTGGAACTGAGGACTTTGGATGGAGGATTGCTGTTCGGGGCTTATGGTCCGTAACGTTGTATGGTAAACTTACGACCATACAAGTATTTGTGAAACTTCTTGACCCCAAAAATTAATGCCAAAGCTTCCCTTTCAATTTGCGCATAATTACTCTCACTGGCACTGAGAGTGCATGAAGCAAAAGCAATTGGTCTCTCCTCCCCACTACGTGATACATGAGAGATCACTGCCCCAACTCCATATGGAGAGGCATCACATGCTAGCTTAATCTCCTTAGATATGTCATAGTGAACTAACATGGTGCTCTCTACCAATTTGCTTTTACACTCCTTGAATGCTGCATCGCATTCTTTTGACCACTTCCAATGGGCCTGTTTTTCCAAAAGTTCATTCAGTGGATGTAATACTGTAGCCAAATTTGGTAGGGACTTCCCATAATAGTTCAAAAGACCCAAGAATGAACGAAGTTCAGTGACATTCCTGGGAGTGTGTGCATTTCTAATTGCATCCAATTTTTTCATGGTTGGACGTAAACCATCTTTGTCTATTCTGTACCCTAAGTACTCCACTGAATTTTTAAATAACTCACACTTACCATCAGACACTCGTATCTGTGCTTCTCTAGCCGTTTGAGGACTTCATTCAATATGTTATTAAGAATTTGCTTATTTGGTGCTGAAATTAGTATTTCATCCAAATAACATACTACCCCTTCAATACCTTGCAAAATCTGGTTCATCACCTTTTGGAATATGGCAGGGGCGCAAGACACTCCAAATGGTAGCCTATTAAATTGGTAGGCCTAGATGAGTATTTATAGTCAAACATGACTTGGACGACTCATCTAGTTCAAGCTGTAGGCATTCGTAAGATCCAGTTTTGCGAAGATCTGACCACCTGTCAGTGTTGTGAACAAATATTCTATATTCGTTAATTACCTTCTAGAACCTGGTTTATAATCACCATACAATCTTACTTTACCATCGGACTTAGGGACAACAACAATGGGTGTAGCCCAATTACATCGATCTATCTTTCAAATAATGTTCTGAGTCTCTAGGCTTTTGAGTTCTTGCTCAGCTTTCTCCTTGAGTGGCTTGTAGTAAACCGATCTAGCATCCTTCTGTACCCTGACATTCGCCTTGAAGCCTTGGATCGAACTGCCCGTTTCGCAGAACACCTTCAGATACTTCTTGATTACCTCATCCGTTGATGAAAATCTCGCTTCCTCACAGAAAATCTCACTCCAATCCAGCTTCAGTGAGCTCAACCAATTTCTTCCTAGTAAGGCAGATTTGTCTCCTTTCACTACTATTAGAGGCAAGTTCTGAAATTGATCTTTATATTTCACCGGTACGGTGATATGACCTACCACAGGAATTGTCTCTCCCGAGTAGCCTCGCAGCTCTATCTTGGATTTCTCCAGTTGGAAATCACGCAATTTGTCGAGGTACAGTGACTCCAGTACTACACTCACGGATGCACCCGTGTCAATTTCCATTGGTATCTTGAATCTCGCAATATCTATGTGGATTTTGATGCTTTCCGAATTGCTGTCCGTTAACCTCATGCTCCTGATGACGTGTAACTCTAACATCTCCTCATCCTGTTGTTGTTGTTCTTCCATGCTATGTAGTCTCTTGGGATTTCTACTCATAGCTTTGAACGCTGGACTCATAGCTTTGGAAGCTGGTTTACCCTTCAGTCGGCATGCCTTCGCAAGATGCCTAGTCTTCCTGCAGAAGAAACACTCTGCCTTCACGTATGGACAACTTTGAGCAATGTGTTGTCCCAGGCACCTATAGCACAACTTTGACGCTCTATTAGAATTTCCAGTTTCTGAGACTTTGGGCCCCCACCGTCTTTTACTTTGAACCTGCAGGTGATTTACCTCGGTTGATTGACGACCGTAATTATTATTTAATTCTCGAGAATATTGTTCGGCCATGCCCATCGACCTCGCTGTCTGACAAGCGATCTCAAAAGTCAAGTCATCCGTCGTCAATAACTTCCTTCTGATCGCATCATTTTTCACCCCACAAACAAAACAATCTCGTAATGCTCGGTTTTGAAAGTTTCCAAAATTACAGTGCATCGATAGCTTTTTTAATGCTATGATATAATCACTGATACTTTCATCAGCCTTTTGATTCTGAATCGCAAAACGATAGCTTTCAGCAATTTCTAACGATTAGGGGTTATAGTGCTGCTCCAGCTTCATTAAAATCTGTTTAAGCATTGTGTCATTTGGCTCATCAGGCACAAGCAGATTTACAAGGGTTTCGTACAATGCCGGACCCGCCTCCGATAAGAAGATCGCCATGAACTCATTGAATGGCGGTGCAGGCTAGAAGGGCCGAATGGCCTACTCCTGCACCTATTTTCTATGTTTCTATGTTTCTTACATTCCAACACAGCCCGGTTCTGGACTGCATTGTCTGGAACTTCGATTGTTATTTGCAGTGAAATACATTTCTAGCCGATCCACATACGCTTTAAAACGTTCCCGGTCGTGTCTATATTCCCCCAAATGTCTGATTACACCTGCCATTTTAATCTCTAGCTGTTCACACCGTGTGCTGTATTTTATCTCTGATTTTGTAGCTTTTTTTCCAAAGACAGAAACTTCCAAAGTCTCTGTCGGCTTGCTGAATCCTTCCCCAACAAAATTTAAGCTTTAAATCATCCGAAAAATCCCATCTGATCACCAACTGTGATATATTGACAGAGCACAACACACACAGCTTCCTACATGGCAGGCAGCTCTCTCTTGGAAGCCTCTGGAATCTGCCTGGTTCTGTTTATTATTAACTCTGCAGTTGCAGTACACAATACGTCCACATCCACAGTGTGGAGCTACAAACATTACAAGCTTACAGACCGATTTTGGTGATATCTTTCTCTTTGTAATTCCCTCTCTAAATTTTGATAGTCTATACATCCATGTAGGACATTGCAGCCAAGCTAGATTTTGTCCATGTACTTGGGTTTAATTTCCTCTCTGGTTTGGGTGTTAATGTGTTTGCACAAATTCCTGTCGGAACTCTCAACACAGCTGTTAACTTATAAAACAAAATGGTTAAAAACGATGTTGAGTCAGAGGAAATTAAACCCACTTGTGTCCAAACACAGGCATATTGCAGCAGGAGTCACTAGATAGCGATCTGAAGGTTGATTTTTTTTTTCCCTTTCCTGGCCCAGAGGTGCTGGGACTAATTCTAGTAACCTCCTGCCACCTTACATTGTGATCAGCATATACTGGGGATCAGAACAGGGATACCCTTGGTTGGTATTGCACAGTATCGTGCCATATGATGCACTTATTGTCTAAGCTGTCTGAGAGCTGGAGTTGCTGTTCTATTGTTCAGTAGTTACTGTGTTTAGATTGTAATTGATTACTCCTTTATTATCAAAATATGTATGCTTTCAATTGTAGATATTGATGAGTGCTTCTTCGAAAGAGCATGTGATCACATTTGCATCAACTACCCAGGATATTTTGAGTGTGTTTGTAAGAAAGGATATACTCTGTATGGGCTGACGCATTGTGGAGGTACGTCACAATGAGTGTTAAATAGGATATTCTTCAGATTACATATATTTTCATTTCAATACTTTAGACCATGTTGTTAACAATTTGAGCACAGATTAGGAAAATATGTTTACAGAAAAGATATGTTATGGTTTGTGATGTGATTGTTCATATTTATTAAAGTTGCTATCTTGCCCCCTTTACACCTCCCAAGATTTCTGTGCCCTGCATTTACCATGACTGAGAAAGGACTGTAAATTTGCTGCACCAATGCTGCGCTATAGTATAGTATTAGGCAGTCCCTCGTATCGAGGATGACTTGCTTCCACACCACAGAGGGATGAGTTCACAGGTGTTTCAATGAGGGACCTGACAATCTAGGTTCCGAACTACATACTAAAGGGTGGAAGATGCCTGTGCATGGATTCTTTTAACGTGGGGTGGCCATTGCACACACGGGCCACTACACGGGCTTCACAGAGCTAGGTCTTGCTCCAGTGGCAAGTGTTAACCAAGACGACTGGGGACCAAGCTCTGCTGCACGGACCTAATGCGCACGCATGCTCCTACTATCCATAGATCGAAGTTTGGGCTGGCCCGTGCTGCCCCTGGGCCCTCGCCTCTTCTGGGCCCCAAACCCTCGCCTCTCTTGGACCTCGATCATGATGCTCCTGGTCTCTCACTGCTCCTCTGTCCCAATCAAAAATGGAGCAGTCAGAAACAGGACATCAATTAGTCTCCGCTATAACTTGACGCTAGGTATACAAGAGTTAATAATTGTAATTACCGTTCAGATTTTCTCTATGTTGGGAAAGCACTCATCCCTCCCAAGCTTGATACCTCCTCTTGATGACTCAGCTGAGATTAGTTATTCTTTGTGTGGGGAGTTGCGGGTATGAACTGGTGTCATATCACTTCTTGAGGGCAATTAGTGAAGGCAATAAATGCTGGCCTTGCCAGTGACGCTCACATCCCATGAACAAATTTTTAAAAATCTCCATGGCACTGTATGTTGGATTACCAACTTGCCGTGCTATTTACTTTTAATATAAGTAACTGTTATTTTTCCTTCCCAATTTCTCTTCTATCCGGGTTTTGGCAGCTCATACTCGGCTGTGGGATCCTCTGGTCCCTCGCTCAAGTGGTCCTCTTTGTGTGTGAGCCTATTTGATATCTGTGGCCGGCTATTCAGTGATGGAGGACATTTCAATAGTACAACTAAATCACATCCTTTCATCATCAAATGTTCATACATGAGTACTTTGTAGCAAATGACATTGGATAAAAATTAATTGCAGGACCATGGGCTGATCATTATTCCCTCCCTATCCCAGGAATACTGAGGCCAATTATAGCATCTCCACTCCAGCTGAGATCAATCAAAGGATATAATCTGTTCTATATGCCTCACCACGAGCCACCAAGAGAGAGCCAGTATAAAGTTACGTTTTATAATTGTGAAAAAATGGTTTTCAACTTTTGGTTGAAAATACATCGTTTGTGTTTTTTAGACATTGATGAGTGTAGCATCAACAATGGAGGTTGTGAACACAGATGTATAAATACAGTGGGAAGTTATGAGTGCCATTGTCATCCTGGGTATAAACTACATTGGAACAAGAAAGACTGTGTTGGTAAGAAACTGTACGGAGTTGATTATTGCTGTGTCCTTTCATTTGCCAAATCTTTAAATTTCATTGGAAGCCACCGATGGGGTCCTGTCTGGGTGAACAGTCAGACCAGTTCCTCCAGTTCATGGATCTTCAGTTTTACCTATTCGAACATGTTTACTCTTCATGTAATTTTTATTACCCATTAGTATTTATAGCGAGTGGAGAACAGGAGATACTTTTCACTAATTTCTTTGTGATTTTTCATTTCTCAGCAATCATCCTAAGTGATTTTTCTCTGTCTTTAGCATTGGTATTTTCCCTCTGAAATATGTGTGGACCATTTTCTTGTGTACATAGTACTTTTATAATTTGTACAGTTTATCTTTGCTTCTTGTTGACTTTCCTTTACTGGGCAGCAGAAGATGGTTGATGCGAGATGAATTTTGCCACCATACTGCCTTTCGTGGTGATGGGATTTGAAAGTAATTTGGACGCAGTGTAAAAGCTGACTTAAAAGCTTATTGTCTTAACCATGTAATTATTTTTTCCCATGAGTGTGTCATGTTTTTATCCTCTTTAGAAGCAGAGAAGCTCCTACCAACTAAAGTGTCAGCCAAAGCCCTGCTTAACTGCAGTAAAAGAGGTGGAGCTGATATGTGCTCTTTGAGCTGCCAGTCAAATGTGTACTTTGCTGCTGGTGAGTTTATTAAGTAGATGTTACAAAGATTCCTGTAACTGTTCAATATAGCTTTAGTACAGCTGAAAATGGGTTTATCACCGGTAGCATAGTGGTTATGTTACTAGACTAGTAATCCAGAGGCCTACACTAATGATCCAGACCCAAGTTCAAATCTCATCTTGGTAGCTGGGGAATTTAAATTCAATTAGTTAAATAAATCTGGTATAAAAAAAAAACTAGCATCAGTAATCATCATCCTTGGCAGTCCCTCGAAATTGAGGAAGACTTGCTTCCACTCTAAAAGTGAGTTCTCAGTGACTTTACAGTCCAATATGGGAATTACAGTCTCTGTCACAGGTGGGACAGACAGTGGTTGAAGGAAAGGGTGGGTGGGGAGCCTGGTTTGCCGCACGCTCCTTCCGCTGTCTGCGCTTGTTTCCTGCATGCTCTCAGTAACGAGACTCAAGGTGCTCAGCGCCCTCCTGGATACTCTTCCTCCACTTTGGGCGGTCTTGGGCCAGGGATTCCCAGGTGCTGATGGGTATGTTGCACTTTATTAAGGAGGCTTTGAGGGTGTCCTTGAAATGTTTCCTCTGCCCACCTGGGGCTCGCTTGCCGTGTAGGAGTTCCGAGTAGAGCGCTTGCTTTGGGAGTCTCGTGTCAAGCATGCAGACGATGCAATGAAGCTGGTCGAGTGTGGTCAGTGCTTCGATGCTGGGGATGTTGGCCTGATCGAGAACGCTGATGTTGTTGCGTCTATCCTCCCAGTGGATTTGCAGGATCTTGCAGAGGCAGTGCTGGTGGTACTTCTCCAGTGCTTTGAAGTGCCTACTGTGTTGTTATATATTAATGCTTGGGGGTCACCAGACATCAGAGGGCACCGTGGTCAGAGGTCATCGGGCTGTACGCATGTGGCATTTGTGCTTGGTCACCTGTATATAAGCAGACTCTCTCGGGCTGGAATAAAGATGGATCAGGTTGCACCGGAGTGAGTTTACAGTAACCAGACTCTTGAGTCATTACAATTGGCGACGAGGTAATTTAAGAACCTTCGTATGCACAATGGGCACGGTTGGAATCCTGGAGAGATTCATGGAGGGCCAGGATTGGATGGATTTTGTCGACTGCCTGGATCAATATTTTGTGGCCAACGGCATGGAGGCAGAGGCCTACGCAGTTAAGCGCAGGGCAGTTCTCCTCAATGTTTGTGGTCTGAAAATTTACGGCCTCATGAAGAATCTTCTCTCGCCTGTATGTCCAGCAGAAAAAGGGTATGAGGAATTGTGTACGTTGGTGGGTAACCATCTGAAACCACAAGAGGGGATCATCATATCACACTACCAATTCTACACGCATGTTCGTGCTGAGGGCCAGGTCGTGTCGGGATTTGTCGCCGACCTGCAACGTCTTGCTGAGCCGTGTAAGTTTGGGAACATGCTGGAAGACATGCTGCGTGATGTCTTCGTGATAGGCATCAGCCATGATGCGATCCTCAGGAAGCTGTTGGCTGCAGAGATGCTGGATTTGAAAAAGGCCATCGCGCCTGCCCAGGCATGCATGATGACGGATGATAATTTTAGGCAGATATCATCGACGTGTCTGAGTTCCACGGCAAGTACTGTAAACAAGATGGCATCGTTTCTGGCAGAACTGCTTACGCGAAACCTGCCGCTGCTCAGAGCCCGCCAACTGGTTCGAACCAGATTTCACCCTGTTGGCGTTATGGGGGCAATCATTGGCCTCATCAGTGTCGGTTTAGACAATACTCGTGCAATGGATGTTCGTAAGTGGGGCATCTTCAGAGGATGTGTCTACAAAGGAGCAAGCGCAGTGCGGCTCACCACTTGGTTGATGAGGACCAGTTCAGTGATGGCCCAGATACACAACCTGAGGAGGAAGTGAATGGACTGTATTCGTTCCTGAGCAAGAGCCAGCCGATGGATGTTAATGTGAAGCTGAATGGCGTGCCTGTATCAATGGAGCTGGACACGGGTGCGAGCCAGTCGATAATGAGCCAAAGGACAATTGACAAGCTGTGGGACACTAAGGCTGCGAAATCGAAGCTGAGTCCAGTCAATGCCAGGTTGCGTACTTACACTAAGGAACTCATACCGGTGCTCAGCAGTGCAGCAATCGAGGTGTCATATGACTGTGTAGTTCACGAGCTACCATTATGGATTGTCCCAGGTAATGGTCCAACGCTGTTTGGCAGGAATTGGCTCGAGAAAATCAAGCTGAACTGAAATGATGTCAAGATGTCCTTAGTGGATGATACTTCGTGTGCTCAAGTATTGAAAAAGTTTCCTCCTTTGTTTGAACCGGGCATTGGTAATTTTACAGGAGCCAAAGTGCAGATTCACCTGGACTCCAATGCAAGGCCTGTCTATCCCAAAGCTCAGTCTGTTCTGTACATGATGAGGGAGAAGGTTGAAATTGAGCTTGACAGACTTCAGCGTGAAGGGATCATATCACCCGTGGAGTTTAACGAGTGGGCTAGTCCCATTGTTCCTGTGTTGAAGAATGATGGCATTGTCAGGATTTGTGGAGATTATAATGTTACGATTAACCAATTTTCGAAACAGGATCAGTATCCGTTACCGAGAGATGATAATCTGTTCGCCATGCTAGCTGGTGGAAAGTCGTTCACGAAACTGGATCTGACGTCTGCCAATATGACACAGGAGCATGTCGACACTTCGGAGAAACTCACCTGCATCAACACCCATAAAGGACTGTTTGTCTACAACAGGTGTCCTTTTGGGATTCGTTCGGCTGCAGCCATATTTCAGAGGAACATGGAGAGTTTACTGAAGTCCGTTCCGAGAACTGTTGTGTTTCAAGATGACATTCTGGTCACAGGTCGCAACACTGCTGAACATCTGAACAATCATGGAGAAGTCCTACAGCATCTGGACAAAGTGGGACTCGGGCTCAAATGCTCGAAGTTTGTATTCATGGCACCTGAAGTCGAATTCCTCGGCAGGAAGGTTGCTGTTGATGGCATTAAGCCCACTGATTCGAAAACTGAGGCCATCAAAAATGCACCCAGGCCTCAGAATGTAACGGAGCTGCATTTGTTCCTTGGGCTACTCAACTACTTTGGTAATTTCTTACCAATATTGAGCACTTTACGAGAGCCACTGCATGTGTTACTAAGAAAAGGCGACAACTGGGTCTGGGGTGCGTCTCAAGATAGAACCTTTGAGAAAGCCAAGAATCTGCTATGTTCAAACAAGTTGCTTGTTCATTATGATCCATGTAAGCATCTTGTATTGGCCTGTGATGCTTCATCATATGGGGTTGACTGCGTACTCCAACAAGCAAATGAATCGGGCAAGCTACAACCTGTTGCGTATGCTTCGAGAAGTCTGTCTAAAGCGGAAAGAGCTTACAGTATGGTAGAGAAAGAAGCTTTGGCCTATGTGTATGGGATAAAAACAATGCACCAGTACCTGTTTGGTCATCGTTCTGAACTCTCAACGGATCACAAGCCACTCATTTCATTGCTTTCGGAAAACAAAGGTATTAATACCAATGCATCGTTCTGCATTCAAAGGCGGGTGCTGACATTGTCTGCCTATGATTACGTCATCCGTCATAGACCTGGTACTGAGAATTGTGCCGATGCACTGAGTCGTCTGCCGTTGCCCACAACTGAGATGGAGACGCCTCAACCTGCGGATCTACTGTTAGTAATGGATGCTTTTGAGAATGAAGGAACCCCTGTCACTTCTCAACAAGTTAGGATCTGGACTAGCCATGACTCTATTTTATCAGTTGTGAAATGGTGTGTACTCAGTGGTGATTGGTCTGCCACACCTATGGAGATGCGTGAGGAGACCAAACCTTACAACCGTCGCAAGGATGAGCTGTCCATTCAGTCAGAATGTTTACTGTGGGGTAATTGTGTAATCATGCCGAAGAAAGGTAGAGAAAAATTTGTATGTGAACTTCATAGCACTCATCCTGGTATTGTCATGATGAAGTCCATTGTTAGGTGTCATGTATGGTGGCCTGGAATTGACTCTGATCTGGAATCGTGCGTGCATCAGTGCAACACTTGCATGCAGCTAAGTAAATTTCCAGCGGAATCTCCGCTGAGTCTTTGGTCGTGGCCATCTAAACCATGGTCGAGGATCCACATTGATTTTGCGGGCCCGTTCCTATGAAAGATGTTTTTTGTCATAGCATATTCTAAGTGGATAGAGTGTGTTATTATATCATCCAGCACATCTACAGCTACCATTGAGAGGCTTCGTATCATGTTTGTTACTCATAGAACATAGAACATAGAACATAGAAAATAGGTGCAGGAGTAGGCCATTTGGCCCTTCGAGCTGCACCGCCATTCAATGAGTTAATGGCTGAACATGCGACTTCAGTACCCCATTCCTGCTTTGTCTGACATTGTTGTGAGCGACAACGGATCTTGCTTCACAAATCTTGAGTTCCAGGAGTTCGTGAAACTCAATGGCATCAGACATATGAGATCAGCTCCATTCAAGCCTGCTTCTAATGGTCAAGCAGAGCGTGCCATTCAAACAATCAAGCAAAGTATGAAACGTGTAACTCAGGGCTCACTGCAGACACAGTTGTCATGTATATTGCTCAGTTACAGATCAAGACTGTCATGTATCTCACATTACTGTATATAACTGTATCTTACCATGCTAAACATGACTGTAACTGGATATAACCTGTAATAATAAGCATACCTTACCACCAGGGGTGCACTTGCAGAAGACACTCCAAACCTGTCCCACTGTGGTATATAAAGGGAGGTCTCAGGCAAGTGCGGCACGGGAGAGCTGGAATTAAAGGTGCAGGTCCTGAGTGACCTTGACTTCACCATGTGTCTCGTGTAAGTCAGTACATTAGGGTCAGGACTTAACAGTGGCGATGAGTTACGGGATCACAGAATGGCTACCAACAGCTCAGATGAGAAATACAATGCTGGAGACAATTGGGATGACTTTATCGAAAGGCTCCAGCAAAGCTTTGTGACCAAAGACTGGCTGGGCGACGATAAGGCTGACAAGAGAAGAGCCCATCTCTTGACCAGCTGTGGCTCGAAAACATACGCTTAAATGGAAGACTTGCTGTCACCCGAGAAACCAGCAAGCAAGTCGTTTGAGGAGTTGAGCACACTGGTGAGAGACCACCTGAAGCCAGCGAGCAGCCTACACATGGCCAGACACACAGGTTCTACAACGACAGACGCTGTGTGGGCCAAAGCATACCCGACTTTGTGGCGGAACTTCGGAGACTGGTTAGTTCATGTGAGCTCCCCGATGAACTAAAGAGAGAAGTACTGAGAGACTTTTTTATTGAAGGAATAGGCCACGCAGGCATATTCCGAAAGCTTATAGAGACTAAGAACTTGACTCTAGAGGCAGCAGCACAGACGTTCTTGGTAGGCGAAGAAGAAACAAGGCTGATCTATACTTCGGGTACGACAACCAATGAGGCATCGGAACAAGGGGTTCACATTGTGAAACAAACCGCTACCCCCATACACAGACAAAGGCAGGAGAGCAGGTCTTCAACAGCAGATAGTGGCACCAGAAGCCATCAAAATCAAGGGCCACATGAACGGCCGATCACATCTCATCAACCCACAATGCGAGAAATCAACAACAGATTGAAAGAAGCTCAAGGGAGATCAGCCAGACACAGCTCATCCTTCGGAAGCAATGGAAACGGTCTGTGTTGGAGATGTGGAGGAAGGCACTCAACCAGGGTATGTCGATTTCAGCATGCCGTTTGCAGAAACTGCAACTACACAGGGCATCTGGCTTGCATGTGCAGAAAAACAGAAGCTCGGCTGGTATACGAATCGGAAGGGTCGGAAAGCGGACCAGAAAACGTTTGGAACAGTGCACAGGACGCCGAGGTACAGCGGGTTAACATGATCAATGTCCACTGTTCTTACACCAAGACGCCTCTAATTATGATGAGGGTTCTACTCAACGGGATACCCGTCAACATGGAACTGGACACGGGCGCCAGTCAATCCCTCATGAGCGTTCAACAATTTGAACAGCCGTGGCCGCACAAAAGTGTAAGGGAAAAATGGGAAGGCTTCTCCTCCCACGAGTGGACCCTCTGATGTAAAGGGTCGACGCTCGCCCCCAACCCGCGTAACAGCCCCCGGAGTTAGCAGACAGACGAATGGCAAGGTTTCATGATCTTTAAACGAACGTCCGGGAACACCTCTCATCACAGCCGTCTGTGAGTGGAGATGCTCCCCGAACAGCACAATCATACAACTTTTATACATTTCAAAAACCCCTCCATTCCCTGGTAAGACCTCCCTAGATCTCTAATTAGACTACCTTATCAGTGCTACTTCTCTAATTGGACTACCTTATTAGTGCTACTTTGGATTGACAGGCCAAGACCCTCGTGACCACCTTAGGCCGTGACTAGAATGACTTCATTAGGTCAGAATTTGTTGATTCTCCTTGATGCCCGTGAGTCTGCCTCGAGCCTCTTCGCAAGGTCTTATCAATGTCTGTTTAGGTTCTCACATCGTATCCTGTTGGAATATTATTGAATTGGTAACTTCAGGAGCCTTGGTACTGGAATGTACAAGGCCAAAGAGAGAGGCCTTTTACCTCCTTATGGGTCGGTGCAGGAACCAGCACTTTAACCCTTGTCCCGCTGGTACCCCTAATGCCAAATTTTTCTCTTACATTTCCCCACTTTTGGACCTTGGCTATACACCAAGCTGGCCATAGTTCCCGATAACTATCTCCCTGTAGGCAAGTTCCAGATAGGTCCGTTCACCTGGGTGGCCACCTCACAAGCTTCGGGACCTCCTGAGACCTTTCCCGCAGAGTTATATAAGGTAAGTCCTTCCTGTAGGACTGCTTAAATTTTCATCCCTTATGGCCTTAATCATAGTGTGTGCCCTGACATATCGTTTGGCCTGTTTAATTCGTGCATAGATTAGCCCTACCAGTATCATCAGGACCAGGCCTTGAATTACTACAAGTGCATGTGATATAATTCTTATCCATGGGTGGATCTGAATATTAAGTCCAATGTTGCACAGTTTTGAGTACCAAGGCTGGTTGGCCAGCATCGCGTTAGTGTCTCTTTGTAGGTTTGTCTCTTTCTTCCATCAGCTGGATATTGCACCAATTGTTAATTCGGGTATCTGTTTTTCTTGCGGTTCCCATATGATGTGATTGGGATTACGGAGACGTGGCTCCAGGATGATCAGGGCTGGGAACTCAACATTCAGGGGTATTCAACATTCAGGAAGGATAGAATAAAAGGAAAAGGAGGTGGAGTAGCATTGTTGGTTAAAGAGGAGATTAATGCAATAGTTAGGAAAGACATTAGCTTGGATGATGTGGAATCTATATGAGTAGAGCTGCAGAACACCAAAGGGCAAAAAACGTTAGTAGGAGTTGTGTACAGACCTCCAAACAGTAATAGGGATGTTGGGGAGGACATCAAACAGGAAATTAGGGGTGCATGCAATAAAGGTGTAGCAGTTATAATGGGTGACTTTAATATGCACATAGATTGGGCTAGCCAAACTGGAAGCAATACGGTGGAGGAGGATTTCCTGGAGTGCATAAGGGATGGTTTTCTAGACCAATATGTTGAGGAACCAACTAGGGGGGAGGCCATCTTAGACTGGGTGTTGTGTAATGAGAGAGGATTAATTAGCAATCTCATTGTGCGAGGCCCCTTGGGGAAGAGTGACCATAATATGGTGGAATTCTGCATTAGGATGGAGAATGAAACAGTAAATTCAGAGACCATGGTCTAGAACTTAAAGAAGGGTAACTTTGAAGGTATGAGGCGTGAATTGGCTAGGATAGATTGGCGAATGATACTTAGGGGGTTGACTGTGGATGGGCAATGGCAGACATTTAGAGACCGCATGGATGAATTACAACAATTGTACATTCCTGTCTGGCGTAAAAATAGAAAAGGGAAGGTGGCTCAACCGTGGCTATCTAGGGAAATCAGGGATAGTATTAAAGCCAAGGAAGTGGCATACAAATTGGCCAGAAATAGCAGCGAACCTGGGGACTGGAAGAAATTTAGAACTCAGCAAAGGGGGACAAAGGGTTTGATTAGGGCAGGGAAAATGGAGTACGAGAAGAAGCTTGCAGGGAACATTAAGGTGGATTGCAAAAGTTTCTATAGATATGTAAAGAGAAAAAGGTTAGTAAAGACAAACGTAGGTCCCCTGCAGTCAGAATCAGGGGAAGTCATAACGGGGAACAAAGAAATGGCAGACCAATTGAACAAGTACTTTGGTTCGGTATTCACTAAGGAGGATACAAACAACCTTCCGGATATAAAAGGGTTCAGAGGGTCTAGTAAGGAGGGGGAACTGAAAGAAATCTTTATTAGTCGGGAAATTGTGTTGGGGAAATTGATGGGATTGAAGGCCGATAAATCCCCAGGGCCTGATGGACTGCATCCCAGAGTACTTAAGGAGGTGGCCTTGGAAATAGCGGATGCATTGACAGTCATTTTCCAACATTCCATTGACTCTGGATCAGTTCCTATGGAGTGGAGGGTAGCCAATGTAACCCCACTTTTTAAAAAAGGAGGGAGAGAGAAAACAGGGAATTATAGACCGGTCAGCCTGATCTCAGTAGTGGGTAAAATGATGGAATCAATTATTAAGGATGTCATAGCAGTGCATCTGGAAAATGGTGACATGATAGGTCCAAGTCAGCATGGATTTGTGAAAGGGAAATCATGCTTGACAAATCTTCTGGAATTTTTTGAGGATGTTTCCAGTAAAGTGGACAAAGGAGAACCAGTTGATGTGGTATATTTGGACTTTCAGAAGGCTTTCGACAAGAGATTAATGTGCAAAGTTAAAGCACATGGGATTGGGGCTAGTGTGCTGACGTGGATTGAGAACTGGTTGTCAGACAGGAAGCAAAGAGTAGGAGTAAAAGGGTACTTTTCAGAATGGCAGGCAGTGACTAGTGGGGTGCCGCAAGGTTCTGTGCTGGGGCCCCAGCTGTTTACATTGTACATTAATGATTTAGACGAGGGGATTAAATGCAGTATCTCCAAATTTGCGGATGACACTAAGTTGGGTGGCAGTGTGAGCTGCGAGGAGGATGCTATGAGGCTGCAGAGTGACTTGGATAGGTTAGGTGAGTGGACAAATGCATGGCAGATGAATTATAATGTGGATAAATGTGAGGTGATCCACTTTGGTGGTAAAAACAGAGAGACAGACTATTATCTGAATGGTGACAGATTAGGAAAAGGGAAGGTGCAACGAGACCTGGGTGTCATGGTACATCAGTCATTGAAGGTTAGCATGCAGGTACAGCAGGCGATTAAGAAAGCAAATGGCATGTTGGCCTTCATAGCGAGGGGATTTGAATACAGAGGCAGGGAGGTGTTGCTACAGTTGTACAGGACCTTGGTGAGGCCACACCTGGAGTATTGTGTACAGTTTTGGTCTCCTAACTTGAGGAAGGACATTCTTGCTATTGAGGGAGTGCAGCGAAGATTCACCAGACTGATTCCCGGGATGGCGGGACTGACCTATCAAGAAAGACTGGATCAACTGGGCTTGTATTCACTGGAGTTCAGAAGAATGAGAGGGGACCTCATAGAAACGTTCAAAATTCTGACGGGTTTAGACAGGTTAGATGCAGGAAGAATGTTCCCAATGTTGGGGAGGTCCAGAACCAGGGGTCACAGTCTGAGGATAAGGGGTAAGCCATTTAGGACCGAGATGAGGAGAAACTTCTTCACCCAGAGAGTGGTGAACCTGTGGAATTCTCTACCACAGAAAGTAGTTGAGGCCAATTCACTAAATATATTCAAAAGGGAGTTAGATGAAGTCCTTACTACTCGGGGGATCAAGGGTTATGGCGAGAAAGCAGGAAGGGGGTACTGAAGTTTCATGTTCAGCCATGAACTCATTGAATGGCGGTGCAGGCTAGAAGGGCTGAATGGCCTGCTCCTGCACCTATTTTCTATGTTTCTATGTTTTCTATGCCTCCTTGTACCCTTCTCGGAGGGTATCCGTGACCGTTCCGTGGATGATTTCCGTTGTCTCGGGATGTATGTGGTATCCATTTATGTCTATTTTTCCCATGGGCCTGAAAGTTAGGGTTGGTGATGACACAGGGGGTGACTCCTCCCCTGGTCTTAATCGTCGGGTTGGCTGCTCCTGTGCTCCATTCCCTTGTGGAGCAGCGATTGTTTCGGAATCGTGTTCGAGAGGAGTGATACTCAGGCATGCATCCGTTTGTTTGGTGAAATCTGCAATCATCATTCGTCATTCGTGGCATACCTCGACATAAAATCACTTGATTATTTTTATAGCAATCGGTTATGTCAATGCCTTTCGTACTAATTTAATTTTAATCACCCGTCTGGCAGGCCGATGGTAATGCAACCAAGTTTGGTTTCTTACTTCACCAATATTATCGCTCTGGTATAAGGGGTCTCCCTGTGTTACATCATACTGTGGTATGGACAACACAAATCCGATCATATTCACCCGCCCAGTAATACATCTGAATTTTGGCACCCATGCGTGACTATTCATTCGTACCTTGCACGTGTTATTCATTGTTAAGTATGCTGTTTGGGATCCAATCTGGTATGTCCCCATTCTGGAGTTGCTCCAAGTTATGTTGTACTTCACTTAATATCCAGGCCCCATACCCGGAGCAAACTATCTCAGCTTGTAATCGTTTACTTATATCGTTCCCCATTGCGTGGATCAAATTTATTGTCTTGGCATGTTTCTGTAATGTATGGGCCACCTGTAACAGTTCCCCTTCTGCGCCATCTCCCAACCGCGCTTGTAGGGCTTGGTTATCCAAGTCCCTCCCCACTAAACCACTCAAGATTTGCGTTAAGTTGTTAACCCGGTCGTCTATTGCATACAGGTCTATGGAATTCATTGTCGTAACCCCTGCCGCATAACCCGTGCCGAGTGTTTCCAGTATTCCCCTTTTTGTTCGACCTTGTCCTGTTCCCTTTCTGACATTAAATCTCAGGGTAGTGGGTTCCGGGCCTTCGAGGATCCGTTGTGTCAGGTTCTGGTATAGACTTATAGTTTCATTCCCACAGAAGTTAAGAAGAATGAGTAGTCGCTGACGCACACCAACTTATATCCTTACTTTAGATTCTTTCATTACTAGGCCCCCTTTGGTTCCAGTCTTTATGGACGGGCTTATGGGGGGGACTTGCGTGGTTGTGCTGGGAAGAGTTATTGTCCCCAGGGTGGCTGTCGGGGCAGCGGTGGGGCTTCCTTTGGTGTCCCAGCCGGACCTTTATTTCGGGTCCATTACATTGTCATCTTTCCTTCACACTCCATCCACCCGCATTTTTAGGTTGTATTCCTCCTTGTTTGCGCTGCGCATGATCAATACCGGCTTCTCCATGTTGTTACCGTGTCACGCTTCGGGACATACACTTTATATTCTAGAGACCTCCCTTGGTCTTCATTTTATCCCACTGGCCATTTTTTCTAAACATCCTGGGGTCCCACCCCCCTTTTTGCTCCGTTCTGTTCCCACCCTTCTGTTTCTTGCGGGTGGATTTGGCTGCTTGTTTGCAGCTTCGTCCGCCCAGGCATGAGCTTCTAGAACTGAAATTCCATCCAGTTGGATTTCTGCGCCCTTCCCTTTTGGTCCTATGAACTTGCTCCTGTCCTCGGAATCTTCTGGCGCCCATGGCATCGGCAGCCTGCTGCTTTACAACCTTACTTAATACACCATACATAGCCATGCGTTAAAATAAGTTCTGTCCTTGCTCCAGTCCTTGGCTGTTGGGATGCATATTTTGTCAGTTAAATTAAACAAAGCCCCATCTCATGTAGTTGTGTCTTTCCTGCGTGTGCTATATCTCTCGTAGTCCGGCTGCGTTATCCAGTGCCTGTGTGGGCCTCAAGGTCCCCAGTATCCTGAGTCTCCAGAGTTGAAGTAGCTGCTGCGGTCCCATCTCGGTGAGTGTTTTATCTGCAAATTTTAAACAGATAGCCTGGTCGTCACCAGGTGTTAGGTTCTGGTCTACTCATCTTTTATCCATGCATGTTGCGGTCACTCTGTGAAATCAGAGGTAAGGTTAGGTTGAGTTTGTGGACTACACTTACCCACCGTGGGGTACATTGGCTCTATTGCCATAGGTGATGGTGCTATGGCTGCGCACTGCACTATCCGTCTGGTCCCATTTAAAAAAAAAAAATCTCTTCCAGCTTATTTATCTTAGCTTTTAACTCTTGAATTTGTTTTGTTTGAGTATCTTTCTTTTATTTGTATCAGGCGAGTATTATTACATAGGCTAGTTCTGTTTTTATTTTAATTCTGACCATTTCCTCTATCTGTCAGGTGAGTCTTTTTTATTCTATTAAGAAATCCAAATTAATAATGTCCAGTATAAAACAGCTGTCAATGGAAAGGGTTAACTCCTTTACAGGTTTGTAAAAAGGCCTGATGTCATTACGTGACTTCGCGTAATCATCCGAAATTTTTTTTTAAAAGTTTTTGTGCCTTCAAAACTTGCTTAGAAACTAGGAAGCCGTTAAAACAGCAGAAATCATTAGTAAAGCCGTCATAATAAAAGTCTTCTCATCAGGAAAGATGGCATTTTAGATTAAACTCCAATTTTTTCTTAACTTCTAATTCAAGTACTTGCCAAAGATTTTTTTTTATTGATTTAAAACGGGACCACACATTTTTAATAGTTATTTTGTTTACTGAAATCCAATTTTCACACAAGCTGTATACATTCCACCATTTCGGGTTTTTTTTACGGTCCCGTTCACTGGGCAATTCTTGTGTTTTATTTCTCTCTCAGCACAAAATCTAAACTTCCATGCCAGTTCCATTTTCTATAAGAATTTTAAAATTCAGTAAGATTCTCTAATTCCCAGTTTTTTTTCTTTCTCTGCTGAGTTCGCATAGCTTAGATCTTTTCTCCTCGTTATTTTCAAAACCCTCCTGCTTGTTTAGACTGTTCGGGACTTTTTTTGATAAACAACGTCCATCTTGGAAATCTTTCAAACTGCAGTGAAACTTTCTCGAAACTTAAAATCATTATCAATGGAGAGTGTCTTTTATCTCTTCAATTATTTTTTTTTTCAATTAAACCAATATCTTTTTCACAGCCGATATCAACGAATATTTAGTAAGTTATATTTTTTTCCATCGCAAACACCCCTTTTTTTGTCAGCACCTATTTAGTACGTTATGTCTTTTTTTTTCAGATCTCCTTTCTTCAAATTAGGCTTTGTATTTTACACGGAGGGCTCGTGTCTCCATAAATTTGTTAATTTAAAATCATCAGACAATCGAAGACACTTTTTCTTTCAAATTCGTTCAATTTGTTTTCTTTCAAAGCTGCGTCTTTATCTTTTTTTCTTTTCTCCATAACTAGAACGAAGTCTAGCACGTAGGCTTTGAGGGCTGCATTTCGTTATCTCAAATGTTCCAGTTTCAAGGCTGTTACAATGTCCTTTTTTCTAAACTGCTAAAGCTTGCCGTTTTAACATTGTTTTTTTTTCAAAAGTCCCTTTTACACCTTCGCAGATAACTCGCCACTCGCCCAGGAGTTTGACCTGATCCCTGAAGGTACTTCTAGATTGTTTCCAAACCTTTTAGTTTTATTTCTCCTTTTTTTTTAAGAGATCAGATTTAATTTTTTTTTTTTTTAGTTTGAATCCATCTCAGTATTTTGCTGTGCCTTCTCTTAATATCATCCGAATAAATCTACACCTGTGTTTCTAACTTAAAACTTCCTACATACAGGACAACACTACAAAGGTTAAAAAAACTTTCACCCTGTCTGAAAAAGTAGGTGGAGCTAAAACAAACAGACAGCTCCCCCATTTTTCCAAACAGGCTTTCAGACACAGAAAAAGTTCATTCCGCAGTCAATAAATCACACAAGGACTCTCACTCAACGACAGATATTCACAAAAATCTCTTTATTCAACAAAGCTTATTAATTGGTTTTATTTGCCTTTTTAATAGCCATGTTACCCATCTTCTTCGGGGCTATGAGGGTCTTGGGCACTCCCTTTAATTCGTGTTCGGTATGCAGGACGTTATTTATATCTATATGTCTTCCCTTGGTGCCGTACACTCGTACTGCCACGCTTTGGGTCAATATGTCCCGTCACTGCGGGGATGTCGTCTCCATGTCCTCAATCTATCTATATGTCTTCCCTTGGTGCCGTACACTCATACTGCCTCACTTTGGGTCAATATGTCTCGTCCTTGCACCGTGCGCTCATACTGATTCGGGTCAATAGACCTTCCTCTATATCTTCCCTTGCATCGTACCCTCGCACTGCCGCACTACCTACATGCGCACGTTTTAGGATGCACCTTTTGACCCCCTTCCACCCCTAGATCGTCCCTGTCCTCCTTCTCCGTCCCTCCTGGACTTGCTACAAATGGTTCTTTGTACAGATGTCCTTCCCTTGAGGTTTACAATGCCACAGCTCTAACTTGAAGGTGGTAAATTAAAACATACTCGCCCCAACAGCTGGGTCATTGTTCCGTTCGGGAAGTCCGTACCCTGCTCGCAGCGCCAAATGTAAGGGGAAAATGGGAAGGCTTCTCCTCCCACGAGTGGACCCTCTGATGTAAAGGGTCGACGCTCGCCCCCAACCCATGTAACAGCCCCCGGAGTTAGCAGACAGAGATGAATGGTAAGGTATAATGATCTTTATTACGAATGTCCGGGAACACCTCTCATCACAGCCGCCTGTGAGTGGAGATGCTCCCCGAACAGCACAATCATACAACTTTTATACATTTCAAAAACCCCTCCGTTCCCTGGTAAGACCTCCCTAGCTCTCTAATTAGACTACCTTATCAGTGCTACTTCTCTAATTGGACTACCTTATTAGTGCTACTTTGGATTGACAGGCCAAGACCCTTGTGACCACCTTAGGCCGTGACTAGAATGACTTCATTAGGTCAGAATTTGTTGATTCTCCTTGATGCCCATGAGTCTGCCTCGAGCCTCTTCGCAAGGTCTTATCAATGTCTGTTTAGGTTCTCACATCGTATCCTGTTGGAATATTATTGAATTGGTAACTTCAGGAGCCTTGGTACTGGAATGTACAAGGCCAAAGAGAGCCTTTTTACCTCCTTATGGGTCGGTGCAGGAACCAGCACTTTAACCCTTGTCCTGCTGGTACCCCTAATGCCAAATTTTTCTCTTACAAAAGCAATAGACCAAAACTCACAAAGATCGACACCAAACTAAGGACCTATACTAAAGAAATCGTCCCAGTCCTTGGCAGCGCCATGCTCTCGGTCACACACAAAGGGATGGTGCACCAACTTTCCCTGTGGATTGTCCCCGGGGATCTCCCAGCCCTGTTGGGGAGAAGCTGGCTAGCAGAACTTAATTGGAAATGGGATGATGTTCACGCCATGTCGTCAGAGGAACGGACCTCCTGCTCAACAGTTCTAAGCCGTTTTGAACATCTCTTTCAGCCAGGTGTGGGCACCTTCAAAGGGGCTAAAATTAGAATCTACATCACACAGAATGCCAGACCGGTCATCACAAGGCTAGAGCTGTGCCTTATGTGATGAGGGAAAAGATTGAAAACGAACTGGACCGGCTTCTGCGGGAAGGCATAAATTCTCCCATGAAATTCAGCGACTGAGCAAGCCTCATCATCCCCGTCATGAAGCCTGATGGATCCGTGCGAATCTGTGGGGATTACAAATCTACCATAAACAGAGTCTCCCTACAGGACCAATACCCGCTGGCCAGAGCGGAGGACCTATTTGCCACGTTGGCTGAAGGAAAACTTTTCTCGAAACTTGACCTCACATCTGCGTATATGATGCAAGAACTGACCGAAGAGTCTAAGCTACTCACCACCATCAACACACATCGAGGCCTTTTTGTGTACAATCGATGCCCATTCGGCATCAGGTCGGCGGCTGCTATATTCCAGCACAACATGGAAGGTCTGCTCAAGTCCATCCCGGGGATGGTTGTGTTTCAAGATGACATACTCATCACAAGCAGGGACACCGACTCTCATCTCCGCAATCTTGAGGAAGTACTAAGTCGATTGGATTGGGTAGGCCTAAGAGTTAAGAAATCCAAGTGTCTGTTTCTCGCGCCTGAGGTTGAATTTTTGGGCAGAAGGATTGCCGCTGATGGAATCCGCCCAACCAAATCCAAAACTGAAGCGATTCGCCTGGCACCCAGGCCCCGGAATGTCTCGGAACTGCGCGCCTTTCTCGGGCTACTCAATTACTTTGGGAACTTTATGCAGAACTTGAGCACGCTGCTGGAGCCTCTCCATGTGCTACTCAGAAAGGAGTGCGAGTGGTTTTGGGGGGACGCCCAAGAACGCGCCTTCAACAAGGCATGCAACCTTCTATGTTCCAACAGTGTTTTAGCCTTTTTTGACCCAGGTAAAAAGTTAGTCCTTACGTGTGATGCGTCAGCGTACGGGGTCGGTGCTTTTTACAGCACGTCAATGATGCAGGTAAATTGCAGCACGTCAATGATGCCTCCAGGTCACTTTCGCGGGCGGAGCGCAGGTACGGTATGGTTGAGAAGGAGGCGCTCGCGTGCGTGTACAGTGTCAAAAAAATGCACCAATACCTTTTCGGGGCCAAGTTTGCGTTAGAAACCGACCACAAACCCCTCAAGTCCCTACTATCCGAGTGCAAGGCAATCAACGGCAACGCTTCGGCACGTATTCAGCGGTGGGCACTCATGCTGGCGGCTTACGACTACACGATAAGGCACAGACCAGGCATAGACAACTTTGCCGACACGCTTAGCAGGCTACCCCTGGCGACCACAGAAGGGTCCGACGAACAGGACTGTGATAGTCATGGCAATCAATGCCTTTGAATCCACAGGTTCGCCCATGACGGTTCGCCAAATCAGAGCCTGAACGACCAGCGACCCCACGTTATCTCTAGTTAAAAGATGCGTTTTAACCGGTGACTGGGCAGAGGCTCGTGATGCCTGCCCCGAGGAGGTCAAACCCTTCCATGGGTGCATGCATGAACTCCCACTACAGGCAGACTGCCTGATGTGGGGCAGCCGAGTAGTTATGCCCTTACGAGGCAGGGGGGCGTTTGTCTGGGAGCTCCATCGCGAGCACCCGGGGATCGTCCTTATGAAGGCCATAGCCAGATCTCATGTCTGGTGGCCTGGCATTGAAGCAAACTTGGAGCTCTGCATCCGTTGGTGCACCATTTGTGCCCAATTCAGTAATGCCCCCAGGGATGCCCCCCTAAGCCCCTGGCCCTGGCCCACCAAACCGTGGTCGCGGGTGCATGTCGACTCTGCGGGCCCATTCATGGGCAAAATGTTCCTCGTAGTCGTTGATGCATTTTCAAAATGGATCGAGTGCATCATTTTAAACTCGAGTACCACCTCCACCACTGTGGAGAGCCTTAGAACCATGTTTGCAACACACAGCATTCCTGACATATTGGTCAGTGATAATGGTCCGTGCTTCACCAGCGCAGAATTTCCCGATTTTATAGTTGACCACGGTATAAATCACGTTAACACGGCACCTTTCAAGCCGGCCTCCAATGGCCAAGCGGAGCGAGCAGTGCAGATAATTAAACAAGGCATGCTCAGAATCCAAGGTCCCATGCTGCAGAGCCGCCTGTCGCGACTGCTGCTGGCATACAGATCTCGTCCGCATTCATTGACTGGGGTTCCCCCGCGCAACTATTGATGAAACGAACCTTAAAGACCAGGCTCTCGTTAATCCTCCCAGACATGCATGAAATTGTTGAGGCTAAATGTCAAAAGCTAACTGAGTACCATGACTGAAATTCGAGGGGGGGGGGGGGTGAAATGAGATGGGGGACAGTGTTTGTGCTAAACTATGGCCGGGGTTCCAAATGGCTTGCAGGGACAGTAACAGACAAAGAGGGAAACAGGCTACTGGTTGTACAAATGGACAATGGCCAAACCTGCTGGAGGCATGTAGACCAAGTAAAAAGTAGATTCACTGATAACACTGAAGAACCAGAGGCAGACTACAATGTGGAAATCACACCACACCTGGTGGACAGACAGGTGGAACAACCTGAGGCAAGGGCAGTCTCAACAGACAGCCCAGGCGAGATACCAGCAACCACACCGAATGAAAAACAGGCACCAAGGCAAACAACTGAATCACAACTAAGACGCTCCACGTGAGAGCGCAGACCCACCTGAGAGACTGAATCTATAAAGGCAATAAGACCTTGGGGGAGGGTGATGTCATGTATCTCACATTACTGTATCTTACCATGCTATACATGACTGTATCTGGATATGACCTGTAACAATAAGCATACCTTACTACCAGGGGTGCACTTGCAGGGGACAATCCATACCTGAGGTATATAAAGGGAGGTCTCAGGCAAGTGCAGCACTGGAGAGCTGGAATTAAAGGTGCAGGTCCTGAGTGAGCTTGACTTCAGCATGTGTCTCATGTAAGTCAGTACATTAGAGTCAGGACTTAACAAAGACTTCATACGCTTACTGGGATTCCTCCTGCTGAACTACTGATGAAGAGAAATCTCAAGATCAGGCGGGAGCTCGGAGCAGCGCGAGTCCGGGGTCGGCGAGAGGCCTATAAAGGCCAGCGGGAGTCAAGCAGTTCGAGCAGTCAGTCGAGGAGGCGGGAGCTCGGAGCAGCGCGAGTACGGGGTCGGCGAGAGGCGTACCGGTGCAGCTACAGGGAGAAGGCAAAGAAAGAAACAAAGGTGACGTCACAGCCTAGGGGGTAAGTGATCGGCTGGTGATTGGTGAGTAGTTTTTCTTTTTCTTCTTATATCAGTCAGTAACTTTTAACATTGTTGTTGCCAATTTAAGTGTATCTAAGGGTTACGTCATGGCAGGAGAGCTCGGTCGGGTGTTATGCTCCTCCTGTACCATGTGGGAACTCAGGGACACTTCCGGTGTCCCTGACGACTATGTGTGCAGGAAGTGTATCCACCTCCAGCTCCTGACGGTCCGCGTTACGGAATTGGAGCTGAGGGTGGATTCACTCTGGAGCATCCACGATGCTGAGAATGACGTGAGTATCACGTGTAGTGAGTTGGTCTTACCGCAGGGAAAGGGTCCACAGCCAGCTAGGGAATGGAAGACCAGCAGGAAGAGTAGTGCAAGGAAGCTAGTGCAGGGGTACCCTGTGGTCATCCCCCTGCAAAACAGATACACTGTTTTGAGTACTGTTGAGGGGGAAGACTCATCAGGGGAGGGCAGCAGCAGCCAAGTTCATGGCACCGTGGCTGGCTCTGCTGCACAGGAGGGCAAGAAAAAGAGTGGGACAGCAATAGTGATAGGGGATTCAATGGTGAGGGGAATAGATAGACGTTTCTGCGGCCGCGACCGAGACTCCAGGATGGTATGTTGCCTCCCTGGTGCAAGGGTCAAGGATGTCTCGGAGCGGGTGCAGGACATTCTGAAATGGGAGGGAGAACAGCCAGTTGTCGTGGTGCACATTGGTACCAACGACATAGGTAAAAAAAGGGATGAGGTCCTACGAAACGAATTTAAGAAGCTAGGAGCTAAATTAAAAAGTAGGACCTCAAAAGTAGTAATCTCGGGATTGCTACCAGTGCCACGTGATAGTCAGAGTAGGAATCGCAGGATAGCGCAGATGAATATGTGGCTTGAGCAGTGGTGCAGCAGGGAGGGATTCAAATTCCTGGGGCATTGGGACCGGTTCTGGGGGAGGTGGGACCAGTACAAACAGGACGGTCTGCACCTGGGCGGGACCGGAACCAATGTCCTAGGGGGAGTGTTTGCTAGTGCTGTTGGGGAGGATTTAAACTAATATGGCAGGGGGATGGGAACCAATGCAGGGAGACAGAGGGAAACAAAAAGGAGGCAAAAGCAAAAGACAGAAAGGAGATGAGGAAAAGTGGAGGGCGGAGAAACCCAAGGCAAAGAACAAAAAGGGCCACTGTACAGCAAAATTCTAAAAGGACAAAGGGTGTTAAAAAAACAAGCCTGAAGGCTTTGTGTCTTAATGCAAGGAGTATCCGCAATAAGGTGGATGAATTAATTGTGCAAATAGATGTTAATAAATATGATGTGATTGGGATTACGGAGACGTGGCTCCAGGATGATCCGGGCTGGGAACTCAACATTCAGGGGTATTCAACATTCAGGAAGGATAGAATAAAAGGAAAAGGAGATGGCGTAGCATTGTTGGTTAAAGAGGAGATTAATGCAATAGTTAGGAAAGACATTAGCTTGGATGATGTGGAATCTATATGGGTAGAGCTGCAGAACACCAAAGGGCAAAAAACGTTAGTAGGAGTTGTGTACAGACCTCCAAACAGTAATAGGGATGTTGGGGAGGGCATCAAACAGGAAATTAGGGGTGCATGCAATAAAGGTGTAGCAGTTATAATGGGTGACTTTAATATGCACATAGATTGGGCTAGCCAAACTGGAAGCAATACAGTGGAGGAGGATTTCCTGGAGTGCATAAGGGATGGTTTTCTAGACCAATATGTTGAGGAACCAACTAGGGGGGAGGCCATCTTAGACTGGGTGTTGTGTAATGAGAGAGGATTAATTAGCAATCTCATTGTGCGAGGCGCCTTGGGGAAGAGTGACCATAATATGGTGGAATTCTGCATTAGGATGGAGAATGAAACAGTAAATTCAGAGACCATGGTCCAGAACTTAAAGAAGGGTAACTTTGAAGGTATGAGGCGTGAATTGGCTAGGATAGATTGGCGAATGATACTTAGGGGGTTGACTGTGGATGGGCAATGGCAGACATTTAGAGATCGCATGGATGAATTACAACAATTGTACATTCCTGTCTGGCGTAAAAATAAAAAAGGGAAGGTGGCTCAACCGTGGCTATCTAGGGAAATCAGGGATAGTATTAAAGCCAAGGAAATGGCATACAAATTGGCCAGAAATAGCAGCGAACCTGGGGACTGGGAGAAATTTAGAACTCAGCAGAGGAGGACAAAGGGTTTGATTAGGGCAGGGAAAATAGAGTACGAGAAGAAGCTTGCAGGGAACATTAAGGCGGATTGCAAAAGTTTCTATAGGTATGTAAAGAGAAAAAGGTTAGTAAAGACAAACGTAGGTCCCCTGCAGTCAGAATCAGGGGAAGTCATAACGGGGAACAAAGAAATGGCAGACCAATTGAACAAGTACTTTGGTTCGGTATTCACTAAGGAGGATACAAACAACCTTCTGGATATAAAAGGGTTCAGAGGGTCTAGTAAGGAGGGGGAACTGAAGGAAATCTTTATTAGTCGGGAAATTGTGTTGGGGAAATTGATGGGATTGAAGGCCGATAAATCCCCAGGGCCTGATGGACTGCATCCCAGAGTACTTAAGGAGGTGGCCTTGGAAATAGCGGATGCATTGACAGTCATTTTCCAACATTCCATTGACTCTGGATCAGTTCCTATCGAGTGGAGGGTAGCCAATGTAACCCCACTTTTTAAAAAAGGAGGGAGAGAGAAAACAGGGAATTATAGACCGGTCAGCCTGACCTCAGTCGTGGGTAAAATGATGGAATCAATTATTAAGGATGTCATTGCAGTGCATCTGGAAAATGGTGACATGATAGGTCCAAGTCAGCATGGATTTGTGAAAGGGAAATCATGCTTGACAAATCTTCTGGAATTTTTTGAGGATGTTTCCAGTAAAGTGGACAAAGGAGAACCAGTTGATGTGGTATATTTGGACTTTCAGAAGGCTTTCGACAAGGTCCCACACAAGAGATTAATGTGCAAAGTTAAAGCACATGGGATTGGGGCTAGTGTGCTGACGTGGATTGAGAACTGGTTGTCAGACAGGAAGCAAAGAGTAGGAGTAAACGGGTACTTTTCAGAATGGCAGGCAGTGACTAGTGGGGTGCCGCAAGGTTCTGTGCTGGGGCCCCAGCTGTTTACATTGTACATTAATGATTTAGACGAGGGGATTAAATGCAGTATCTCCAAATTTGCGGATGACACTAAGTTAGGTGGCAGTGTGAGCTGCGAGGAGGATGCTATTAGGCTGCAGAGTGACTTGGATAGGTTAGGTGAGTGGGCAAATGCATGGCAGATGAAGTATAATGTGGATAAATGTGAGCTTATCCACTTTGGTGGTACAAACAAAGAGACAGACTATTATCTGAATGGTGACAGATTAGGAAAAGGGAAGGTGCAACGAGACCTGGGTGTCATGGTACATCAGTCATTGAAGGTTAGCATGCAGGTACAGCAGGCGGTTAAGAAAGCAAATGGCATGTTGGCCTTCATAGCGAGGGGATTTGAATACAGGGGCCACGGAGGTGTTGCTACAGTTGTACAGGGCCTTGGTGAGGCCACACCTGGAGTATTGTGTATAGTTTTGGTCTCCTAACTTGAGGAAGGACATTCTTGCTATTGAGGGAGTGCAGCGAAGGTTCACCAGACTGATTCCCGGGATGGCGGGACTGACCTATCAAGAAAGACTGGATCAACTGGGCTTGTATTCACTGGAGTTCAGAAGAATGAGAGGGGACCTCATAAAAACGTTTAAAATTCTGACGGGTTTAGACAGGTTAGATGCAGGAAGAATGTTCCCAATGTTGGGGAAGTCCAGAACCAGGGGTCACAGTCTGAGGATAAGGGGTAAGCCATTTAGGACCGAGATGAGGAGAAACTTCTTCACCCAGAGAGTGATGAACCTGTGGAATTCTCTACCACAGAAAGTAGTTGAGGCCAATTCACTAAATATATTTAAAAGGGGGTTAGATGAAGTCCTTACTACTCGGGGGATCAAGGGTTATGGCGAGAAAGCAGGAAGGGGGTACTGAAGTTTCATGTTCAGCCATGAACTCATTGAATGGCGGTGCAGGCTAGAAGGGCTGAATGGCCTGCTCCTGCACCTATTTTCTATGTTTCTATGTTTCTATGTTTCTTTTGTTCATCTTGATTTGAATGACCATGTTGAAAACAGACGTCAAAGTCAGCAATGGTGTCATGATTGTGTTGCTGTGTCACGTGACATCTCGGTCAACGATCCGGTTTATGTACTGAACTATGGTCAAGATCCAAAGTGGATTGCTGGCACTGTTACAGCCAAGGAGGGTAACAGAGTGTTTATTGTCGTGCTCAAGAATGGGCAAACATTCAGGAAACACCTTGACCTGGTTAAACTGCGGCACACATATGAACTGGAACCGAGTGACGAAGATGCAGTCAGTGACCAATCAACCATTGTTCACTCATCAGAGGACTCTGCTGACATTACCGACTCTGAATCTTCAGTCTCTGATGTGATCATGACCACTCCAATCAGATCGGCTACTCAGCCGTCAGTCTCAACGGACTCAGACCGCTCGCCCAGAGCCAAAGTTGAACTGAGACGATCAACTCGTGAGAGGAAAGCCCCAGACCGTCTTAATTTATAAAAAGACTGTTGTTAAGATTTTACAAGGGAGATGTTGTTATGTATTCATGCTTGGGGGTCACCAGACACCAGAGGGCGCTGCAGTCGGAAGTCATCGGGCTGTACGCATGTAGCATGTGTGCTTGGTCATCTGTATATAAGCGGGGTCTCCTTGTCACGCTCGCACTTTGGGCTGGAATAAAGATGGATCAGGTTGCACCTGAGTGAATTTACAGTAACCAGACTCTTGAGTCATTACCTGTATATGGTCCACATCTGTGAGCCATATAGAAGAGTGGGTATCACTACTGCCCTGTAGACCATAAACTTAGTGCCAGATTTGAGGTCCTGGTCTTCAAACACTCTCTCCCTCAGGTGACCAAAGGCTGCGCTGGCACACTGGAGGCGGTGTTGGACCTCATCGTCGATGTCTGCTCTTGCTTATAGTAGGCTCCTGAGGTATGGAAAATGGTCCACGTTGTCCAGGGCCATGCCGTGGATTTTGTTGACTGGGGCAGTGCTGTGTGGCGGGGTCAGGTTGGTGGAGGACCTCTGTCAGATCAGCCATGGTCTTATTGAATGGCGGAGCAGGCTCGAGGGGCCAAATGGCCTACTCCTGCTCCTATTTCTTATATTCTTATGCCTGATGGATGTTTAGTGTAAGGCTCATGCTTTCGTACGCCTCAGTGAAGATGTTGACGGCTTGGAATTCGGCCTCTGTGCATAGATACAAGCGTTGTCCGCGTACTGTAGTTCGATGACAGAGGATGGACGACCTTGGATCTAGCCTGGAGGCGATGAAGGTTGAACAGATTCCCATTGATTTATAGTTCAGTTCCACTCCAGTGGGGAGCTTGTTGAGAATGAGATGGAGCATTGCAGTAAGGAAGATCGAGAAGAGCGTTGGTGCAATGATGCAGCCCTGCTTGACCCCAGTCTGGATGTTGATTGGGTCTGTGGTGGATCCGTTGGTCAGGATCACGGCTTGCATGTCGTCGTGGAGGAGGTGGAGGATGGTAGCTAACTTTTGGGGGCAGCCAACACTGAGGAGGATGCCCCATAATCCCTCATGATTGACAGTGTCAAAGGTCTTTGTGAGGTCAAAGAAGGCCATGTACAAAGGTTGGTTAGCATCAGTAATGGTGACTATGAAACTACCGGATTGTCATAAAACCACCATAACCGCCATCTGGTTTACTAATACCCTGTAAGGGAGGAAATCTGCCGTCCATACCTGGTTTGGCCTATATAGGACTCCGGACCCACAGCAATGTGGTTGACTCTTAACTGCCCTCTGCGGTTCAAGAAAGCAGCTCACTCTTCTCAAGGGAAATTAGGGATGAGCAATAAATGCTGGCCTTGCCATTGACAACCACATCCCACAAACGAATAAAACTCCCCCGACATAGTTCAACTTTTAGAAATGTTTTTAAAATGAACAGTCTACTGAGGACAGATGGATACTGCACATCATATTGTAATACAAAAAGCAGATTTGAATATTTCACATATCTCTAGAATAAAAGTCACGTAGGAAAGAGTTATAAGATTAAGGCAGTAACCAGACTTAAGGACAAGGTGGTGGAGTTTCCACTTGATTCCGCTAGTAATATCAGCACAATCTGGGCGGAATCGGCCGAACTAGGGTAAAAGAGCGGGCAATCTTAAATGTAAGTGTGTTGAAAGGTTTTTTTTATTTCAAAAAATATGTCATTTCATCATAGGCAGTCCCTCAAACGAGGATGACTTGCTTCCACAAGAGTTCACAGCTGTTTCAATGAAGTACCCGATGTTCCAGTCCTGAACTCCAATTGAGGGGGTGGAAGATGCCTGTGCGTGGATTTTTTTTAACGTGTGGTGACTGTTGCACATCAGCCATCAGATGGGCTTGACCAAGCGAGGCCTTTATCCCGTGGCAAGGGTTGAACCAGGACGACTGGAGACCTGCTCTGCTGCACTGAGTACAGCTAACTAGTGGAGTACTACATATGCCGACTCAACCGAGACCAAGACCGATTTGGAGTGAATGTTTCCACTTGTGGGAAATACAAAAATAGGAGCTATCAATACAAAATAGTTACTAATAAATCCAATAGGGAGTAAGGAGAAATTTCTTTATTCAGAGTGGTTAGAATGTGGAACTCAGTACCACAGAAAGTAGTTGAGGAAAATAACTTAGATGCTTTCAAAAGGAAACTAGACAAGTACATGAGAAAAAAGGGAATAGAAAAATATGCTGAAAGGCTGAGATGAGGCAGATGGAATGGGAGGAGACTGGTGTGGAGTATAAACACCAGCACAGACTAGTTGGACCGAATGACCTGTTTCTGTGCCGTATATTCTATGTATAAACAATCTGCTAGAAGTAAAGGAGTGTTAGCATACACCAATGAAACTATTAAATGATTCAATATAGCTTGTTTTAAGATATTTTCAGTGATTTTAAATTGGTTATTCCTAGTTGGAGGACTGGACAATGCTATTAAAAATGCTTAATTTTGGTGATAAACCCATTTTCGGCTCTATTAATACAGCATCAGGTTACCATTCTTAAGTACATCAAGGTATACTCTTTAATGGAAAGAAGAACAAGAAACTGTTGTGTTCTATTACGCTGCCTGATAGTGCTGGTTCAAGGAAGATTTAAATTTTACTGTGGAAAATACGATGTAGTCAGTGCAGATTCTAAGCATTTTGACATAACCAAATGGAAAGCTTATTTATCTTGTGCATGCCATGTTAGTGAGTGACATAGTGTGTGAGTGTGTGAAAGATTAGGGACAGGTTCATAAACAGCATTAATTGGGACTAGCCCACAGCTGCACAATACTTTCCTGCATGGCACAAAAGCAAAGTACTGTGGATGCTGGAATCTGTAATAAAAACAGAAACTGCTGGAAATCTCAACGGGTCAGGCAGCATCTATGGAGAGAAAAACAGAGTTAACGTTTCAGGTCGATGACCCTTCCTCAGAACTCTCCTGCATGAACCTGACTGATTGTCTCCGCAGATTCTGCCCCACGTGTTCCAGGGTTATTCCAGGGAGTTGAGAATCATTCAATTGATATTGAACGAGCAATCTGCCAGCATGGAGGCAACTGAGCCGAAAGGTCGAAGATATAAATTCAGTAAATCAATAAAGGAGCACAGTTTGGGAACCGTTCATATAGGAGATGGAAGGAAAGCAGCTTTATACAAAGAGCGAAACAGGTAGAGTGACACAAAGAGTTGGAGACAAATAGGAACAATAAAAGAATGTGTGAGAGAAATAGGTGTTGATTTTCAAATATGGTGACAATGGGCGGGCGTTGTGGGGAGTGGGGGGGGGCGTCTGGTACACGTGGCTCAGGACTAGCGGGAGGCTTGAAGCATTTTCATGGTCAGGCCTCATCTGTATAATATCGACAAGCTGCTCAACGAGCGCTGACTGACAGCTCGCCAATCGCGGGAGGGAACGGGAAATCTGGTGGCTACTCTGAGAAGCCAAGCGGAAGTGCTTTGGAAAAGGAGGCAAGGCAACGACAGGGGTGTGGGTGGGTGAAGAAGGACTGGCAACAGGCTGGAAGATTTTTGTGGGGTCAGGTGGATAATCAATGTAACAGGCTTTTTTCCAGTGTTTTTGGAGCGGCCTACAGCATTCCTTTTAAGGACTGCTGGTCAGGCTGTGCTCTGTTCAGTATTGATGGGAGGCCCATGCGCAATGTACGCTCAGCCTGCTGGGGCCCGACAATAGTCATGGGACGTAGGGGCAATATTTATTTTTAATGAGGTTCCCGCTTGTTTTGGGCGGAAAAGTTGGCCGCCGTTTCAAGACCCGCTTGATAATTGAGTCGGGCAGGACTCGTGCAGCTAGTCTGCAGTAGGTTTTTAAAAAAAAATGTCTGCCAACCGCCCAGTTTTTCAGCATGAACACGATGATAGGGAGATGAAAAATGCTTCACAGAGAAAGAGTGGAAGATGGAGAAGGAGGGAAAAGCATTTGGAGAAAACGGAAATAATTTAAGAGAGACACAAATTTTATTTAGAATTTTTAATTATGAACAATGTCACAGGACAACAAATAGTATGATATAATAATGCTCTCTGTGATAGAGTTGCAATATTCATATATTCTCCTGCATGTGATGTGTTGAATAAATGTTTCATTTGGTTGTGCCAGATGCTTATAATCTTTTAGCAACTGTCAATGTCACATTGCCTCAGGAAAATCCAGATAGAAAGGAATATCTCAGGCGTTGTAAGATTCTGTACTCAATACTTTATCTACTGATGTCAGTATAAATATCCTGCAGCGCTAGCTCTAGCAATGTCCAATCAAACATATCACCTGGTATAGACTTGTGAAGGAGAACTCACAATAGCCACTTTGTAGTACAGGGTAATGTCTTGACTTCTGAAAGTTGACTATGCAAATTTGTTGAGAGACCCACAACAAGGCCCCAAATTTGGTGTCTCTGCCACTCCATTTTTCAGCAGCGATGAAGTAGTAGTGAGAAGAAATGGGTGAAAATAACCTTAGTGCCGACTTCCAACCCGCTGCCATTTTTGAGCGGGGCTCCATTTAGGTGGCCAACGCTCCTGCCGGGAATGTGTGGGAGCTTCATTGTTCAATGCAAACCGATTTCTGATGATGCTAGGACACCGATGCCACTTCCGGGCAATTAAATGTGGCAACTGCTGAGCTGGAAGTATCCTCTTCATAGAAACATAGAAAATAGGTGCAGGAGTAGGCCATTCGGCCCTTTGAGCCTGCACCACCATTCAATAAGATCATGGCTGATCATGCAACTTCAGTACCCCATTCCTGCTTTCTCTCCATACTCCTTGATCCCTTTAGCCGTAAGGGCCACATCTAACTCCCTTTTGAATATATCTAACGAACTGGCCTCAATAACTTTCTGTGGTAGAGAATTTCACAGGTTCACAATTCTCTGAGTGAAGAAGTTTCTCCTCATCTCGGTCCTAAATGGCTTACTCCTTATCCTTAGACTGTGACCCCTGGTTTTGGACTTCCCCAACATCGGGAACATTCTTCCTGCATCTAACCTGTCCAATCCCGTCAGAATTTTATATGTTTCTATGAGACCCCCTCTCATTCTTCTAAATTCCAGTGTCTATAAGCCTAGTCCATCCAGTCTTTCTTCATATGTCAGTCCTGCCATCCCGGGAATCAGTCTGGTGAACCTTCGCTGCACTCCCTCAATAGCAAGAATGTCCTTCCTCAGATTAGGAGACCAAAACTGAACACAATATTCAAGGTGTGGCCTCATCAAGGCCCTGTACAACTGCAGTAAGACCTCCCTGCTCCTATACTCAAATCCTCTTGCTATGAAGGCCAACATGCCATTTGACTTCTTCACCGTATGCTGTACCTGCATGCCAACTTTCAATGATTGATGTACCATGACACCCAGGTCTCGTAGCACCTCCCCTTTTCCTAATCTGTCACCATTCAGATAATATTCAACCTCCCTGTTTTTGCCACCAAAGTGGATAACCTCACATTTATCTACATTATACTGCATCTGCCATGCATTTGCCCAATCACCTAACCTGTCCAAGTCACCCTGCAGCCTCTTGGCATCATCGAACGGGGAATGGCCAGAAATCACATCCCTTAAAGTGATCGCTATAAGCAGCTAAAACAAATAATTTATTTTTGCCATTTTTTTAGGCAGTAAGATGAGCATAATTGCACTCCCTGCACCTCACTGCTAGTCCCTCCCTTCAATAATGCTCTGTGTCGCACCCCCCCTCAACCCCATCCACTGATTGACCCTGGCCTCAACTTTAATCCCTTACCACAAGCCTGTGATCTGTGGATGGCCTGCCGAATTCTCCCCCACCATTTCCCCCCCATCGCCATCCTCCCAAAAAATACCAAGCTGCCACGCACTGCCACCTCAACAGTTGAATGCAAATGAGGCCCAACCAGCAGAATGGTTTGGGCCTCTTGCTGGCGACATCAGGCAGATGTTGAGATCGCTCTGCCCACTGCCCGTCTGACGTATACCAACGATGATAATCGAGCCTGTGTTTCTTCTGTGTATCTGTAGCTCCTTTCAATTTGGGATTTCTACACTGCCACTGAACAGATGATGACATTTCGCCATGATTAATGACAAATTTTGGTCGTGTCCATGTTAACAAGTTCCGATTATTATTTTTAGGTGTTAAATAGCTAATCGTTAAGTGTTTTGAAATATGTATAACTATAAATGTCCAGGATCTCCTATTGGTCTTAAGTTATGAAGTTGTTACTCTTGCTTGAAGAGAGTTTTATTAATTGAACTAATTTGTCTTTAATGTGCTGTATTTGGCAGAGTCTGAAGATTCATACACAATTAGATGTGGCGTGTCTTCTCAATGCCAACACTTTGGCCAGAACATAAAAAATGTTACGCATTGTTCAGGTAAGTGAAAAAAGGATTTCCATGTGGTTACCGTTTGTTCCTTTGAAGACATATTGCTTTTCATAAGGTTTGACTGATTGCCAAGAATTTCCTCAGTGGCTCTCCCAATTGGTTTCCGTAGCTTCAGGAGAAGATTGGCGGAAACCCCAGATACACTCTATAAACCGTGTTATATTTGGATTTGGTAATGAAAGGACAAGAAAATTAGTTTTATATTTCTTTTAAATTTGAGATTAAACATTCCTTAAAAAGAGAAAGTCTGCCATTTTAGGCTAGGTTCTTCTAACCTGGAGCCAGTAATTTATAAGCAGCTACAATTGCCTGAAACTGAGCTGCAGAGTTTACAGACAGCTACAATGACATGATTTACCTCTTTGGATCACGTTCCCGCCCCCCCACCGCTTCCCCCCAGAGAGAACTTGAGCAGAGATTGTAAAGGGGGAAACCAGGTTCAATGCAGCTGAATATTGCAATTGTGCTGCAGAATATCCATAAACAATGCCAGGGGAGATCTGTGAGTCGGTATTGATGATTTGATCCTGCTCTTCTACGTTTTTGAAGCCACTTACAATTAGTAATAGATTTATGAATCTACTATTCAGTAATAGATTTATTAATACTCTACTATTCACTAAATCGACAGCCACAGCATAATGATTAGGAATTCATCAAATTAAATTCATAATTTTTTCCTTTTTTAATATCGACAATATAGGTGACAATTATATTTTTAGCTGAAAATTTTCTCCAACCTGTTAATAATGGATTTTAATTGGAGTGTTAATATTGCAAAGCAGTATTGTCCAATAGAAATTGCTGACTAGCCACAGGCATGGCTACAGCGAAACCATTTTAGCCACATGCACTAATTTTAGTAGAAAACGCCATACACACAATACAGGTAAAAGTACTGCACCTGTATGTTTAAGTAAACATCTACTACAATTTGGTGTGAAACTTTGCACTCTCTCTTTCACCAAAGTTCATACTTAGGGCATGAATTTATCATCACATCTTGGTGCAGCTTCTAGGTTTTTGTCCAGCAGTTGCGAGCGATACTTTGACTTTACCAGAGTGATTGCTGAGAATGTTGACTCGCACAGTGAGACACAGCAGATCCAGCCTCTGCTCTCCATCCAGAACGCAGTTGGAAGATGTTTGCTCTTTGCCATGACATGCCTTGTTGGAGCTGCTCGTTATTGATTGCCGTTCTTCTCGGGCCTGGAGTGGTTATTCCGATTGGTTCTCCTCTCCAAACAACGTTACTGGTATTTCCATTTTAGTAGATAGCCAACAAGCAGTAACCAAGGAAGTGAAGCACACACGACATTAAAACTACTTGCGTATTCTTCTTTTTGTCTTAGCATTAGCTAACAAATGTACAATAAGGTTAAACTTTGCATGCATACATCGTGTGAATGAGTATTGGGATTGCATGCACAACGACAGCATCTATTACTTATTTTATATTAGTAACATCTGGATTCCCAATTAGCTGCATGTGGCTGAGGCTAATTTATTGGACCACACTTTTGTAGACTATTTATGTTATGTATTGATGCTTGGGGTCACCAAACACCAGGGGGCGCCATTGTCGGAGGTCATCGGGCTGTACGCACGTGTGCGCTGTCACTGATATATAAGCACGCGTACCATGTCACGCGGGTTACTTTGGGCGTGAATAAAGTTGGATCAGGTTTACTCCTGAGGCAGTTTACAGTAACAAGTCTTTTGAGTCATTATATTCATTACATTTGACGAGGTAACTTAAGAGCCTTCGCATGTACAATGGGTACGATTGGAATTCTGGAGAGATTCGCGGATGGCGAGGATTGGGCGGATTTTATCGACCGCCTGGATCAGTATTTTGTGGCCAACAAAATGGAGGGAGAGGCTGACGCAGTTTGGCGCAGGGCCGTTTTCCTCACCGTTTGTGGTCCAAAAATTTATGGCCTCATGAAGAATCTTCTCTCGCCTTTATGTCCAATGGATAAAGAATACGGGGATTTGTGTGCTTTGGTGTGTGTCCATCTTAAGCCAAAAGAGGGGATCATCATCTCACGCTATCGCTTCTACACGCATGTTCGTGCTGAGGGCCATGATTCGTCGGTAACCTGCGACATCTTGCTGAGCCGTGTAAGTTCGGGAACATGTTGGAAGACATGCTGCGAGATTTCTTCGTGATAGGCATCAACCATGATGCGATTCTTTGAAAGTTATCGGCCGAAAAGAAGCTGGATTTGAACAAGGCTATCGCGACTGCCCAGGCATGCATGACAACTGATGATAATTTGAGGCAGATATCATCGAAGAGTCGGAGCTCCACGGCAAGTATTGTAAACAAGATTGTGTCGTCATTTGGCAGAGCTGCTTATGGCAGGGCCTACTCAATTGCTTATGTGAAACCTGTAGCTGCTCAAAGTCCGCCAACTGGTACGAATCCGATTTCACCCTGCTGGCATTGTGGGGGCAATCATCGGCCTCATCAGTGTCGGTTTAAACAGTACTCCAGTAATGTGGGGCATCTTCAGAGTATGTGCCCACAACTGAGCAAGCGTGCTGCCGCTCATCACATTGCTGGTGGTGACCAGTCCAGTGCTGGCCCGGATACACAACCCGAGGAGAAAGTGAATGGACTGTATTCGTTCCTGAGCAAGAGCCAGCTGATAATCGTTAATGTGAAGCTGAATGGCGGGCCTGTATCAATGTAGCTGGACACGGGTGCTAGTCAGTCGATAATGACCCAAAGGACATTCAACAAGCTGTGGGACACTGAGGCTGTGAAGCCTAAGCTGAGTCCAGTCAATGTCAAGTTGTGTACTTATACTGAGGAACTCATACAGGTGATTGGCAGTGCAGTAGTCAAGGTGTCATATGATGTGGTTCATAATCTACCGTTATGGATTGCTGTTCGGCAGGAATTGGCTCGAGAAAACCAAGTGGAATTGGAATGATATCAAAGTGTTGACATCGGTGGATGACACGTCGTGTGCTCAAGTGTTGAAGAAGTTTCTTTCTTTGTTTGAACCGAGCATTGGTAATTTTACTGGAGCCAAGGTACAGATTCACCTGGATTCTGATGCAAGGCCTGTCTATCATAAGGCTCGGTCTGTTCCCTACATGATGAAGGAGAAGGTTGAAATTGAGCTTGACAGACTCCAATGTGAAGGGGTCATGTCACTGGTCGAGTTTAATGAGTGGGCCAGTCCTATTGTTCCTGTGTTGAAGAGTAATGGCACTGTCAGGATTTGTGGAGACTACAAGGTTACGATTAACCGATTTTCGAAACAGGATCAGTACCCATTACCAAAGGCTGATGACCTGTTTGCCATGCTAGCTGGTGGAAAGTCATTCACTAAACTGGATCTGATGTTGGCCTATATGACACAGGAGCTTGTCGACACTTCGAAGCAACTTATCTGCATCAACACCCATAAAGGACTGTTTGTCTACAACAGGTGTCCTTTTGGAATTTGTTCGGCTGCAGCCATATTTCAGAGGAATATGGAGAGTCTACTGAAGTCCGTTCCTAGAACTGTCGTGTTTCAAGACGACATTCTGGTCATAGCTCTCGACACTACTGAACATCTGAACAATCTTGAAGAAGTCCTACATCGTCTGGACAAAGTGGGACTCGGGCTGAAACGTTCGGCGTGTGTCTTCATGGCACCTGTAGTTGAATTCCTGGGGAGGAAGATTGCTGCTCATGGCATCGAAAACCAAGGCCATCAAAAATGCACCCAGGAGCTGCGTTCATTCCTTGGGCTACTCAACTACTTTGGTAATTTCTTACCCAGATTGAGCACTTTGTTAGAGCCACTGCACGTGCTATTCAGAAAAGGCAACAACTGGGTCTGGGGCGTGTCTCAAGATACAGCCTTTGAAAAAGCGAAGAATCTTCTCTGTTCAAACAAGTTGCTTGTTCATTATGATCCATGTAACCGTCTTGTGTTGGCCTGTGATGCTTCTTCATATGGGGTTGGCTGTGTACTCCAACAAGCAAATGAGTCAGGTAAGCTACAACCTGTTGCGTATGCTACGAGAAGTTTGTCAAAGACGTAAAGAGCTTACAGTATGGTAGAGAAAGAAGCCTTGGCCTGTGTATGGGGTCAAAAGGATGCATCAGTACCTGTTTGGTCTTTGTTTTGAACTTGAAACTGATCACAAGGCACTCATTTCGTTATTTTTCAGAAAACAAAGGTATTAATACCAATGCATCGTCCTGTGTCCAGAGCTGGGCATTGACATTGTCTGCTTATGATTATGTTATTCGTCATAGAGCTGGCACTGAGAATTGTGCCTATGCACTGAGTCATCTGCTTTTGCCTATACCTGAGGTGGGGACGCCTCAACCTGCAGATCTACTGTTAGTAATAGATGCTTTTGAGAGTGAAGGAACTCCTGTCACTGCTCAACAAGTGAGGATCTGGCCAGCCATGACCTTATTTTATCAGTTGTGAAATGTGTGTCCTCAGTGATGATTGGTCTGCAATACCTATGGAAATGTGTGATGAGACCAAACCTTACAACCGTCGCAAAGATGAACTGTCCGTTCAGTCAGATTGTTTACTGTGGTGTAATAGTGTTGTTATACCTAAGAAAGGTAGAGAAAAATTGGTACGTGAACTACATAGCACCATCCTGGTATTGTCATGATGAAAGCCATTGCTAGGGCTCATGTATGGTGGCCTGGAATTGACTCTGATGTGGAATCATGTGTGCATCAGTGCAATACTTGCATGCAGCTAAGTAAAGTACCAGCGGAATCTCCGCTGAGTCTTTGGTCATGGCCATCTAAACCATGGTCGAGAATCCACATCGATTTTGCGGGCCCTTTCCTGGGAAAAATGTTTTTTGTTGTGGTGGATGCGTATTCAAAGTGGATAGAGTGTATTATTATGTCATCCAGTACATCTACAGCTACTATTGAGAGCCTTCGTGTCATGTTTGCTACTCATGGTTTGCCTGACATTGTTGTGAGCGACAACGGATCTTGGTTCACAAGTCTGGAGTTTCAAGAGTTCATTAAACATGTGAGGTCAGCCCCATTCAAACCTGCTTCTAATGGTCAAGCAGAGCGTGCTGTTCAAACGATCAAGCAAAGTATGAAATGTGTAACTCAGGGTTCACTGCAGACTTGCTTGTCCTGTATACTGCTCAGTTACAGGACCAGACCTCATGCGCTTACTGGGGTCTCCCCTGCTAAACTACTGATGAAGAGAAATTTCAAGACCAAGCTCTCTCTTCATCCTGATTTGAATGATCGTGATGAAACACAGAAACATAGAAACATAGAGAATAGGTGCAGGAGTAGGCCATTCGGCCCCTCGAGCCTGCACTACCATTCAATAAGATCATGGCTGATCATTCCCTCAGTACCCCTTTCCTGCTTTCTCTCCATACCCCTTGATTCCTTTAGCCATGAGGGCCATATCTAACTCCCTCTTGAATATATCCAATGAACTGGCATCAACAACTCTCTGCGGTAGGGAATTCCACAGGTTAACAACTCAGTGAAGAAGTTTCTCCTCATCTCAGTCCTAAATGGCCTACCCCTTATCCTAAGACTGTGTCCCCTGGTTCTGGACTTACCCATCATCGGGAACATTCTTCCTGCATCTAACCTGTCCAGTCCAGTCAGAATCTTATAAGTTTCTACGAGAGCCCCTCTCATCCTTCTAAACTCCAGTGCATAAAGACCCAGTCGATCCAGTCTCTCCTCATATGTCAGTCCTGCATCCGGGGAATCAGTCTGGTGAACCTTCGCTGCACTCCCTCAATAGCAAGAACGTCCTTCCTCAGAAAACAGACTTAAAGTCAGCAAGGGTATCATGATTGTGCTGCTGTGTCACGTGACATCTCTGTCAATGATCCAGTTTATGTACTGAACTATGATCAAGGTCCAAAGTGGATCGCCAAGCAGGGTAACAGAGTGTTTATTGTCGTGCTCAAGAATGGGCAAACATGCAGGAAACACCTTGACCAGGTTAAACTGTGGCACACGGATGAACTGAAACCGCTTGAGGAAGATGCAGTCAGTGACCAACCAACCATTGTTCATTTATCGGAGGACTTTGCTGTCAGTATTGAAACTGGATCTCCAGTCCCTGATGTGGTTATTACCACTCCCATCAGATCAGTTACTCAGCCTTCAGTCACAACTGACTCAGAACGCTCGCCTAGAACTGAAGTTGAACTGAGACGATCAACTCGTGAGCAGAAAGTGCCAGACTGTCTTAATTTGTAAAAAGACTGATATTAAGATCTTGAAAGGGGATGTTGTTATGTATTTATGCTTGGGGTCACCAGACACCAGGGGGCGCCACTGTCAGAGGTCATCGAGCTGTACGCACGTATGCGCAGTCACTGGTATATAAGAGCGAGTACCATGTCACGCGGGTTACTTTGGGCGCGAATAAAGTTGGATCAGGTTTACACCTGAGGCAGTTTACAGTAACAATCTTTTGAGTCATTATCTTCATTGCATTTGGTGACGAGGTAAATTAAGAACCTTCGCATGTACAATGGGCACTATTGGAATTCTGGAGAGATTCGCGGATGGTGAGGATTGGGCGGATTTTATCGACCGCCTGGATCAGTATTTTGTGGCCAACAAAATGGAGGGAAAGGCTGACGCAGTTCAGCGCAGGACGGTTTTCCTCACCGTTTGTGGTCTGAAAATTTATGGCCTCATGAAGAATCTTCTCTCGCCTTTTCGTCCAACGTACAAAAAGTACAGGGATTCGCGCCTGTGTATCGCATGTGGAAACCCGGAACTTGCAGGCCGCTCATAGCAGGGAACCTGTGGGGTACTCACCGTGTATGTGGTCGTGGGCCCCGGGAAATCTGGGCCATTGTATCCGAAGCGTGTCTTGCATGACCCCAGCTGTCAGATGCTAATGATTAATTTGTCCTTGAGATTTCAGAGAAAACTGATCTCTTTGCAATTCAGAAAAGTATGCAAACCAGCAGATATATTTTCAGATAGCGAAGTTAAATAACATCAAATTGGCACAAAAAACAGATGCGTTTATTTTGCACATTAGAGGCTGTCAATTCGCTATAATCCTATATAAATGTTCAGTATAACTCCAGAGATTTTTCTAAGATACCATTGTTTAAGTCATGAAATTAGCTTTTTCATAATGGAGAAAATTGTTAATTTTCAAACTTTAATTGCAAAATGTAATCTTTTATTTTTTGCGACTCCAAAGAATGTTACATTTAGAAATCTGTTTCTGTGCTTTGGTTGACTCTTTTTTTTTTTAATCCTCTCTTTTGATCTACAAAAACAGATCTTTGATATAAACTACTGCCAAAGGATAATTTGCACAGGATTGTTTTAGACATAAATTGCTGGCTGCTTCCAGTATCGCTCTTAAAATCACATTCTTCATTTGTGAGCCTGGGCAATGAGTGTTGGCAGGTTATTTGACCAGGAGAGCACCACAGCAGAGTCTGATCCTGTCCTGCCTTCAACCAGCATCCAAATATATACACTTTCCAGCGATTGTCACTGGACAGTGACCAGGTGCAGGAACTTCACTAATTTTTATTCTTCCGTTCCTCGCCTAGGGACATTAAGGCCAATTGTAGCACCCAATGGAAGCCCTATCTGAAATTAGATAATTCAGCACCGATTATGGATAGGACACAGCATAATGGCCCAGAATCGCCGTTCATTACACTTACACTTGCCCACAGACTTTCTGTGGACTTTTGCATTGCGACTTTCAGTAATTAGGAATCTGAAACAGGAGATCTGGGACCTGTGAGAAAAGGGCAAGCCAAAGTGTTTCTCCTTAACCAATCAGATTGAAGAATTCTTACTGAGGGCAGTCAAAACCAGGAAGTGTAAGTTAGAATATTTAATTCAATGCCAAATCATGAACAGAAAGCAAAATAAAGAGAGGGAAAGAAAGATGGGATTAAGAAAGGGGAAATAAAAGAGACAAAGGAAAAGATTTAAAAAAAAGGTTTTATTTTAATTTTTTTATTTTATTTAACTCCAACAATAATTAAAATCTGATGGAATGAGACTCCACAATTTTAAAAGTAAATTTTCAGTGCCAGAGAGGTTGTTTGGCAGTAGTTATCACGGCATTAAAAATTTACTTGCACTTGAAAGGACACCCCTAACTTTTTCTGGTGTGTTTAGTGGGTGTCTAGTGGGTAAGTACTGCAAATTCACACCCTTCCATGTATGTGAATGTCGAGTCTCTCAGCGAGATATAGTTATAGCAAAGCTTCTGCAGGAGGACAGCAAATTTGACAGCAGTTTCCTGATTTCCAAATTTAACAGTGCATGTACATATTCTGGAAATGCTGTCCAATTTACTCCTTAATAAGAACATAAGAAATCAGAGCAGGAGTTGGCCATACGGTCCCTCAAGCCTGCTCCACTATTCAATAAGATCATGGCTGAACTTTTGCCTGAACTCCACTTTTCCGCCTTATCCCCATATCCCTTGATTCCCTATCGACCTCAGCCCGAAGTGTACTCAATGACTGAGCATCCACAGCCCTCTGAGTGAAGAAATTTCTCCTCCTCTCAGTCCTAAATGGTTAACCTCTTATCCTGAGACTATGCCTCCTAGTTTTAGACTCTCCAGTCAGGGGAAACTGCCTCTCAGCATCTAATCTGTCAAGCCCTCTCAGAATCTCACATGTTTCTATGTGATCACCCCTCATTCTTCTAAACTCCAGAGAGTTTAGGCTCAATCTCTTCTCATAGGACAACTCTATCATCGCAGGAATCAATCCAGTGAATCTTCATTGCACTTTCTCTAATGCAAGTATATCCTTCCTCAAGTACGGAGACCAAAGCTGTGCTTAGTACTCCAGATGTGGTCTCCCCAAAGCCCTGTACAACTGCAGCAATTCCTCCTTACTGTTGTACTCCAACCACCTTGCAATAAAGGCCTACATACCATTTGCCCTCCTAATTGCTCACTGTACCTACATGTTAACCTCACTGTTATTTCTACCGCAAAATGCAGACCATTAATTGCTTCAGTTACTTCGTTATTTGAATGTTCTCAGACAATGAAGTAGTTCAAATAAGTCTAACACTTTTGACTTCCAGTGCAAACAAACACTTCATAAAATGAGTTCTATAAGCATGAAGTTTTTCATTCAGTATTCAGCGCATACCCGGTGCTCCTGTCATGTGTTGTATAGTAACATTTCTGTCAGTACTTACCTGAACAGCTGTTGAAGGAATGTTGCCCTTTTTCTTTCCAGGGTTGAATGCTACAAACCTGCCAACGGTAAAGACAACAGCAACTTTTAAAATCAACGCGGGAAGATGTGAGTTGAGAGGAATCAAAGAGAAGCTTAAAAATAGTCTAAAGCAGGTCTCTTCAGGTACATCGTTGCATTTCTAAGGAACATGAGTCATTTTTGGCTGCCAGTTCAGCCTTTTGTTAATGATCAAACCAGATAATAATTGCTCAGAGTATTACTGCTCCATCTGCACAATTTCTGCTTTTGTCCCAAGCACAAAACCAAAAGATGAAATAGAAATAAATTTTTCTTGACAAAGTGAGTCAAGACCGTAATTAACGCTGGAGCATTCGTGGTGTTCTGCTCCGTGCAGCTGCTTACTGGCAAAGTGAAATTAACCATGTCATGTCTTTCATCATTGCCCTCACTAATCGTCCTTCAAATTAAAACTCGCGTGACTCCAAACCAGATACAGTCATTTTTCACATATTTAGTTGTGCAGATTACTCAGATAATAGCAGAACAGGAAGTTAATTAACATTTCACTTGAGTTTCTTGATAGCTCAGTTGGTAGTGGTGGAAAGTACCCACCATACAGCAGAGGGGGTTCCAGGTTTGTGCTGACTTAGATGATCTTACCCGAGGTAAACTGGGGTGCAACAATTGCCTTCTGCCTCCCTCAGTTAGGATGGGCGTAAAAAAAAATAGCTGGTTGTTTTGCTCCTGCTCGTCGCCCAGTGATCTTTTCTGGAAAGTACATATGTAGACATTCAGTGAGGACAGGATCATGCTTGGCTAATTTGCTCTGAGGGCAAATAGCTTGTCATCACTAACTGTCAAGGCTCATATGTGAAGAAAGGATGCTTTGGCAAGGTACTGGAAGGTGACTGGCACCCTTGAGGTGAAGCAAAAGCAGCAGCTGTCGGCACCTATTTGTATTCTCCCAGTTAAATTCAGCATTCAATCTCCGCACCTCGCCCGCTCCACCATGCATGACTAAAGCAAATAATATCAAAACTCACCTGTAAGCTAGTGATGATTTATGAGACATCTGTGTACACAAAAAAAATATAATATACATTTCTATATACCTATCTAAACGTACTGACATCCACCACAGACAATTATGTTAAATTTCCTCCAAACCAATCCACCTTGCTTAAGTATGGATCAGATAATAAATTAAAATCCTTTCCCCTTACTAATCATGCACTTTTGCCTTTATGTCAATACACAGAAAAACCTAATTTTCCTAGTACAAAGAACTGTCAGCTGAACTTTGTAAATGTGAAGTGCAGCTCCTCCAAGGAAAGCCCTGACCATTGGAATCACAAGGCAGTGAGAACCGAGGGATCAGTCATTTCTGCTGTATTTGAGGTGGAAATGAAACCCGAGGAGGTGACAGGTTGGTTTGAAGAATTCAGAAGGTGCATTTATATATTTCTTCTTGTGAGCTTTATTTATTTTCCTCTCATCTCTTTTCCCCTTTGTCTGTTCTTAACAAAAGTATCTCCTGTTTTTTTTTTTAGAAGTCAATGTTTTTTTTGGCTAGGAGAGATGTAGCCTTCAACTTGGAAGAAGCTGAATTCAGAAAACTAGAATTCATTTAACAATTGATCTTGTATTCTACCAGGCTAAATAAAGGCTTCATATGTGCAATATTTATTTGGATGTAATATTTTTAAAAAAATAATGAGATGAAGACCATTAATTTGCCTTCAAACATCTGAAGGAAACATCTCTACTCCCATGTTGTGTATAACTTATTTCTATGGTGCTGGTTGGGTGTACTTATGTCTTGTATTTTGAATGAATTGGTGATGTAAGTAAAGCATGTTTATATTGTCAGTGGTATGGCGATGAATTGATGCTTTCCTCTCGGTTCTCAGGGATTCTGTTCAGCAGACCGTTATTATTTCATGTAATTGTATGATTGGCTCTCTTGTTTTCTTGTAGAAACCTGTGATTTTGGGTGCATACGGAGGAAGACTGAGAAAAGACTTCGAAAAACAACGAGAATATTGAGGAAATCAATCAACCGGGAACAGTTTTACCTGCGTGTAGCAGGAACTGACTATGAGGTGGCGAAGAAAACAGCAAAAGCAGTGGATTTACTGGAACCATGTGGAACTGGCCAGGTTCTTCAGAACAACAGATGTGGTGGGTACAAAATTCTTAATGCCTGGTTTTTCAGCTTCTGCACTTGCCACTCCACAATTATTTGTTCACTCATTAAAAAGGCTGGACATTCATGGCCTGGTCAGCACAGAGGGGGAATACTTTGGTCTAAGAATCACAATATAATTGAAGTAGCTTTTTGAAATATTGAAGTATTATCACTATCACTATCACTAAACCAAGCAATTCTCAGATTTATGGTTGTTTTGACTATTCTTTCTATGTATTTACAGTATTAATCAACTTTAACTCATGTATGGAATAATTATGACATTTTTATATGAAGCTCATATGGACCTTTTACCAAACTGTTTATATTTATTAATTGCATACATAAAGTCATCTTTGCATTATAGACCAGATTTAATGGGCCACATTTTGCTACAGCAGATCATCTAATGGCATTTGCCATTAGTTAGCCTTTAGGTTACAGGTTTGGTTTTACACTTTTTTGTGTGTGGCAAGTTACTGAAAGTGTGAGCTGATAATGACGGAGCGAGAGAAACTGGGCATCCAGGACCTGAGTGAGTAGGACAAGCAACTGGTTGCGGAGACACACAGTCAACTTGAAGGATTGTGTAATCAACAGCACAAGGACTGAAAAGGAGAGTGAATTAGAGTGTGTGTCAAATCAGATACAAAGCGAGAAATAAAGAGGGAAAGAAAGATTGGAGTAAGAGAGAAAGAAAGAGACAGAAAGGAAAAGTAAAAATGTTTTTTTATATTTTTAAAATATCCAATAACAATGAAACCTGAAGGAATGAAATCTACACTTGGAATAGTTAATTTTCAGTACCAGAGAGGTTTATTGGCAGTAATTAACACTTATCCTGCTGTTAAAAGGGCTTTTGACGGGAATGTACAAGATTTAACTTTCTGAGGCAAGTTTAGTACGTATTTACCACACAAATACTGCAACTTCACGACATTCAATGTATTTCAATGGTGAGGCAGACAACGAAATGCCGTTTTTTCAAAGCAACTCGGATAGCAACTTCTGGATCTTTGCGTTTAATTGTGCATCTGCTCCTCGGCTGAAGTTACTGTATAATTTGCACATAAATAACAGCGAGCACCATTAGCCTCATTTTGACAAGAAAATCTGGGCCAATATTTTTACAATTGGTAAAAAGTGCAAGTTTTAATTTTTGATGAGATGTTATACTGGCTTAAGAGGAGCAGATTTTAACAAAGGCACAAACATCCTGTGCCTGGCAGAGGTTGCAATAATTTTTGAAAATGTAGATTTTAGTGATTTCAGAAAATAATTTTGAATGTTTGAATTAAATCCCACATTCATAGAATCACAGAATGTTGCCGAATTTTGACCAGATTCTCTGTGTTGTAGGTTTTTTTTATATTGAATATTGAGTGATATAATGTGTGTTCCACCTGGAAGAGACTGGTGGTCCACATGGATCGGGCTTTCAAGGCATCACTCTCCCGCAGATCAGTGGCAGTGATGAGCCACTGACCCAGGGGAGCGGTATGTGATGCCCTCTCTCAGGATGTCAGCACATCCACTCCTTCACCATCGGTTGTCCCTGGCAAATAGGGCATTGATGACCTGCTTGGTGCAGTTGTGCAATGCAAACTGGGAAATGCAGGAATGTCCCTTGAAACAGTCTGGAAGGAGCCGGAAGCAAAAAAAGTTACGTTCGTTGGTGACTTTCACAGCCATTGGCAAAGCACGAGCACCTGGTGCAGCAGGTCGTCGCAGAGAGCAGTGACAGTCTTGTCATGCACTTGTTCCTCGGAGATATTCAGAAAACTCACTCTTAACCTATAGACCCTGTGGGCTGGGTAAGTTCTTTTACGTGCACCACCCTCTCCCTCCCCCGCCCCCCCCCCCCCTCCCCTAACCTACTGTCTTCTAACAGGCTCACCGGCTGCTCCAGCTGGTTGTTGGGGCTGCTGTTGTTGCTCCTCTTCCTCCATCCAAGGCAAAGAAGCAAGAATGGCACCCATGATAAGCTGTGAGTGCATTGTCAGGGTGAGTTTAAAAAAAAATCAGAAACAAGCTGAAAAATCCCTTCGAAATCCAAAAGAGCACAATAGTGCACGAATCCCCATGATCTGAGCACCTGTATCTGAGTGTCCTTTAAATAGTGCTTCCAATGGACCTCTGAAAGTAGCTTTTACTCGGTAAGTTGGCTGCTGGGCAGGACTTATGATTTTTCGAGTTAAAAATGACCGTATTGCAAGTATTCATGAAGTGCCTGCCTGCTTCTGGTGGTCACCTCGACCACCTAAAACAAAGTGCTGGGAAGTAATCGAGCAGATACAGGGTAGTAAGTTTTCAGATGCACTTTTAACTGAGTAGCTGCCCCATTACTGATGAGCAGAATGGTTTAAAATTGCCTCCCACGGCCCCTCCCCCCACTTCCGATTTATAGCAACAATAAAGTAGTTCACTGTTGCCATTCGGTAGGCTATGCTCAGTTAACCTTTTGCATGCCGAATGCCATTTTTATATCCATTTTTATTTCATATTTTCTCCCCTTTTCTTTACTCCTGAGTCACGACGAGATCAAGAACAGGAACCCTCTAGCTCGGGGATACTGAGGTACCAGCACAGTGCTTCAGCTGAGAGATCAGCTAACTCAGCACAGATCAAGGATCATACTTGGGACCCCTTTGATCCACATGGCTCAGCAAGTGCCACACCGGGTGATGCCGTTACGCACTGAGCCATCATGGGGAGGGCGTATGGATGCAGCTTTCCAGATAATATAAGCGAATTTAATCACGTTCAATTGAAATATGAATGGCGGGGGGTGGTCTCCACTGTCTTCTCAATTCATACTTGTTCTGGTGATATAGGAAAATGGTTTCTGTTGTGGTGTGGAAAGCTACTTAGTCACTTAATATATATTCATTATTAAGGCAACTGATATTTTCATGGCCTCCAGAACTTTTAATGCAAAATTACAATGCGTTGGGCACCAAACTATGAGTGTTATAGTGATAACTGTAACCGTTTACAGGATGTGCCATGTTGGTTGCCCTACTTATAAAACTGAAGCTGTACAATAAATTCGCTGCTGTAATTTCATGTGTGATTGTTAATGAAAATAAATTCACATAGACTCCAGTAAAGTAAGAGAGACAACTTTATTGCTAACAGAGCTCTGGGAGAAGAGTTGAGATCCCGCGATCTGAGAACACCTTCTCCCCGAGTGCCTTGTGCCGCGGGGTTATAAGCAGTTTACAGGGGGCGGAATACAATCATTTACATTCATTTACATACAACCAATCAATCCATATGGCAATGCAATTTATTTACATACAACCAATCAATCCATATGGCAACGCAATTTATTTACATAAAACCAATCAATCCATATGGCAACGCAATTCATTTACATACAACTTTTTAGTCCTAGTGAAACCTGATAGTATGGTGCGAGTTTGGGGGCCCTTCCTCTGTATCTTCTTTTGTGGTTAGTTATTTTGTTGCAAAGCTTTCTGTGAAACAGTGGCCTGCATCTGGCCAGGAGTCACTTGTTGCTGCAGAGTTCATATCAGGGACACAGATAGGCTTCTTGGTACAAAGTTCATTTAGTGGTGGCTTACCCCATCCTGCTTTGCTATGTCCGAAAATCCACTCCAACAGTTCCCCCTGTTGGTCCTGGAGGATGTTCAGGAAATCCAGATGACCACAAAGAAGGTGGCTCAGTGCCTACCTTTCATAGGTAGAGATCTGTGCCTGCGTCGTCCACTCCGTCTTCCTCGGCTTCTCCGGGTGTTCCCATCAGATGTTCTTTTCCGGTGATCACGCTGGCAACCGGCACTAGTCGGGCCATCATGACTTTACAGCAGATATTAAAACATCCGATAATCAAGCCACAAGTAATTATTATTACAACAAGAATAACTGCTCCATGCGTTAAATAGGACCCCCAGGATCCCCCTAATAGCCAGTCAAGCCAGCTATTCCCCCTTTTTGGACCTTGTCTGAACTCGTCAAGCTGCTTTCTTATGGCATCAATGGCTTTGGTGATATTGTATGATTCATCCGTAACATGCGTTATACATTTGTCTCCTATTATTGAACCAGCTCTACATCAGTGTTGCTAACACTCGTGAACTGCTTATACCACCAATTTCTCGGTTCCCTTGAATTTGAGCCCGATCCTACCAATTGGGTAGGATCCTATCAAACGGGTATGCCCATGTTTCTGAGCTGACATGAGTTCCGTTGCACTGACCGCAGATAACTTGCCTCCCTGCGGTCACGTTCAGGCATCTTTGCTCGTTACAGGTGCAAGTAAACTGGCCTCTATGCACTCGACAGTGCTGACGGGCACACTGTGTCTGCACTCAGGTGGCGTTCTCGGGGACCAGGGCATATACACACCCCCATCCTTGCCCCGAGAAGCAAAGCGGGTTTCATCCTTTCCCGGGACCCCCTGCACACAGGATCTGTGGGATTTATTAATTCCACGCATCTTCCCTGTATACCCCTTCTATATTCGCCCGTTTGTCCCTCACAGGGTGCGTCCGAGGTATCCGCCGTATATAAGTCACAGGGGGTCCACCCAGGGGTGGCCACGAACAGGGCCTCTACTGATTGGGCTAGTGGGTAACACATGGTTCGATTGCCGTGTAAACATATATGGGGCTTGAAAAACAAGTTATCTTCTAATCCTATTAGCTTTACAACTGTGACAACATAGATTATATACGCTATCTTAGAAATGTTTGTTACGCTCAAACAATACAATATTTACACATTAGCAGTAGCCGTAATTTGGACTTGCTTGCAGTCGTCACCTATTCGGGGTGCATAAACAAGTATCCTGGTTACATTATCGTAAATCAGATGTCTTATGTTTACTCATTAGTTTCTTTGTACAATTTCAATTGGGTCCAATGTTTCCATACACTCTTCCCTCTTATGTCCAGACAGGCACAGGTGTCTCCATTGATTATGACCTCATATGGGCCATTCCATTTTGGTGCAAACCCTGGTTTTTCAGGTAATGTTTTTACCATGACGCGACGTCCCGCCATCGGGACGTCAGGGAGCCTTTCAAGCTCTTTCTGAGCATCTCTCTCTTCCTGATTGTCTCTTACCAATTTACGCATCCCTTTGAGTTGAGTGCTTAGTTCCAAAACATACCGTTTAATTTTGTCTTTTAATGGGCCTACGTCAGCCCCACCTGTGATGATGCTTTCTGGTAATTGCATCGTCCTTCCTGTCATTAGTTCATAAGGGGTTAATCCGGTTGTCCGGTTTACCGTGACTCTTATCTTCATTCATATAATAGGTAATACTTCTGTCCACGTTCTTCCTGACGTTTGCATGGCCTTGGCCAGGGCGTTCTTAAGGGTACGGTTCATGCGCTCTACCATTCCAGAACTCTGGGTGGTAGGGGATGTGGAATTTTTGTTTTATGCCCATCAGCTGGCCTACTGTTTTTACAATCTTCCCGGTGAAGTGGGTGCCTGTCGGAAGAGGCACTCCCCATTGGGGAATCACCTGCTCGGTCAATATCCTTGCCACTGTTGAGGCAGTGCAATCACGTGTGGGGAAAGCTTCCACTCACCGGGTAAATTGATCTATAATAACTAGGCAATATCTTTTTCCATGGGATGGAGGCAAAGGACCTGTGAAATCAATTTGTAAATGTTCCCATGGCCCCCGTGGATGGGGTTGGTGTCCTATTTTAATTTTAATGGGCCTGCCTGGATTATATTGTGCGCACGTAACGCATCGATGGCAATGTTTGGCAATATCTCTCCCCATCCCCTTCCATCACCAATCTCTTCCAAGACTCCCGATCATGGCCTCTCGTCACGAATGGGACAGGCCATGGTGCAACTCCAATAAGGTATTCTGTATGCATTCAGGTGCCATTACCTTGTCGTTTCGTCTCCAAATGTTATCCTTTCCTTGCGTTGCGCCCTGCTTTGTCCACATACCTATTTCCTCCTCAGAAGTGTCCTGGTGTAGTTTCTCGATACTTATCTGTTCGTCTCGGACCCCAGCGGCGCTGACTGAGGCTTCCTCACACTCCCCTTGTTCTAATGCCTCTTGTGCAGCTAAGTCCACAGCTTGATTTTCCTGGTGACTCAGCCAGTCTGGACTGGTTCGGTCCGGTTCCCTTTGGTGGGCTTTAATTTTAATGACCGCTACCTGTTTTGGTTTATTACTGGCTGCGAAGGGAGCTTCTATTCTCAGCTGGTGTTTTATGGGATGTCCGCTGGTTGTGATAAAACCCCTCCTCCCCCATGGTGTTATATAATCGTGTACTACTCCGAATGCATATCTACTGTCCGTATAGATATTAACGATCTTACCCTCTGATAGTTCCAGTGCACGGGTGAGGGCTACCAATTCTGCCACCTGAGCTGACGACCCCCCATTAATTCGCCCTGATTCGACTGTCTCTAGATCCTGGTTAACTACAACCCATCCTGTACGAGGTAGTCCCGCTACGTATTTTCGCGAGCCGTCCACAAACAAGGTTTGTTCTGCGGTTTGAAGGGGCGTGTCTTTTATTCTATCCTCTTCCATGGCCATATCCACGTCCCCGCAATCGTGGGGCCCTCCGCGGGCTTTTCCCCTACATCTCTAATTATAGTTACTGCTATGTTGGGTGGCAAGAGGACTGCTTCCCACTTTGCCCGTCTCATATCAGTTTTTCTGTGTTTAACATTTCTACCAACGTGTGTTTGGTGTGGAGAATGATGTTTCCGGTCATGACCACGGGCTCGCTTATTTTTACTGCCCAAGCTGCGCAATCTAACGCAGCTATACATCTGGATAATCCGGTCACCACCGGACCTTCGGCGGTGGAGTAATAGGCTATAGGTCTCCTTTTATCCCCATGGTCTTGGGTGACCACGGCCGTATAGAACCCAGCTTCATTGGTACAGTGGATGTGGAAATCTTTACCCATGTCAGGCAGTCCCAATCCAGGTGCGGAGACTAGTTCTGACTTGAGTTTATTATACGCCTGTTCTTGTTCAGGGCCCCACTCTATAAGGTCTAGGGCCGGTTTTCCTCCCTTTACTAGTCTTTGTATAGGCTCGGCAATCTTTGCAAACTCAGGGATAAAGTTCCGGCTGTAATTAAAGAGACTCAGTACCTTCCTCACCCCCCCCTTACCGTTACTGGTCTAGGCATGTCCTTGACAGCCTTTTTCCTATCTGAGGGCATTTCTTTCAACCCCTTTGAAAGGCAGTACCCTAGGTATAGGACTTGGGTTTTCCCTACCTGGGCTTTCTTGGGGTTGACCTTAAGGCCTGCCGTCTCCAAAGCTCATAACACCAGGTATAGGGTTGCCTGATGTCCCTCCTTGGTTTCTGAAGCTATTAATATGTCATCGACATATTGTAAAATACTATTTCCTGCCGGTACTTCCATTTGTTTTAGTACGTCGCTCATGACTCGGTGGAATATGGCAGGACTATTATGGAACCCTTGTGGTAATCGGGTCCAAGTATATTGTTTATCCTCCACCGTGAAGGCGAATTTCTCTTGTGATTCTGGGTCGAGGGGAAGTGCCCAGAAGCCATTGGCTATGTCCAGGACTGTAAAGATTTTATGTTCAGGGGATAATCCATTAAGGATTGTGGAGGGACTGGCCACTATCGGGTATAGTTTGGGGGTGACCTTATTAAGTGCGGAGTAGTCAATGGTTAGTCTATAACTCCCATCTGGCTTCCCTACTGGCCATGTTGGGGAGTTAGTGGTGCTAACAGTTTCTCTTAAGATACCTTTTTCCACTAGTCCCTTTACTATTTCTACAACTGCTGTTCTGGCTTCGGGTCTTATACGGTATTGCTGGTGTGGTTTATGAGATGGTCCAGGGACCTTAATAGGGTCCATGTCTGCCTTTCCAGTATCCAATTTTGTCTGTGCCCAAACCCCGGGCACAGAGGCACAAATGCCGCCATATCCTCCAGTCTCGGTATGCCAGTTGTTTTTTGTGGCTGTTGCTACACCTAAACTTTCCATATGGTGAGCTATCTGTCCCAAATCTACCTTACTGCCATCTGCCTTTGGCCAATTTCCCCTTGCCACAATCAATCAGGGCCTGAAATTCCTTCATTACGTCATTCCCCAATATTGTTCCCTCACGATTCTTGCATATATAAAATCTCATGGGTATACATAAATTATCAATTTCCACCACTTGGGTGGTGCTCAGATGGGCCAGTGTTGGCCGTTCATCTATTCCGTTTATTAAAGCCTTTTTGTTGGTTACGGGAAGGGGTAGATTAGTAATGGATATTGAGGCTCCAGTGTCCACTAGCATCTCACACTGTCGGCCCCCTACTAGTGCAGACACATATATCCTTCCCTCCTTTTTACTTTGTACAGGGGCCGCCAGGCATCACAGGGTGGCTTTGTACTCCTGCCACTGCTGGTATTCCTGTTCTGACAGGGTCCTTGCCTTATTAGGATAGCCATTTTTACTATTGCAGGTCGCGTCTAAATGTCCCTTTTTGCCGCAATATGTGCATTGTTTTTCCATGCGTTTCCCCTTACATTCTTTGGCAAAGTGACCCACCTTCCCGCAGTTATGGCATGTCCCCTTTTTCTGTTCTCCCCCCGTCCCTGCTGCAAAAACCCTTTCTTGTTTTATCTTTGTTTGGGATTTTTCATCGCCCCCTCCCTGGACGCCACGAGCCCACTCGACCAGTTCATCATAATCCTGGGTTACAGTTACTCCCATTTTTATAATGGTCTGGTGTGCAGCGGATAGTCCATCCTTAAATGCCTGGATAAATACTCGGTCGCCGCGGCTCGGGTTTCCCTGTCCAGAGCATTCTTGATATATCTGGAATAATCGTTCCCCATACTCTGAGGCTCCTTCCCCCTTTTGTTGTTTGGTTGTAGTAATTTTACTCCAATTAGTAGGGGCATTACCTAAAACTCGTTGGATCTCGGTTTTAAAAGGGCCAAAGGCCGCCTGTTGACCATCTACTTCAGTGGTTAAAGGTACCGCGTGTGTCCAACGTCCCCCTGAAAAGTCGGCATTGGCTGCTAGCGTGGCTTCTCCGGCCACTACTCTCCACTGATCTGTCGGGCAAGCCGCTCGGACTAGTTGGTGGATATCTCTGAGGTGTAGTTGGTGGCCCATCCAAACTGTATCCAGCTCTGCCCAAAATTTGGTATTCGCACATCGGGGTTATAATTTGCCCAGGGATGCCATTATCTGCTGTCTCTCGCCGGGGGTAAATGGTTTATAGGTTGCAGTGGGATTCGCTGCAGTTCCTCCCCTGGTGACTGGCGCCGCTGGGAAGGTTTCTAGATCTTCCTGACCCGGGGCTGTTGCCTCACCTTGGTAATCTTCGTAAGGGGACAGTGAGGCTGTTTCTCCCCCCCCCCCCCCCCCCCCCCCACCATTGGGAACGGTTCTGAATCTTCTAACACCAGGCATTTCTTTTCCCATTCCCTACATTTTCCTTATGCTGACTTAATTGTTTACTTTTCTCTTCCCTTTTCTCTCTAACGTCCTTTACTTGCTCAATTAGTCCTGCTAACTGATGTACTAGTAATACTCCGGCCTTTTTGGTTTTATCTTTCTTTTGTTTTGCCATCCAATTTTGTTGTTGTTCTAATGTCTGGGATACATCCCAGCCATCTTTCTGCATTTTTTTAAATTAAGACTTGTCGATCGGTCATGTAAGAGTTAATTAGGGACCCGGGCGGTCCACATGTAACGTCCGTTTCCTTACCTGCCATTGAAGATGTTTATTCTATGTTCCTGTATTTACCTTTAGTTTATGGAATTTCCGAACTTAAATACTTACGGCCACGATTCACCTCGCAGAGACCTCTTGTCTTGCTTGCGAAGATTAACGTGTTTCCTTACCACCGGAGTCCGGCTCTTGGTTGGAGTGATCAACTCCCTTCTGCACCGATTTCTATATCACCTTCTATGAACATTGGACTAAAATAATCAACCCCCGCATCACTAATTACGTTACTTTCAGTCTTCGTTGTATGCCACTACAGTCTGAATTTCTTAACTCTTATCACATACTATCACATGCTATCACATACTATCAAGTTATGTCTCTTTACTTACTTAATCTATTTTATTCATTCGATACCACTTCGCCGGCCAGCCACTTCCCCCAGTATAATTTCTGGGTGGTCAGAAATTGACTACTGTCCCATTCTACTTGGTCATACGACTATCCAGCTCCGCGGTATCCTGCCGACTACGCCAATTTGTTAATGAAAATAAATTCACATAGACTCTAGTAAAGTAAGAGAGACAACTTTATTGCTAACAGAGCTCTGGGAGAAGAGTTGAGATCCCGCGATCTGCGAACATCTTCTCCCCGAGTGCCTTGTGCCGCGGGGTTATAAGCAGTTTACAGGGGGCGGAATACAATCATTTAAATTCATTTACATACAACCAATCAATCCATATGGCAACGCAATTCATTTACATACAACTTTTTAGTCTTAGTGAAACCTGATAGCATGGCACGAGTTTGGGGGCCCTTCCTCTGTATCTTCTTTTGTGGTTAGTTATTCTGTTGCAAAGCTTTCTATGAAACAGTGGCCTGCATCTGGCCAGGAGTCACTTGTTGCTGCAGAGTTCATATCAGAGACAGCAGATAGGCTTCTTGGTACAAAGTTCATTTAGTGGTGGCTTACCCCATCCTGCTTTGCTATGTCCGAAAATCCACTTCAACAGTTATAATATCACTGCTTTGCCAAATTATAATTTGATCGCACACTCCAGCCAACAGGGCGAAAGGCAGAGAAAAGAAGAAATCACGACAATTATATATGTTATATATACAGTTATGCGCTTTGGAGTACGTTGCAAAACAGGAACACATTGATGAGTTGAGATAATGTTAATAATCTCCAATCTGTGTTTTAATCTATAATTATCAAGTGGTTTGCATTTATTATGGTTTAAGGTATTGACAGACAATGGACATCAGCACTGGTAATTCTAGAAAGAATCACAAGATACAACAATTCAGTCTTAAGATATTTATTTCCCCAAGCCGACCTATTTTTATTGGGATATTATGCTGTGAGCAACTGATTTATCAGAGATCATGTGCCAATCCATCAGGCACTCCATTTAAAGCAACTTTACTTAGGGTATGTTTTCAATAAGGTCGATTTACATTTAGCTCTACAACATTACAGAGCTTAGGATTGTTTTACAAGCCTTGGGAGTGGTACCAGCTTTTTCCCAAGATACTAATAATGTGCAAGGAATCGTCTCCAGTAGCCTTTGGTGTGCTTGTTTTTCATCCATGTTTGTTTATCTATGAATGAATAACTGTGACTAATAGACTACAGAGGCCTTCTAATGTTGGTTCGGTTCAAGAAAATACAGATGTGTGCATTCATTTTAATACACAAACCAATGCAATGGCTCATTCCTTCAAAAGATTGTGGTTTAATCCAAAGAAAATGTTTATATTTTAAGTACTTAATCTCGCAAGCATTAACTGTAATAATGTGCCATTCATTATTCTACATAATGAATTTCCTGTTTTGTTCAATCTGTTTAGATTCTGTCATCGGTTCAAGTAGTGATCATGTTGGCCTTTATTCTAAATGCAGTAGTGTCTGTTCTTTGAGAGTTCCTATGCTCAAAGTTAAATGTGATATATATTTTTTTTATTGACCATGTAAAATTTTAAATGGTTCTGCATTCATACTAGTTTGTGATTGATGCCTTGCGCACATGGTTACACAGCATGTCCTCAGCATGTGAACTGTTCAGATGGGGTGACTCTGATGACACTGCATTAATCTGCATCAGCTGTTGTGATTTTCCTTGACGCGTCGAGGTGTGATTCCTATTAAGAAAGTGGTAAAATGTTAGACCATGACCTCTTTTATTTGGTTCATCTCCAATCAGTGTGATGCCATAGTGTGTGTCTATATCATCAGATGGGCAGGCTGAAGTGCTGAAAAAGGGATAACATGTTCTTTAATCATTTTTTATAAGCCTTAATCATGCCATCGAGCAGATTCTGTTTTTGCATAATATGGATTTAAATTTTAACAAACGCTGTTTGAGGAACTAGAACAGGGGCAGAAATTCTGAGTGGTTACCTGGAATGAATAATAAGAAAGTAAACTCAGTATAATTTTGCAAAGGTCTATGCTGATTAGGAATGAAAAATTCATTTTCAGTGCAGTTCAGGTGGTCAGAAGCCAGATTATAATGTTCCATTTACTTTATAGTAAATGACAGGAATAGCATTGAAGGCAACCCTATAAAGTAAGCAAAGTGATGGTCATGTTGTCAGAGGCATCAACATGCCCTTTGGAAGGAGTTTTTCCTGGTGCGTTCTATCTCTGAGTACGCGCGGTGTAAAATATAAACATCTGCAGATGGCGTCATGGACATCGTGCTTCCTCAGTTCATTTTGTTATCTGCTTGTGATAGTGGAGGACTAGAAACATCGTGGTCAGAAAGCCCTTCTCAACTTCAAAGCATGGGGATTTGAATCTCATGGGGCAAGCATTTAAAAGAAGGATGCTAACTGAACAATATTATTAGAGAGCATGTCAAACATTCTGGAAGGTTTGGCAATGGCTATGGAGGAGTCCACTGTCTGCAGATGTGCATTATTACTTAGTTCAACTGCAGTCTACCATGAACTCCAGTGACATCTAAATTAGAGCTTGGAGAGATTCCGGACCTTCAAACAGTAGAAGAATCTCTTGTGAATGCTCCCACTGCTGATATAGAGGCCTTGGGCTCTAGTCTTCGAGAGTCTGTCCTGTTCAGCTTCAATATGCTGAAGGATTGGACGGAAAGGTAGTTGTGCCAGGGTCACGTGGACAGCTGTATGGGTATGGGGGCATAAGGATGGATAAGTGTCGACCTTGGCTCAGTGGTAGTAGTCTGACCTCTGAGTTAGAAGGTTCAAGCCCCACTCCAGAGACTTGAGCATATATTCTAGGCTGACATTCCACTGCAGTGCTGAGAGAGCGTTGCACTGTCAGAGTTACCATCCTGCAGATGAGATGTTAAACCTCTCAGTTGGCATAAAATATACTTTTCTTCTCTCTTTATTTTGTTCTCTCTCTCCTGCCTCTGGTGCAGTTGAGTCCAATGCACATCTCTCCTTTCATCTTTTTCTTCCCCTTCCAAAGAATATAAGAGAGTAATATCCCTTGGGGTTATAATATCCAGACTTTTTATTGTGTTGGTAAAAATCAGAGACAAAAGTCCCCCCCCCAAAAAAGTGACAAAAATAATATACAAAAATTTAACTCTTACAAACCAGACGCTAAAGCCTATGCTTGTACATGTTCCAAATAAAATTACAAGCTGGTCCCTCTTTCAACATTAACTTGCTGTCAGCTCAGCAGCTTCTTTGTGGACGCAAAGCACATTTCTATTGAAAAGGTGAGGAATCGTGCATTGATTTCCATGCATTGATTTCCATGCATTGATTTCCATGTTATTACCACATATGAATATATTAAAATGAAGCTCTCACATGGTTTGCTGGCCTAAACGGCAGGGTGACTATCCTGCGAACACATGAAGATTGACCACTTGAGTGAGACACTGGAATGCTTCTTTAACCAAGGAGTGATGCCTTCAGGAGAGGACAACTGGGAATGGAAGAACTTTTTCAGAAAAAGAATGAAGAAAAAAGAATATGGTGCAGAATTTATACCAATACGGACGTTTGCTTTACACCAAACTCTCAGAACAAGCTAATTATTTTGGTGTACCATTTACACAGTAACCACATTGACTGTGAGGAGCATGAAATTACATCAAATGGTATCATGCCAAATTAATTAATACAGCTTGTCACTCTGGTAGAACTATTTAATAGACTATTTTCTTTAGAATATAGTTAATTAAACAAAATTCCATGAGATGCATTTGCAACACTGATATTCCAGGGCATGGAAGACAGACAATGAGGAAAAGTGGACATGCCACTTGTAAAAAGGGAAGTAGAAACATAAGTTACAGATGTATTTTTTAGCCCCATTTTTTTTTTTTTTACAGTTTTTCACATGATAACCTCCTCCTTGGCTTTATAGCAGTGTCACTTGAGTCAACAACTATGAATTGCATGAGAGTGATCCAGTTTCTCATCCTCTAATTTTCCTTCCTTTCCTCCACCCTTGTGAAGAAGTGCTCAGTATGTTTGGTGTCACTTGCTTGACAATTTGTCAAAGATCACAGGAACTTGGCGCATGGGTATTTGCGGGTGTGATTTCACATCCTGTTACTTTGCAGCACAGCTTAGCACACAAGCATCAATGTACTATGCCGGCTCAATTGGACTTAATCATTATGTGGAATCACATTGAAGTGCATTAATGATGTGATCTTCAGAGTGCTTTTGATATTAAAAATGCTAATATCAATATCAAATCCGACTCAATTACAGTATTCAATACACCAATTCAGATCGTCACGAGATGACCCATAGGGCTATATTCCTTTTGCTAACTAATCTGAATGGTTAGACCGAAGTACGGTCAGATATATTTATGGGAGAATATGTTATCTTAGGAATGCATTTGTTTATAATAAATACTTTGTAAAATAAAAATTAAAAGGCCACTTGTGGTATACAAAATATAAAATAACGTTTTATAACACTGTCTTTGGGAGCCTGAAGAATTGTAATTATAGTCAAGGGCACACATACTAAATGTATGTTTTTTTTCTCTCTGCTGAGGAGTGACACAAATACAGTAGAATGTCTCTGATCAAAAGTTATAATGTATCAAAAATATGTATTGCATTTGATATCTTTATATTGAGGTTTGTGGGATCTCTTGGGCATGTACTGCCACATGTTTTCACTGTATAGTGATTGGAGTACTAAAAATATTGCCAGTTCAAGCTACTTGAAAATAAATCTGTAGAAATGAATAGTAAATAACATCAAATAGAACCTAAGTTTCACTATGTGCAGTCAACCAATTCATATTACAGTGTAGCTGCGATTAATGAATCGGTTGGTTATTTAAAATAAGATATGATATTATCTAAGCCTGTGTCAAATGTTAGTAGTTCATACACAACTAATACAAATTAAATTAAACAGTAGAAGCGTACCACTGTCGTACAAACATTCAGCATGTAATAACTTAAGCTTTAATGTTATATTGAGATAAAAGCACATTCAAAATCAGCATGAAGAGTCAGATGTGCTTTTGACTCTATGCGAAGCAGATTTAAATCTGTTTGCAATTACATTTACTGGTGTCTCGCAGTCTGCTGTAGTTATCTTTCAGCATTTTTTACATAGCTCCATAAAAGCAATTTTTACGCTTTTCAACAAGTCAGTATGAGGTGTGCAGATTATCCTGTCAAATCTGAAAAACGTGTTCTCTTCCATCTATATAGTGACTGTTCCTTCTGATTTCTGTTGTTAGTTAGTTGTAGTGTTGGCACGTACTATGATGGCGAACAGGAGAAGTGTATGTTATGTCCTGCTGGCACATATCAGGATGAAGAAGGACAGCTTTCGTGTGAGCCCTGCCCAAACCCTGAGAGCCAAGGGAACCAAAGGTCAACTGGTGCACGTAATGTTTCAGAATGTGGAGGTGAGGTATTTTGACAAGCTAATACAAATGGAACAGTGATAAAATATGGTACAATTAAAATGCTGGAAATGCACAGCAGGTCTCTCGGCTTCTGAAAGATAAAGATAGATTGTCATCTCAAGTGTAACATTCATTAGAGCCTAAAAGTAATTCTTTCAAATGCCATGAGAGTGAAGCTCGAGCTTTGTGAGTTAGAAAGTTGTAGGTTCAAGCCCTGCTTCAGGATTGGAGTACATAATCTAGGCTGACACATCAATGCAGTACTGAAGAAGTGCCACATTGATGAAGGTGTCATTTCTTAGTTCAGACATTGAACCTAGATCCCAATTTCCTGCTCGGGTAATGTTAAAGCTCCCATGGTACTTTCAAAAAAGACTTCTCCTGGTCAACATTAACCCCTCAACCAACACTACCAAAAACAGAATATCTGGTGATTAATCTCATTGCTGTTTGTGGGACCATACTGTGCACAAAATGGCTGCTGCAATGTCTACATAACAACAGTGACTACACTTCAAAACTACTTCATTGGCCGTGAAGCATTTTGGGATGTCAATGACACTTGTATAAATGCAAGTTGTTTCTTAAATTTACATTTTTAATGTAATTTTATTCATACTTTTTTTGAGTGGTTTCAAGGGTAGCTCTCAAAGGTACCATTGGGGGACAAAAAACAACTTGAGCTAAATAGTTTATATTTGACCACAGATGACAGAGATAATCTGCAGTACATATTATAAAGGTGGGACTTGAAATTCCATTGAAGTGCACCATTGGTGCAGGCACACACTAGGCATGAGGTGGAGAGCAGACTTGGGGCAGATGCCGTGAGCACAGTTTGAATTCAAAGCCCAGGGTTTTGCACTTGGGCAGCACTGAGAAAGCAGTTTTCCTGAGTTAGGCAGCAGTACCCTCTGGATAGCATTGAAACGCCTTTTGAAATTCTTTTTACCCTCAGAGAGCTAGAAAACAGCAAGGATTTTCAGAGGTTTCATTACAGGGAGCTCTGCCATTACCTGAGCTGGGCACCCATGTAGGTGGGTCCAAAGACTCTGTCCGAGTTCCTTGGACATGTCAGCAGAGACGTGCCTTGGGCAGCTACGAATAACCACTGAGACCTTTTGGAATTATGCCCTCGAGGTGGACATGGTAGCACCAGCAGAAACGTTGTGGTTAGAAGTTGTGATAGACGTGTGCACAACCTGCTTGGAACAGGGGTGTCAGTAAGTGAATGTGTATCATGCAGCTAGATTGCTTTAAAAGAACTAAGGGTATTAAGGTCCCAAAAGGTGTGAGAGTGGTAAGGTTTTTGATTCTACGTTGCATCTCCTGGGTATGCAGGAGATGCAGAGAATTGGCTTCAAGGCTGTGTGAGGGCTTTGTGTGGGTGAGGAGTATTTATGAAACAGGCAGCACTTTGCAGAAAGCAATCTTTGGGTCAACATGCGATCCATCGCACTGTTGGGTAGCATTTCCTTGCCACATTCCGTTAACCCTGCCAGCTCCTTCTGCATCTGTTCCCAGGTCCTGCAGCTACTATACATGGTGTTGAGCTTGCTAACCACCAGCTCCAGCAATGGGGCACTGTTGTCCTCTGGGGACAGTGCCTTGAAGTGCCAAATTGAGCAATTCTCCTCTCACTCACTTCACTGAATGTCTAATTAGCCATCATCAAATGGGGTTGGGTGTTATGCCACTCCTTCACTCTCATTTATGCCTCCCTATTGGATTTCCTTCCACTTCATTTAAATCTGTCCCTTCTCCCCCAGGCCCCTCCCCAGCCTTGGCCAATGCTGACCATTATCTAAAAATGATTTTTGAAGTTTGATCAAGGATGAAATAATTAGTTGTCCCTGTATACTTTTAAGTGTGCACATCCTTTTGATTTGGGTCTGCTGGTGAGAATTTATAGTTCCCCTGTTGGGCTTGGTCCCTCCAGAAGGCCACAGTTGCATGGGCAGCAATGACTATTCAAATGAGCTGAAGCAGATTCTGAGCTAGCATAATGATGGACCTATTTTACTTCCACCCTCCTCATGCAACACTCAAACCATTACAGTGTCATAACAGTATCAGAACTGTCAACATTGTGGAATTGTTTTGAATCATATTTGTGATTAACAAGACAGATTGGATGCAAGCCCCTTTAACCATATGGAGAAAGGCTTGTTCTTCCGAATGGCATGCACAAAGTAGCTGTTTTTAAACCAAAACTGATTTGGCAGCTCTGTCGTACAGAGACCACAACAAATGTGAAAGATAAAACAGAAAATTAATGGTAGAAATCATTTTTTGTGGTTCAGTTCATAAATGTGCTATGTAGTGTCTTAGTGAGCCATAGAGAACAGGAAGGTTGTAGTTACAATCAAGGCACGTTGTTTCCTATTATCAGTCAGTGGTGGGGTACTGCTGTTGGCCTGTGTCCCTGGGCTAGAGAGGGCAAAAATTAGCCAGAGTTCTCTGTCAGACAGCTGTTTTGTGACCCCCTCCAGAATGTGCATGTGTGACAATCAGAGTTGATGAGAATTATCCCCCCCCACACCAATAGTTAAATTGCCTACCAACAGTCACTACGTAGCCTCACTCATGAAGGATATCATCATAGAAAAATTATGTCACAGAAGGAGGCCATTTGGCCCATCATGTTTGGGCTGGTCGAAAAAGAGCTACCCAGCCGAATCCCACCTTCTAGCACTAGGTCTGATATGTCCTTACTATACGGTATAAATGCAGACGAGGCCCATACTTGAGAGAAGGTTACTCTGTGACCAGTTACCTTTATTACCAAGACCTCAAGTGATGAAGGTGGGTGGAGCTTCTCCTTTTATACCTGAAGGTCCAGGTTAGGAGTGTCTTCCACAAGTTCACCCCATTGTGGTCAATGTTCTCAAGGTGTACAACTTAGGTCAGCTTATACATGGGTTACAATGATGGTTGAATACATGACATAACCTCCCCCGCAAAATCTTATTGGGATCACAGGTTAAGTCTCTCTGGTGGTTTACGCTCCCTTGTAGAGCGCCTGAGTTGGGGCTCCGGTTGTTGGGCACTGGCTTGAGTGTCTGCTGTTTGCGGTGCCTCAGGCCTGTCCGGACTGCCCACAGTGACTGGGCTCTCCTCCACTTCGTTCCGTGTTCGGTCACCTGTGGTGGAGTAAACTCTACGTCGTGTTCTTCCTCTGCTTCTTCTATGGGGTTGCTGAACCTCCTTTTAGTTTGATCCACGTGTTTGCGGCAGATTTGTCCATTGGTAAGTTTAACTACCAAAACCCTATTCCCCTCTTTGGCAATCACAGTGCCTGCAAGTCAGCTTAATTAAGGACAAAAGCAGGGTCATTGACATCAATACATCGCGCCCTCGCATTCCTGTCATGGTAGTCACATTGTGACTGATGCCTGCTCTCAACAATTTCTTTCATAGTGGGGTGTATAAGGGATAATCTGGTTTTGAGCATCCTTTTCATTAGTAGCTCTGCGGGTGGAACCCCTGTGAGCGAGTGTGGTCGGGATCTATTGGCCAACAGGAGACGTGATAAGCAGCTTTTTAGGGAACCCCCTTGGATTCTGACCATCCCCTGTTTGATTATCTGCACTGCTCATTTCGTCTGGTCGTTTGAGGCCGGCTTGAACGGTGCCATTCTGACATGGTTGATTCCATTGCCTGCCATGAAGTCCTGGAATTCAGTGCTTGTGAAGCACGGGCCATTGTCGCTGACCAAGACATCCGGTAGACCATGGGCAGCGAACATTGCCTGTAGACTTTCTACCGTGGCAGTGGATGTGCTTGAATTTAAAATGGCACACTCAATCCATTTGGAGTAGGCGTACTACAACCAAAAACATTTTTCCCATGAAAAGACCTGCGTAGTCCACATGGATGTGTGACCATGGCTTGGCGGGCCAGGGGCTAAGGGGGGCTTCCCTGGGTGCGTTGCCCAGCTGAGCACATGTGTTGCACCTGCGAACACAAAAGTTCCAGGTCTGCATCTATCCCTGGCCACCAAACGTGTGACCTGGCAATTGCCTTCATCGTGACAATGCCCGGGTGTTCATTGTGAAGTTCTCTGATAAACACCCCTCTGCCCATCTGGGGCATGACTACTCGGTTTCCCCACAGTAGACAATCGGCCTGAATCGAGAGTTCATCCTTGCGCCTATGAAACGGTTTAAATTCCTCAGGGCATGCCCCGTATGTGGCTGCCCAGTCTCCATTCAGGGCACTTTTCTTAATTAAAGACAGTAGCGGGTCTTTATTTGTCCAGACTTTAATCTGACGGGCTGTCACAGGTGAGCCTTCACTTTCAAAAGCTTCAACAGCCATAATCATCTCAGCAGCATGCTCAGTTGCCCCCTCAGTGGTGGCTAGTGGGAGCCTGCTGAGTGCATCGGCGCAATTTTCAGTGCCTGGTCTGTGCCGAATTGTGTAGTCATAGGCGGCTAACATGAGTGCCCGCCTCTGTATGCGGGCTGATGCATTTGCATTTATGGCCTTGTTGTCGGCCAAAAGGGACGTTAGGGGTTTGTGATCTGTCTCCAGCTCAAATTTCCTGCCAAACAGGTACTGGTGCATTTTTTTTACTGCATATACACATGCTAGCGCTTCCTTTTCTACCATCCTGTAGCCCCTTTCTGCCTGGGACAGATTTCTGGAGACATAAGCTACCGGCTATAACTGACCATTGGCATTCACATGCTGCAACACACACCCGACCCCACAGGATGATGCATCGCACATTAGAACAAGTTTCTTACATGGATCATATAACGTTAATAGTTTGTTGGAGCACGCAATTTGTTATGCTCCAACAAAAGCCCTTTCCTGGCTCTCCCCCCAGACCCGATCGCGACCTTTGTGTCGGAGCACATGTAGCGGCTGTAATAGCGTGCTCAATTTGGGAAGAAAGTTACCAAAATAGTTCAGGAGCCCCAGGAATGAACGTAGCTCCGTCGTATTACGGGGTCTGGGTGCTCTCTGGATCGCTTCCGTTTTGGACACAGTGGGTCTGATCCCGTCTGCTGCTACCCTCCTCCCCAGGAATTCTACCTCTGGAGCTAAGAAGACGCACTTCGCCTTTTTCAGTCGCAGCCCTACCCGGTCCAGTCTGCGTAGCACCTCCTCCAGGTTGTGGAGGTGTTCTTCAGTATCGCGACCCGTGATGAGGATGTCGTCTTGAAAAACCACCATCCTTGGAATTGACTTGAGGAGACTTTCCATATTTCGCTGAAAGATCGCGGCGGCCGAACGAATCCCAAACGGACATCTGTTGTACTCACTCAAACAACTCCTTGTGTGTCGTGATAGTGGTCAGCTTCTTCGACTCACTCGCCAGCTCCTGGGTCATGTAAGCTGAGGTCAGGTCCAATTTTGAAAAAAGTTTGCCACCGGATAGCGTCGCAAAGAGGTCCTCCGCTCTCGGGAGCGGGTACTGGTCTTGGAATGACACCCGATTGATGGTGGCCTTGTAATCGCCACATATCCTGACCGACCCATCCGCCTTGAGCACCGGCACGATTGGGCTCGCCCAGTCACTGAATTCGACTGGCGAGATGATGCCTTCCCTCAGCAGGCGGTCCAATTCGCATTCTATCTTTTCCTGCATCACGTACGGCACCGCTCCGGCCTTGTGGTGCACTGGCCTGGCGTCCGGGTTTATGTGAATCACTACCTTGGCCCCCATGAAAGTGCCGATGCCGGGTTGAAATAATGAGTCAAATTTGTCCAGGACCTGTGAGCATGATACTCGCTCCACAGAATAAATTGCATTGACATCACCCCATTTCCAGTTCATGGCAGCAAGCCAATTCCTCCCCAGCAGTGCGGGACCGTCCCCCGGGACAATCCAGAGTGGCAACCTATTCTCCGAATCTTTGTGGGTCACGACTACCGTGACGCTGCCTAACACCGGAATGATCTCCTTTGTATATGTCCGTAGTTGTGCGTCAATCGGCAATAATTTTGGCCTCCTGGCTTTGGACACCACAACCTTTCGAACTGTTTGATACTCATCAGGGACTGGCTGGCCCCCGTGTCTCGCTCCATTGATACTGGGGTGTCATTGAGGAGCACTTTCATCATTATCGGTGGCATCCTGGTATATGAACTGTATATGTGCTCCACATGAACTCGCTGAACTTCAGCTTCCAGCGATTTCCCCCAGCATTCATTTGGCCTCGTAGGGCTTACATCGGGCCCTTCCTCCTCGTTGATCAACCTGGCTGCAGGCTTCCTGCACATACACGCCAAGTGACCGCTGACATTGCAGTTTCTACAGGTATATTGCTGATACCTGCAAGCTCTGGCTGGGTGTTTGCCTCCACACCTCCAGCATGAGCTGGAGGCCCCGTTGTTGGAAACAAAAGGTCCATTACCAGTCGATCGTCAAGACTGTCTCTGTAACTGTCCTTAAGCGCACCATTAACAGGTGTTGATGGCCCCATTACTGGCCGCATTGTCCATTGCGATGGCATGAATCGCCGTTCAGCAAGCCATTGTCTCTGTTGAATTCCCCCTTTGGGTTCGACTACATGCTGGGGCATGTCCGATTGCCCTTGTCTGCCTAGAGAACTGTGTGCCGCGTTAACAATGTTGACTTCCTGGTTGTTTGCCGCATTTGAGCCAAGATTTTTGTCATACATCATTCTGGTTTCTTCCTCCCCTGAGATAAATGTCTGGGCTATCAGAGCCGCCGCTTCCAAGGTCAAGTCTTTGATCTCAATCAGTTTCCTGAAAACCCCAGCGTGCCCGATGCCCTCAATAAAAAAAAGTCTCGCAGCATCTCCGCTCTGCATGCATCTGGGAACTTACATGGGCTCGCCAGTCGCCGAAGATCTGCCACGAAGTCTGGAACGCTTTGCCCTTCTCGCCACCCCGTCTGTGTGTGTAAAACCGGTGCCTCGCCCATGTGCATGCTGCTCGCCGGTTTAAGGTGTTCCCCGATCAACTTACTGAGCTCTTCGAACGTCTTGTCCGTCGGCTTCTCTGGCGCTAGAAGGTCCTTCATCAGGGAGTACGTTCTGGATCCACAAACTGTCAGGAGATGAGCCCTGCGTTTGTCGGCCAAATCCTGTCCCAACCATTCTTTAGTGACAAAACTTTGCTGTAGTCTCTCAATAAAGTCGTCCCAATCATCACCAACACAGTACCTCTCTTCTGTGCTGCCATGCTCACGTGGTTTAAATCCCAGTTTCTCGTCGCCAATGATACGTCCTTACTATACAGTATAAATGCAGACGAGGCCCATACTTGAGAGAAGATCACTCTGTGACCAGTTACCTTTATTACCAAGACCTCAAGTAATGAAGGTGGGTGGAGGTTCCCATTTTATACCTGAAGGTCCAGGTTAGGAGTGTCTCCCACAAGTTCACCCCCATGTGGTCAATGTTCTCAAGGTGTACAACTTGGGTCAGCTTATACATGGGTTACAATGATAGTTGAATACATGACAAGGTCCGTAGTCCTGTGGTGCACATCCAAGTACTTTTTAAATGTGATGAGGGTTTCTGCCTCTACCACCCTTTCAGGCAGTGAGTTCCAGACCCCCACCACCCTCTGGGTGAAGAAATATTTCCTCATCTTCCCTCTAATCCTTCTACCAATTACTTTTAAATCTATGCCCCCTGGTTATTAACCCCTCTGCTAAGGGAAATGGGTCCTTCCTTTCCACTCTTATCTTTATTTTATACACCTCAATTAAATCTCCCCTCAGCTTCCTCTGTTCCAAAGAAAACAAACCCAGCCTATCCAATCTTTCCTCATAGCTAAAGTTTTCCAGTCCTGGCAACATCCTCATAAATCTGCTCTGCACCCTTTCTAGTGCAATCACATCCTCCTTGTAATAGGGTGACCAGAACTGCACGCAGTACTCAAGCAGCAGCCTAACTAGTGTTGTATACAGTTCTAACATAACTTTCCTGCTCTTCTATTCTATGCCTTGGCATAGAATAGAAAGCACTCCATATACCTTTTTAACGACCTTATCGACATGTCCTACCTTTAAGGATCTGCGGACATACACTCCGAGGTCTACTTGTATGAAGTGCAGGAAACTTCTTAATACCCATGAAACCATAACTTCCAGAACAAGTCACCACCTTCAGTACAGGAGTAAGAAAAGAAAAGGCGGATACAATTTTTTTTGCAATTAACACTTTTATGCGATTTTTCATTTTGCACACACAATAATCATATAATTTAATCTCTGTTATTGTTTTAGAAACCCTTTATGTCCACAACCCCACGAGTTGTCTGCGCTCTTCAAATTCTGCCCTCTTAAGCATCCCTGATTATAACTGCTCAACCATTGGTGGCCGTGCCTTCAGCTGCTTGGGTCCTAAGCTCTGGAACTCCCTCCTTAAACCTCTCCACCTCTCTACCTCTCTCCTCTTTTAAGATGCTCCTTAAAACCTACCTCTTTAACCAAGCTTTTGATCAACTGCAGTAATTTTTTCTTATGTGGCTCGGTGTCAAATTTATCTGTTTTGTCTTACAACACTGCTGTGAAGCGCCTTGGGATGTTTTACTACTTTAAAGGTGCTCTATAAATAAAAGTTGTTGTTACTGTGACATTCCATATTGAATTAAGCTGTGCCTCTTTGGAAATCCTTGCGCTCTGCTGTATTACTTCTGTTTTTTGTTTTCTCATTTGGATTGTGAAACCGACCCAGATGTCTAACTAATTCACTTGAAATCTAATGGGTATTACTCTGCTTCATTGTCTTTCATACATATTTCATGTACAGGAGTATTTATCCAGTGCACTCTTCACTGGTTCCATGCCCTCAACATATGTATAAATGTGGCTCATCAGGTTATATCAGGCTACTGTTTTATGAAGGAAAACTACTTGGTGGACTATTTTAGATTGGGTCAGAGCTTTAACCTCATACTATAACATATGTATGGCTCTCCTCGTCCTACTTGCTATTGGACATCTGCTGTGTTGGTAATCCAACTCCTTTTCCAATGTTGCCTTAAAAAAAAACATTTTGTTCTGGATGCTTTTTGCTAATGAGGAATGCAAAAGTTCAGGAGACCTGCTTCTTCCTGTCCTTTGTGGCCTGAATCCATTCCTTGAAATCTGATCTGTCCGGTTTAACCTGCTTAAGGCTCAAACACACTTAAGTGCTGTCCTATTTGCAAATACTGGAAAAATTGTGATTTAGGAATTTCAAATTTCCCCTTTATCTGTTCAAATGAGGAAAGAACATTATTGATGCATGAGTGACCAAGCTTTCTTCTCTGCTGCTCATGGAAACTCAGGATTGTCCAGTTCTGATTTTCAGGTTTATTACACGGGGAGGCGATTCTTCCAAGGATTTTTTACGAGAAATAAGTAAATGTTTTGTCCAGATGGTAATAATTGAGTTAGTTTTTCTTTAAAGAATCACCTTGAAAAATATTGCTTGCTCCAACAGTTGTGGCCCCTGCTTTTCTTTCTCCCGTTGCTTCCCATAATTGGTGAAGGATGGCTTTACACAGCCACTCTGCTCAGTTGCCATATTTAGATACCGTGTGTTACAGCTTCAGTTATTCCCTGTAGAAAGCTTCTATCATGCTTCACAAGGTTTGCTTCCTGTCCTAACTAAACACCTTATTCATTTCTGTTTCATTTATAAATACATCCCTCGGATTGAAAAAGTATTTCCTGTTAATTAAGTTTTGGTATTCCATTATTTTTTTTATTGAATATACTGTCTTCCATAATAAAAGAGACCATTTTTGGCTTTTCTCAAATTTCTGTTTAATTCTTTCATAGCCTATTTTGGTTTTCTGGTCAAGGGATTGTTTACATCTAGACAGGATTATCCCATTTAATCACTTTAAGCTTCTAAATATGGGAATTAAGCAGAGTGGCTGTATACAAGCATATGCTGAGAGGAGAAGAGACAATATGCAAGCAGGATGACTAGATATTGAATGGGAATCAAGTGACTGAAGTTTGAAGTTAGGAAGGAGTCCTGACAGAAGTTGGGGATTATGCAAAGGCTGCCAAGTGAGAGGAGAATGGGGCTTATTTATGGCTGATGTATAGGGAGAAAGGAAGATGCAAGTGTGTGTTGGTAATGGGAATGTGCTCGTGCTGGGTGATCAAGGATGTAATGGAGGGAAGGGAATTGTTGAGTGCTGGGGGAGGGGGCTGAATGTGGCCATGTGTTGTAGAGAGAGAGGAATTCAGTATTCACCATTGTTCCCCTCATTGAAGCATTTAAAAAAAATTATTCCTGGGATGTAGGCGTCACTGGCAAGGCCAGCATTTATTGCCCATCCCTAATTGCCCTTGAGAAGATGGTGGTGAGCTGCCTTCTTGAACCGCTGCAGTACATGTGGTGAAGGTTCTCCCACAGTGCTGTTAGAGAGGGAGTTCCAGGACTTTGACCCAGCGACGATGAACGAATGGCGATCTACTTCCAAGTCAGGATGGTGTGTGACTTGGAGGGGAACATGGAGGTGGTGGTGTCCCCATGCGCCTGCTGCCCATGTCCTTCTCGGTGGTAGAGGTCGTGGGTTTGCGAGGTGCTGCCGAAGAAACCTTGGTGAGTTGTTGCAGTGCATCTTGTAGATGGTACACACTGCAGTCACGGTACGTCGGTGATGGAGGGAGTGAATGTTTAAGGTGGTGGATGGGCTGCCAATCAAGTGGGCTGCTTTGTCCTGGAGAGTGTCGAGCTTCTTGAGTGGTGTTGGAGCTGCACTCAGCCAGTATTCCATCACACTCCTGACTTGTGTCTTGTAGATGGTGGAAAGTCAGGAGGTGAGACACCTGCCGCAGGATACCCAGCCTCTGACCTGCTCTTGTTCCCACAGTATTTATGTGGCTGGTCCAGTTAAGTTTCTGGTCAATAGTGACCCCCAGGATGTTGATGGTGGGGATTCGGCGATGGTAATGCTATTGTATGTCAAGGGGCGGTTGTTAGACTCTCGTTTGTTGGAGATGGCCATTGCCTAGCACTTGTGTGGCGGGAATGTTACTTGTCACTTATCAGCCCAAGCCTGAATGTAGTCCAGATCTTGCTGCATGCAGTCATGGACTGCTCCATTATCCGAAGGGTTGCAAATGGCACTGAATACTGTGCAGTCATAAGCGAACATCCCCACTTCTGACCTTTATGGAGGGAAGGTCATTGGCTCAACCGTGGCTATCTAGGGAAATCAGGGATAGTATTAAAGCCAAGGAAGTGGCATACAAATTGGCCAGAAATAGCAGCGAACCCGGGGACTGGGAGAAATTTAGAACTCAGCAGAGGAGGACAAAGGGTTTGATTAGGGCAGGGAAAATGGAGTACGAGAAGAAGCTTGCAGGGAACATTAAGGTGGATTGCAAAAGTTTCTATAGGTATGTAAAGAGAAAAAGGTTAGTAAAGACAAATGTAGGTCCCCTGCAGTCAGAATCAGGGGAAGTCATAACGGGGAACAAAGAAATGGCAGACCAATTGAACAAGTACTTTGGTTCGGTATTCACTAAGGAGGACACAAACAACCTTCTGGATATAAAAGGGGTCAGAGGGTCTAGTAAGGAGGGGGAACTGAGGGAAATCTTTATTAGTCGGGAAATTGTGTTGGGGAAATTGATGGGATTGAAGGCCGATAAATCCCCAGGGCCTGATGGACTGCATCCCAGAGTACTTAAGGAGGTGGCCTTGGAAATAGCGGATGCATTGACAGTCATTTTCCAACATTCCATTGACTCTGGATCAGTTCCTATCGAGTGGAGGGTAGCCAATGTAACCCCACTTTTTAAAAAAGGAGGGAGAGAGAAAACAGGGAATTATAGACCGGTCAGCCTGACCTCAGTAGTGGGTAAAATGATGGAATCAATTATTAAGGATGTCATAGCAGCGCATTTGGAAAATGGTGACATGATAGGTCCAAGTCAGCATGGATTTGTGAAAGGGAAATCATGCTTGACAAATCTTCTGGAATTTTTTGAGGATGTTTCCAGTAAAGTGGACAAAGGAGAACCAGTTGATGTGGTATATTTGGACTTTCAGAAAGCTTTCGACAAGGTCCCACACAAGAGATTAATGTGCAAAGTTAAAGCACATGGGATTGGGGGTAGTGTGCTGACGTGGATTGAGAACTGGTTGTCAGACAGGAAGCAAAGAGTAGGAGTAAACGGGTACTTTTCAGAATGGCAGTCAGTGACTAGTGGGGTACCGCAAGATTCTGTGCTGGGGCCCCAGCTGTTTACATTGTACATTAATGATTTAGACGAGGGGATTAAATGCAGTATCTCCAAATTTGCGGATGACACTAAGTTGGGTGGCAGTGTGAGCTGCGAGGAGGATGCTATCAGGCTGCAGAGTGACTTGGATAGGTTAGGTGAGTGGGCAAATGCATGGCAGATGAAGTATAATGTGGATAAATGTGAGGTTATCCACTTTGGTGGTAAAAACAGAGAGACAGACTATTATCTGAATGGTGACAGATTAGGAAAAGGGAAGGTGCAACGAGACCTGGGTGTCATGGTACATCAGTCATTGAAGGTTGGCATGCAGGTACAGCAGGCGGTTAAGAAAGCAAATGGCATGTTGGCCTTCATAGCGAGGGGATTTGAGTACAGGGGCAGGGAGGTGTTGCTACAGTTGTACAGGGCCTTGGTGAGGCCACACCTGGAGTATTGTGTACAGTTTTGGTCTCCTAACTTGAGGAAGGACATTCTTACTATTGAGGGAGTGCAGCGAAGATTCACCAGACTGATTCCCGGGATGGTGGGACTGACCTATCAAGAAAGACTGGATCAACTGGGCTTGTATTCACTGGAGTTCAGAAGAATGAGAGGGGACCTCATGGAAACGTTTAAAATTCTGATGGGTTTAGACAGGTTAGATGCAGGAAGAATGTTCCCAATGTTGGGGAAGTCCAGAACCAGTGGTCACAGACTAAGGATAAGGGGTAAGCCATTTAGAACCGAGATGAGGAGAAACTTCTTCACCCAGAGAGTGGTGAACCTGTGGAATTCTCTACCACAGAAAGTAGTTGAGGCCAATTCACTAAATATATTCAAAAAGGAGTTAGATGAAGTCCTTACTACTCGGGGGATCAAGGGTTATGGCGAGAAAGCAGGAAGGGGGTACTGAAGTTTCATGTTCAGCCATGAGCTCATTGAATGGCGGTGCAGGCTAGAAGGGCTGAATGGCCTGCTCCTGCACCTATTTTCTATGTTTCTATGTTTCTATGAAGCAGTTGAAAATGGTTGCACCTTGGATACTGCCCTGAGGAACTCCTGCAGTGATATCCTGGGGCTGTGATGATTGACCGCCATTCACCACAACCATCTTCCTTTGTGCTAGGTATGACTCCAGCCAGTGGAGAGTTTTCCCACTGATTCCCATTGACTTCAGTTTTACTAGAGTTCCTTGGTGCTACACTCAGTCAAATACTGCCTTGGTGTCAAGGGCTGTCACTCTCACCTCACCTCTGGAATTAATCACTTTTGTCCATGTTTGGACCAAAGCTGTAATGAGGTCTGGAGCCAAGTGGTCTTGGAGGAACCCAAACTGGGCATCGGTGAGCATGTTATTGGTAAGTAAGTGCCGTTTGATAACACTGTTGATGACACCTTCCATCACTTTGCTGATGATTGAGAGTAGACTGATGGGGTGGTAAATGGCCGGATTGGATTTGTCCTGCTTTTTGTTGTCAGGACATAACTGGGCAGTTTTCCACATTGTCAAATCGATTTTTGCCAGTTTGGAGGTGTACTGGAACAGCTTGGCTCGAGGCATGGCTAGTTCTGAAGCACAAGTCTTCAGCACAACAGCTGGGATGTTGTCGGGGCCCATAGCCTTTGTTGTATTCAATGTGCTCAGTCGCTTCTTGATATCACGTGGAGTGAATCAAATTGGCTGAAGACTGGCTTCTGTATTTGTGGGAATCTCAGGCGGAGGCCGATATGGATCATTCACTCAGCACTTCTGGCTAAAGAGGGTTGTAAACACTTCAGCCTTGTCTTTTGCACTCCGGTGCTCGGCTCTGCCATCATTGAGGATAGGGAATTTCATGGTGCCTCTGCCTCCCGTTAGTTGTGTAATGGTCCACCAGCATTCATGACTGGATGTGGCAGGACTACAGAGCTTTAAGATGATCCGTTGGTTGTAGGATCGCTTAGCCTTGTATATAGCATTCTGCTTCAGCTGTTTAGCATGCATGTAGTCCTGTGTTGAAGCTTCCCCAGGTGGGTACCTCATTTTTAGGTACGCCTGGTGCTGCACCTGGCATGCTCTTCTACACTCTTCTTTGAACCAGGGTTGGTCTCCTGGCTTGAATGTAATGGTAGAGTGAGGGATATGCTGGGCCATGAGGTTGCAGTTTGTAGTGATTGTACAATTCTGCTGCTGCTGATGGTTCACAGCGCCTCATGGACACCCAATTTTGAGCTGCAAGATCTTTTCTGAATCTCTCCCATTTAACACGGTGGTAGTGCCACACAACACAATGGATGGTGTCCTTAGTGTGAAGACAGGACTTTGTTTCTACAATGACTGTGCGGTGTTCGCTGCTACCAATACTGTCATGGACAGATGCATCTGCGACAGGTAGATTGGTGAGGACGAGGTAAAGTAGGTTTTTCCCTCGTGTTGGTTCTCTCACCACCTGCCGCAAGCCCAGTCTGGCAGCTAAGTCCTTGAGGACTCAGCCACCTCGGTCAGTCGTGGTGCTCCCGAGCCACTCTTGGTGATGGACATTGAAGTCCCCCGTCCAGAGTACTTTCTGGGCCTTTGCTACCCTCAGTGCTTCTTCCAGGTGCTGTTCAACATGGAGGAGTACTGATTCATCAGCTGAGGGAGGGCGGTGGTTGGTAATCAGCAGGAGGTTTTCTTGCCCATGCTTGACCTGAAGCCATGAGATTTCATGGGGTCCGGAGTCAATGTTGAGGACTCCCAGGGCCACTCCCTCCCGATTGTTTACCACTGCCGGTGGGACAGAACATACCCAAGGATGGTGATGGAGGAGAGTGGGACATTGACTGGAACGTATGAATCTGTGAGTATGACTATGTCAGGCCATTGCTGACTAGTCTGTGGGACAGCTCTAGCAGGGTAGACGGGGCTGGGTATGCCGTTCTTGTGTCTGTAGCCGGTGTCGAGGTCGATGCCAAGTGGTCCGTCCAATTTTATTCTTATTGTTCTTCATGGCAGTTGTGTACAACGGAGTGGCTTGCTAGGCTATTTCAGAGGGCAGTTAAGAGTCAACCACATTGCTATGGGTCTGGAGTCACATATAGGCCAGACTGGGTAAGGACCTTCCCTAAAGGACATTAGTGAACCAGATGGAATTTTTATGACGATCCGATAGTTTCATGGTCACCATTACTGATACTAGCTTTTTATTCCAGATTAATTTAGTTAACTGAATTTAAATTCCTCAGCTGCCGTGGTGGGATTTGAACTGATGTCTCTGGATCATTCATCCAAGTCTCTGGATTTCTACAAAAGTAAAATACTGTGGATGCTGGAATCTGAAATAAAAACAGAAAATGCTGGAAATCTCAGCGGGTCAGGCAACATTTGTGGAGAGAGAAACAGAGTTAACGTTTCAGGTTGATGACCCCTAGTCCAGTGACGTTACCACTATGCTACTGTTCCCGTTTCTTGTACTGTATCCAGGTCCTGGGAGGGTGACACATGGAGCTGACGGCCTCTCCATGCCTGGTGGACAGAGTGTTTGGCAACCCTCTGACACTGCTGGAGAACAGGAATCCCCTCACCTCCTCTACAACTCATTACTGACCAAAATCCATCTTACAGCGATGAAACAGCAAAACCAGCCAGAAGGGAACACACTTATCCATTTACTTTCGGAGGGCACTCAGCTGTAGGTTACTGGATCACAGGATCTGTGTACCATTGTGCTGTTTAAATTTCCAACTTCCTGATTGTTTCTTTCCCACGCTTTATTGCCTTAGTAAGCTCTGTTTGCTTATCATGGCGCTGATATTGCCAGTTTAATTTATATGGAGGAACAGTTGGCGGAAAAGGAGCAGCAGCAGCTGGGCCTATTGGAGGACAGATGTGAGGCTGTTCATAGGAGGCCGTACCCAGCACCAGGGAGAGCAGGGTTTCTTGGAACTATCTGAAAAGCAGTGCATCAGGAGGCTGCCCTCCTTCAAGTAGGCTGTTGCAGATCTCAGCAGCCTCCTGCAAAAGGACCTGCTGCCTGTTGGACTGGAGTGGGGTGGTGGGGGGGGAGCGGGGGTCATGCTTTTCCAGTGGCTCATTCCGGTCTGCTATAGGGGAACTCTGCAGTACACCACTGTATTAAGCAAGTTATCAGAGCCCTGTTTACCAGGGCTGACAAAACGTGACCTTCCCCATTGATCTCGTCAACTTCTATATCAATGACAGAAAGAAAGAAAGACTTGGATTTATATAGCGCCTTTCACGACTACCGGACATCTCAAAGCGTTTTACTGACAATATAAACTCAGAAGCTGCTATAAAACCACATTCCTACCAAAGTACCAAATGTTATAACAGTGATTAATTTAATTCCCAGATTACCTGTTCATTTGTCTCATTGCTGTTTGAGGGACCTTGCTGTGTGCAAATTGGATGGCTCATTTCCTACAGTACAATGTTGGCTAAATGTCAAAAGTACTTCATTAGCTGTAAAGTGCTTTGGGCATCTCAAGGTCATGAACGGCGCTATATAAAGTTCTTACTTTCTCATAGTTGAATTGAATGACCCTACAGACTCAGGAAAAACCTGCCCAGAGAACTTGGCCTATAGCTCATCTGGCTGAGGATTTTTTTAAAAATTGCTCACTGTGGGTGACACTGACAAGGCCTCAAACAGCTGCAGTCCTTGTGGTTATGGTGCGCCCACGATGGTTTTACTTGAGCAATTCCAGGATTTTGGCGCAGCAACAATGGCAATAGATGTGTAGATCTGGTGTGTGACTTGGAAGCGAATGTGTCGGTGATTGTATTCATATGATATTGCTGCTCTTGTTCTTAGTGGTCAAGGTTTTGGCTACCACCATCTTCCTGCATTATCTGCAAAGCATTATTTGCAAGTAGTAGAGGAAATCAATTCAAACTGAAATTAGTCGAAGATGGTATTGAGCTATTAGTTAGCAAATATCCCGAGCATTGCCTGTGAAGGAAACTGGAAAGTGAATTTTCATTAATGCATTGGCAATTTCTATATTATCCATCTTCATATCACAAATTCTGATATAAAATTATATGTACGGATACTTTTAAGTGTACACTGATTTATTTTGAATTTATCTTCATTGATTTATATATTTTTCCTGTTACTGGTGCTTCCACATGCACCCCCTCCAGCTTGGGGACTGGAAATCAGCTCTTGAATTTCACCATTGCTTCGAATATTCTGATTGTTGAGTTTGTGAGGAAAGGTGCTTGGCCACGGGGCCAGACTGCACGTGTCAGCTTCTCTGCATGGTGAAGTGCTCCACCTAGCAGTCTGGCTGAGAACTGCCAAAGCTCATTGCCAAAGGGTAATGAAAAATTGCAACCAGAAATAATTGCAGCTTGACAGAAAATGATATTAGCTGTTAAGACCACTATGAAATGTTTTAGTCAGATTTTGTAACTACGTGATATATCATGGACCAACCCCCTCCCCCCCCCCCCCCCCCGCCACCTGCCTATTAGATTAGTTTTACATTTTCAGTCAAGCAAGAATTAAACTAGAAACAATGGACTCCTGCTCCTCCTGGTCCCATAAAAATAATTTAAAACTTTACTTTTCTGGGGCCTCTTCGGAAGCATTGTCAGTATAACTGGTCAAAGAGAGCACAGCGCACACTTAAACGAATTCTGTCCTAAAAGTGACAATTGGGGTCCGATATTCATATTAAAAGGGGTTTACTGTTTGAAACAGGCAGGCACTTTGGTTACCCAACGATAGGCCCCTTTAAAAATGACAGCGGGAAGAGCGTTAGCATTAATGGGTTCGTAAGTCAATGATTTCATGGCTGTTACCACCCGTTTAATAACGATTTCGGCAAGCTAAAATTGACTCTAATATCCTTCCTATCCAAGATTAAATCTAGTTTCAGAATTGTTATAGGATTGAAATTTGAAAAAGGAATCATTATTTTTATAGAAGTTTGTGTGTTTTTTGTGCATAAAACATATATAAAATACCACTCATCACCCTATGCCAAACAGTTCTGTATTAAATATCCCTATTTACTTATTTAAAGTTAGGGGAGCAAAATTTTGGTTTAGAATGCTTATTTTTAAAGCAGCATAAACTGCTGCTGTTCCCACTCACTCATCAACTCATTTTTTATTCATTGTATGCTGTGGGCTTTGTTCAACTGTACATTATTGTTTAGTGAAGTCTGGACATTCTTAGGAAATGGTTTCATGCTATTCTTCTGCTGTATAATCTTGAATAATACTCATTAGATACTTTATTTTTCCTGGACCTTTTACTTAAATAGTAAATATATTTTCATGTTAATTTTTTTTATATAACTCAGACATGTGGCATCACAAAACAGTGCAGTTTCATCACTCATCTTTTCTGGACTGATCCAGCAGGAATTCTTCATCTTTACTATTGATCTCATTGAAACATACAAAATTCTTTTAGGGCTTGACAGGGTAGATGCAGGGGGGATGTTTCCTCTGGCTGGGGATTGTAGAACCAGGGGTTACAGTCTCAGAATAAGGGGTCGGCCATTTAGGACTGAGATGAGGAGAAACTTCTTCACTCAGATGGTGATGAATCTTTGAATTCTCCACCCCAGAGGGCCATGGAGGCTCAGTCTTTGAGTCTCTTCAAGACAGAGATCGATAGATTTTTGGATATTAAGGGAATCAATAGATATGGGGACAATGCAGGAAAGTGGAGTTGAGGTAGAAGATCAGCCATGATCTTATTGAATGGCGGAGCAGGCTCGAGGGGCCAAATGGCCTACTCCTATGTCTTATGTTCCTATGTTTACATTATCAATCAAAGAATATATCCACATTGAGCACAATTTCAGTCATTCCTTTGGGTGCAGTTTCTCTTCCAGTTTTTTTTAGAAGAAAGAACAAAACTTGGGCCGTATTTATTAAAGTACAGCAATTTCAGATTGTTCTCACCAGAATTTAATTTGATTACACTAGGGCAATCCACACGCTTGCATAAAGAAACAAAAAATAAGAATGTATGCTTGAAGTCAAGCCTCTAAGGCAATTTACTTGTGTGAAACAATATTGTGTAACTTAATTCGGTTAGTGAAATGGTCTTTGCTGCACGCACATTTTAGCTTGAAATAGTTGATTTGTGTTTTTGTTTTCAGGGCAGTGTTTTGATGGAGAGTTTTCTTCTGATGGATTCAGGCCATGCCAACCATGTCCTTTTGGAACATACCAGCCAGAGGTTGGGCGGACATCATGCTTCTCTTGTGGTGGAGGTTTAACAACAAAACGTGAAGGAGCAGCAACGTTTCAGGATTGTGAAACTAAAGGTAGGAGCATTTTGTAAGCTATGTCCTCTAATCCTGATGAGGCTTGCTGAATGTATTAGTTAAAAACTTAAAGCTTGGCGTGTGTTTCTTTGTGAATGTTGAGAAATAACATTTTAAAGAAAAAAATAATGCCACCCTTATAGTTATCAGAACAGTGCCATTGTCAAGAGTTTTGCAGCACACTTCATCTTGTTTATAACCCACGGTGAAGCACAATGAAGTGCTTACAGATACATTAATATCTTTGTGTTTGCTGCAACTAATTTTTATTTATTTTAGAATCATATTTTTAAATGTTAGAATCTTACAGCACAGAAAGAGGCCACCGGGCAATTGTGCCTGTGCCAGCTCTTTGAACGAGCTATCCAATTAGTCCCACTCTCCTGGTCCTTCCCCATAGCCCTGAAATGTTCTCCCCTTCAAGTATTTATTCAATTCCCTTTTGAAAATCGCGATTGAATCTGCTTCCATACATTTCAGGCAGTGCATTCCGGATCATAATACCTCGCTGTGTAAAATAAATTTTCCTAATCTAACCTCTGGCTCTTTAGTCAATTACCTTAAATCTGTGTCCTCTGATTACTAATTCTTCTGCCGGTGGAAACAGTTTCTCCTTATTTACTCTATCTTCTCTGCTTTAGGAGATTTTTGGATGGATTAAAGTGAACTGGTAGAGCATTTTTTCCTGTGTTTACTCTCTGGGGACAATGGAAGCCAAATCAACCTGCACTGTTCACACTGACACCCAACAGGGTTGAAATCCTGAAAGTTGGTTTTACCTTTAGCTTTGGGTTCACTGAATTTCAGGTGGTCTGAAGCCATGTTATAAAAATCCAAAAGCTAAAAAGAATCTATCAATCTTAAAAGCTCCAATTGTCTTAGCATCCACAGTATTTTAGGGGTGAGAATTCCAGATTTATACTACCTTTAATGTGAAAATTCATAAACAGTTCCATTCCACATTTCAGTTTCAGCCCAGTGAAATGATGGGGGATGGAAATAAGCAATAAATTTCTTTTCAATTGCTTTATTTCAAAACATGTACCAGATCATGTTCAGTGCTGTTAGGAATGGATTCTCATCTTAAAGGATTGTGAGATGTTTATTGTTGAACAATCTGGAAAAGAAGATATAGGCCCCTAATCTCCACAGGCCGTGATCTTGACCCTTACCCCCACTGGTGTCCTCAAGTGCTGACCCTGCCCAGCCCCTTGTCCCCTTGAGACACCATTCAGCTCCCCCTTGACTCTCTGTGTAAAAAGGGTATTTGCAAAACTCTTTTTTTGGGAGTTCACACCACTTGCCTTGCCTGGGCCCGTGTGGTGGGGCCCACTTGCACCTATTTGGAAGTCGCTAAGCCTCATTTCTGTGTTTTTGGCCTCCCTCCCGAGTCACAAAATCCCTAACTCTGTCCCCTTAGGCCTTGCATGGGGCAGGGGTGGGTGGGGGTGATGGTGGTTTCACCTCTTAAAAGTCTGACGGGGAACTCCTGGCATAACCAGGTGGGTGTTCGAGTGGATTCTGCCAGAGTTATGATGTGAGTGCGGTGGAACCCTCCATGAAATTCAGGGTCATGGAATTTTGCGTTTGCTAAATGTTTAAGATTTTGTTTGGATCTTCCATTCTGTTTCCACAGTTCAGTGTTCGCCTGGTCATTTTTATGATACAAACACGCACAGGTGCATACGATGTCCAGTTGGGTTGTATCAGCCAGAGTTTGGCCAGAATCACTGCGTTGCTTGTCCTGGAAATACTACAACAGATTTTGATGGATCAACTAATATTACTCAATGTAAAAGTAGGTGCTAATATCTATCATACACATAATACATATTTGCAATCTGTAGGCATCTGTTTTGGTGCAACTTCTAGATGAGTTATTGGACTGGGATAGACCTAAAAAGGATAAATCAGAATAATTTTTAAATGGAGAAAAGCTAGAAACAGTGGAGGTCCAAAGAGATTTGGGAATCCCTGTACATCGTTAAAATATCAGGAATCGGTACAGAAAATAATCAATAAGCCTAAAGAATGCTGGGCTTTATATCTAGAGGACTACAATATAAGGGGGTAGAAGTTATGCTGCAGTTATACAAAGCCCTGGTTAGACCACACCTGGAGCACTGAGAGCAGTTCTGGGCACCACACCTTAGGAAGGATTTATTGGCCTTGGAGAGAGTGCTGCGTAGATTTACCAGAATGATACCTACAATCCAAGGGTTCATTTATGAGGAGAGATTACACAAACTACAGTTGTATTCCCTGGAATTTAGACGGTTAAGAGGTGATTTGATTGAAGTTTTCAAGATATTAAGGGGAACTGGTGGGGTAGAGAGAAACTATTTCCGCTGGTTGGGGACTAAGAGACACGGTCTAAAAATGAGAGCCAGGCCTTTTAGGAGTGAAGTTAGAAAACAGTTCGACATGCAAAGGGTGGTAGAAGCTTGTAACTCTCTTCTGCAAATGGCAGTTGATGCTACATCAATTGTTAATTTTAAATCTGAGAATGATAGATTTTTGTTAACCAAAGTATTGTATTCCTAACACAGATGAGGCTGCACACAGGGAGGTTAAAGTAACAGTGACCTCAGTCTTTAATAAGACACTCCAGAGTGAGGAACAGGCCTTATGAGCCGGCTTATATACAGTGCTCCCAAGGGATGCTGGGATCCCTTGGGACTTCAGGGGATGAGCTCCCTGGTGGCGGAACATGGGAGTGCATGCTTTACAGATACACAACACAAAGATATTAAGGGATATGGGGCAAAGCATATGGAGTTAGGTCACACATCAGCCATGATCTCATTGAAAGGCAGAACAGACTCGAAGGGCTAAATAGCCTACTTCTGTTCCTATGTTCCTATGGTATGGTATCGGAAGCTTTTTCTGAATTAGGGCAATCAAAGTGTGCATATGCTTAGAACTCTGTTCAGCAATAGAAAAACAAATGGTGGGACAGTCAATGCTCTCCCACTTTTTAATCCTAATGATAATTCTCTGGACCGATGCTGATTACATAAGAACATAGGAGCAGGAGTAGGCCATTCGGCCCTCCTGCTCCGTCATTCAATAAGATCATGGCTGATCTGATGTTGGCCTCAACTCCACTTCTCTGCCCGCTCCCTATAACTCTTGACTCCCTTATCGCTCAAAAATCTATCTCCACCTTAAATATGACCCAGTCTCCACAGATCTCTAGGGTGGAGAATTCCACAGATTCACAACTCTCTGAAGAGAAGAAATTCCTGCTCATCTCTGTTTTATTCTGTAACTAAGCCCCCTAGTTCTAGATTCCCCCATGAGGGGAAACATCCTCTCTGAATCTACCCTGTCAATCTTATATGTTTCAATACGATCACCTCTCATTCTTCTAAACTCCAATGAGGATTGGTCCAACCTGCTCAACCTTTCTTCATATGACAACCCCTTCATCTCAGGACTCAACCTAGTGAACCTTCTCTGAACTGCCTCCAAAGCATGTATATCCCTCCTTAAATAAGGAGACCAAAACTGTACGCAGTACTCCAGGTGTGATGTCACCAACGCCCGGTACCGTTGTAGCAGGACTTCTCTGCTTTTATACTCTATCCCCCTTGCAATAAAGGCCAACATTCCATTTGCCTTCCTAATTACCTGCTGTATCTGCATGCTAACTTTTTGTGTTTCATGAACAAGGACCCCCAGATCCCTCTGTACTACAGCATTTTGTAATCTCTCTCCATTTAGAAACATAGAAAATAGATGCAGGAGTAGGCCATTCAGCCCTTCGATCTGCACCACCATTCAATATGATCATGGCTGATCATGCATTTGAGTACCCCATTCCTGCTTTCTCTCCATACCCCTTGATCCCTTTAGCCGTGAGGGCCACATCTAACTCCTTTTTGAATATATCTAACAAACTGGCCTCAATAATTTTCTGTGGTAGAGAATTCCACATGCCCACAACTCTCTGAGTGAAGAAGTTTCTCTTCATCTCGGTCCTAAATGGCTTACCCCGTATCCTTAGATGGGACCCCTGGTTCTGGACTTCCCCAACATTGGGAACATTCTTCCTGTATCTAACCTGTCCAATCCCGTCAGAATTTTATATGTTTCTATGAGATCCCCTCTCATTCTTCTAAATTCCATTGAATACATGCCTAGTCGATCCAGTCTTTCTTCATATGTCAGCCCTGTCATCCCGGGAATCAGTCTGGTGAACCTTCGCTGCACTCCCTCAAGAGCAAGAATGTCCTTCCTCAGATTAGGAGACCAAAACTGTACACAATATTCAATGTGTGGCCTTACCAAGGCCCTATACAACTGTAGTAAGACCTCCCTGCTCCTATACTCGAATCCTCTCGCTATGAAGGCCAACATGCCATTTGCCTTCTTCACCACCTGCTGCACCTGATGCCAACTTCAATGACTGATGTGCCATGACACCCAGGTCTCGTTGCACCTCCCCCTTTACCAATCTGTCACTATTCAGATAATAATCAGCCCTCCTGTTTTTACCACCAAAGTGGATAACCACATTATACCGCATCTGCTATGTATTTGCCCACTCACCTAACCTGTCCAAGTCACCCTGCAGCCTCTTAGCATCCTCCTCACAGCTCACACCGCCACCCAGATTTAGTGTCATCTGCAAACTTGGAGATATTACATTCAATTTCTTCGTCTAAATCATTAATGTATATTGTAAATAGTTGGGGTCCCAGCACTGAACCTTGCAGTACCCTACTAGTCACTACCTGCCATTCTGAAAAGGACCCATTTATTCCGACTCTCTGCTTCCTGTCTGCCAACCAGTTCTCTATCCACGTCAGTACTTTGCCCCCAATACCATGTGCTTTAATTTTGCACACTAATCTCTTGTGTGGGACCTTTTCAAAAGCCTTTTGAAAGTCTAAATACACCATATCCACTGGTTCCCCCTTGTCCACTCTACTAGTTACATCCTCAAAAAATTCTAGAAGATTTGTCAAGCATGATTTCCCTTTCATAAATCCATGCTGACTTGGACCGATCCTGTCACTGCTTTCCAAATGCACTGCTATTACATCTTTAATAATTGATTCCAACATTTTTCCCACCACCAATGTCAGGCTGACCGGTCTATCATTCCCTGTTTTCTCTCCCTACTTTTTTTAAAAAGTGGGGTTACATTCGCTACTCTCCAGTCCATAGGAACTGATCCACTGTCTATAGAATGTTGGAAAATGACCACCAATGCATCCACTATTTCTAGTGCCACTTCCTTAAGTACTGTGGGATGCAGACTATCAGTCCCTGGGATTTATCGACCTTCAATCCCATCAATTTCCCTAACACAATTTGCTGACTAATAAGGATTTCCTTTAGTTCCTCCTTCTCGCTAGACCCTCGTTCCCTAGTATTTCCGGAAGGTTATTTGTATCTTCTTTAGTGAAGACGGAACCAAAGTATTTGTTCAATGGGTCTGCTATTTCTTTGTTCCCCATTATCATTACACCTGTTTCTGACTGTAAGGGACCTACATTTGTCTTCACTAATCTTTTTCTCTTCACGTATCTGTAGAAGCTTTTGCAGTCAGTTTTTATGTTCCCTGCAAGCTTACTCTCATACTCTATTTTCCTGCTCCTAATTAAATCCTTTGCCCTCCTCTGCTGAATTTTAAATTTCTCCCAGTACTCAGATTTGCTGCTTTTTTTTGGCCAATTTATATGCCTCTTCCTTGGATTTAACACTATCTCTAATTTCCCTTGTAAGCCACGGTTGAGCCACCTTCCCCGTCTTATTTTTACGCCAGATAGGGATGTACAATTGTTGACGTTCATCCATGTGATCTTTAAAATGTTTGTCATTGCTTATCCACCGTCAACCCTTTGAGTATCATTCGCCAGTCTATCCTAGCCAATTCACGTCTCATACCATCAAAGTTACCTTTCTTTAAGTTCAGGACTCTAGTTTCTGTATTAACTGTGTCACTCTCCATCTTAATGAAGAATTCTACCATATTATGGTCACTCTTCCCCAAGGGGCCTCGCACAACAAGATTGCTAATTAATCCTCTCTCATTACAAACTACCCAGTCTAGGATGGCCAGCTCTCTAGTTGGTTCCTCGACATATTGGTCCAGAAAACCATCCCTTATACACTCCAGGAAATCCTCCTCCACCATATTGCTACCAGTTTGGTTAGGCCAATCTATATGTAGATTAAAGTCTCCCATGATAACTGCTGTACCTTTATTGCATGCATCCCTAATTTCCTGTTTGATGCCATCCCCAACCTCACTATGACTGTTTGGTGGTCTGTACACAACTCCCACGAGCGTTTTCTGCCCTTTGGTGTTCCGCAGCTCTACCCGTACAGATTCAACCTCATCCACGCTAATGTCCTTCCTTTATATGCGTTAATCTCCTCTTTAAATAATAATTCGCTTTTTTATTTTTTCTAACAAACAAAGTGCATAACCTCACATTTTCCCACATTCTACTCTATCTGCAAAATTTTTGTCCACTCACTTAGCCTGTCTATATCCCTTTGCAGATTCTTTGCGTCATCCTCACAACTTGCTTTTCCACCTATCTTTGTATCATCAGCAAATTTGGCTACATTACACTCGGTCCCTTCATCCAAGTCATTAATATAGATTGTAAATAGTTGAGGCCCCAGCACCGATCCCTGCGGCACCCCACGAGTTACAGTTTGCCAACCTGAAAATGACCCATTTATCCCAACTCTCTTTTCTGTTAGTTAGTCAATCCTCTACCATGCTAATATATTACCCCCAACCCCGTGAACTTTTATCTTGTGGCACTGTATCGAATGCCTTTGGCAATCCAAATACGCTACATCTACTGGTTCCCCTTAATCCACCCTACTCATTATATCCTCAAAGAACATGATTAGAGCATGATTGTGAAATAAACTCTGACATCAAGACCAGTTTTTCATCCTCAAAGTGATCTCACAGCTGAACTAAACTGCCAATGTCTGCTGAAACCAACAGCATTGTATTTAGTGCAATAGATCGCAGCAATGCTGGAATACGAGGTATCCCTGAGACAAGCTTGCTATATATAACTACACCATTATATATAATATTTGCAATTATTCTTTCAGTACTGTTTTTTATAATGAGGACATAACTGGCAATATGCAGATTAACATCTCTTGGTAAATATCTTCTTGGATTCAATGGCACCCTTAAGTTGTCTAAATTTCTTCCTTTTATAGGAGCTGACTCACACTGCCCTATTTCTCATCATCATCATAGGCAGTCCCTCGAAATCGAGGAAGACTTGCTTCCACTCTAAAAGATAGGTGGGAAAGCAAGTTCTCAGATGACGGGATTACAGTCTCTGTCACAGGTGGGGCAGACATTGGTTGAAGGAAAGAGTGTGTGGGGAGTCTGGTTTGCCGCACATTCCTTCCGCTGGCTGCATTTGGTTTCTGCATGCTCTCGGCGACTAGACTCAAGATGCTCAGCGCCCTCCCGAATGATCTTCCTCCAATTAGGCTGGTCTTGGGCCAGGAATTCCCAGGTGCCGGTGGGGGATGTTGCACTTTATCAAGGAGGCTTTGAGGGTGTCTTTGAAACGATTCCTCTGCCCACCTGGGGCTCACTTGCCGTATTAGAATTCTGAGTAGAGCGCTTGCTTTGGGAGTCTCGTGTTGGGCATGCGGACAACATGGCCCGCCCAACTGAGCTGGTTGAGTGTGGTCAATGCTTCGATGCTGGGGATGTTGGCCTGATCGAGAACACTGACATTGGTGTGTCTATCCTCCCAGTGGATTTGCAGGATCTTGCAGAGGCAGCGCTGGTGGTATTTCTCTAGCGCTTTGAGGTGTCTACTGTAAATGATCCACGTCTCTGAGCCATACAGGAGGGCGGGTATCACTACTGCTCTGTAAACTGTGGAGGGACGTGATCGGGGCCCAGGAGAGGCGTGAGTTCAGGGCCAGGGGCAGCACGGGCCAGCCCACACTGCGATATGTGTGCGCACTAGGTCTGTGTAGCAGAGCAGGTCTCCAGATGTCTTGGGTAATCCTTGCTACGGGACCTAGCTCTGTCAAGCCTGTGTGGTGGCTGGTGTGCAACGGCCACCCCATGTTAAAAAAAATCCACGCACAGGCATCTTCCACCCTTGAGGATGTAGTTCGGAATCTTCATTCGAAACACCAGTGAACTCATCCCATTTTTTGGCGTGGAAGCAAGTCATCCTCAGTTCGAGGGACTGCCTATGATGATGATGAGTAGACCATAAGCTTGCGTCTGTGCACATTCAGAGGCTGAACTCCAAGCCATCGGCAACATCTTCACCGAGGTGCACGAAAGCATAGGTCTTTCACTAAACATCCGTAAGACAAAGGTCCTCCACCAACCTGACCCCGCCACACAGCACTGCCTTATTTCTACTTGTATGATAGCATACTTGGAGATGTGATGATTGCATCCCCATGCAAACTGGACCAGGTACTTGTCGCACACCCGCTCCCCACAGAAATGCACTGACTGCTAAACTCCGAGTGCTTGTAGCTCCCACCTGGAATAGGCCTTGGGTCCCTTGAATAGGCGAACCAGCGACCTAAAGCTGTTTCAGGATCCCGATGCCAAATTCGACAAATACAGGCACTCAGTTTTTCTGGGTCCAGTACGAAACCAGCGGTTCGTAAAGGGAACACTGGAAGTTGGCGAGGAAATGATTGTGCCCAGAAATTGATCCCACCAACAACTATTTTTCACCCATAAATCAGGTGCGTCAGAGACCAACTTCTTCCTGTATGAATGTGAAAAACTGTTTTGTATGGAAATGTAGATCACTCTGTGCAATAGCATTTCAGTTCAAATTGTCGAATATAATAGCAATTCCCTTCAAATTACATGATTCGATCGTGGTAGCCTGTCATCTGTGATTGCTGAGCTTGCCATAAAAGGAGGAAATTTGTTTCAACAGCTGTATGTATTATAACAGGCAGCATAGCACATATTAAATTGTGTTTCAAGGACATAACACCGACTGTGGTTGAAATTATATTGCTAAATCAATGGATTTAGGGCATGTTATTCTTGATATCATCCCAACCTTGTGCTGCTGCCTACTCGCATACTGCATGCAGCTTATGTGCTCTATGGTACATATTACTCATGTGAAATTCCATTAATTTAAGAATTAGTATTGTGTCCATTTTCATCAATGGGTCAGTACAGTAGTTAATCAATGTGAAGGAGCTTGTCTTCTTGCAATGATAATTCTGTGGCAATGATTGATCAACCCTCCTTCATACCTTTGTTGAATGTTGCATCAATCCGTGAAACCCATTTGTTGCTATACTGATTACAGTAGAGGCGTATCATATGTACTGCATTGTGCATTTTTTAAAATCATTTGTTGTGGTGTATAATTTTTTATTATATATTCTATCTTCATCACTTTGAAGCAATCTTTAAACCATTGTTTAAGGAGCTCCTATATTACACCACCACCCAAACTGTCTTCCTCCACTACATTGAATTGATAAACAGACTGTCACATCTGTCTAATGGGCAGCTAGTGAAATGATGGTCGGTCTGTGAACTTCAAATATTTATATTTTACTAGTGCTTTTAAACTTAATTGTATCTGTTATTGTAAATTAACCATGAACAGTGACTAAATACTGCCCATGTCCTAACTCGCACCAAGTCCCGCTCACCCATCACCCCTGTGCTCGCTGACCTACATTGGCTCCCGGTTAAGCAACGCCTCGATTTTAAAATTCTCATCCTTGTTTTCAAATCCCTCCATGACCTCGCTCCTCCTCATCTCTGTAATCTTTTCCAGCCCCACAACCTTCCGAGATATCTGCGCTCCTCCAATTCGGGCCTCCTGAGCATCCCCGATTTTAATTGCTCCACCATTGGCGGCCGTGCCTTCAGCTGCTAGGCCCTATGCTCTGGAATTGACTTCCTAAACCTTTCCGCCTCTCCACCTCTCCTTTAAGACACTCTGTAAAACCTACCTCTTTGACTAAGCTTTGTCATCTGCCCTAGTATCTCCTTGTGTGGCCCGGTGTCAAATTTTGTTTGATAATGCCCCTGTGAAGGGCCTTGGGACATTTTACTACGTTAAAAGCGCTATATAAATACAAGTTGTTGTTGTAAATACTTAAGGGGGAGAAATTGGGTGGCGCCTCAGTTGGGGCGCTGTCCCGGGCGGAGCGGTAAATTTTGCACCGGCAAATGGTTTGCGTCTGCCGCCGCAAAATTCATCAGCTGAGCCCGGAGTTTTGAGCGGGGCGCTAAGGGAGGCGTTGCAAGCCTTTTTTAGGGCGCTGGGCCAGCTGAGCAAAGGAAAATCCCAAGCTAAGCAGGTGGCCTCAGGGCGCCATTACAGAGGCCTGGGGGAGTGGGGGGAGGGGGGCGCCGGGGGGAGTAAAACATTTTAAAAAAGAAAACACCAAAAACATTCTCAAAACATAGCTCATGCCACCACAACATAAATCGCAAAAAAAAATATTTTAAACAATCACACTTATCTGATGTCGGCATTACTTACCTCACTGCGGCCGCTACAACTTGGAACGCCTGTTTTCACAGGTGTTCCACCAGGGCGCGCTACATGTCGGGCGGCAAGCCAAAATCAAGCCGGTGTCACAACCAGGGGCGCGGCACACCGGCTCGCCACTTCTGGGCGTTAATGCTCCGCGCCCTGTCGATAGACCGGCACCGAATGTCCCAGCGGGTCGCTGGAAGCTGGCCGCCTGGGCGCGTGATTGCCGCCACCCCTCTGGGACGCGAAGAGGGCCAGCAGTAAACTGAAAATCCAGCCCTTTCACTCTGAACAAACAGTATTTATTATTTACTAACTGCATCACAATTGTGGTGGTGATTATTTGGCATGTTAAGCTTTTGACATTCACAAGAAAAGTGCGCTGGGAAAATGCTGAAAGATAAACAAACACTTGAAAAATTTTGAATAATCAGGAGTCTTATTTGTTTTCTAGCCGTCCAGATGAGGGAAGGGGAATGGGTTAATGTTCTTAGTCACCCAAAGAGCTTGTATTTGTGCTCATGTATTTGATTGCCTGTATTTTGGAATGCCTGCTGACTCTTTAGCTTGAGATGGCTTGTTCTTAATTACATTCTTTGTGGTTATTGTGTATCAGACAGACAATGTGGAGGAGAACTTGGAGACTATACTGGATATATTGAATCTCCAAATTACCCTGGAGACTACCCTGCAAATGTTGAATGTACCTGGAACTTAAGCCCCCCTCCAAAGCGCCGCATTCTCATTGTTGTCCCAGAAATATTCCTACCGATTGATGATGAGTGTGGTGACTACTTGGTCATGAGAAAAAGCTGTAAGTCAGAACAGCAATAAACTTCTTCACGTTATAATGTTTCACAATTAGATTTTTTAAATAAATGTGCACTTATCTGTTCACTATCCAAGAGTCAATAGCTTTGAGTGATTTCAAGGCTGTAATCTCAACTCGCAATTTGCTGAAGGTGATGATGGATTCACAATGGGAATATGGTTCCATAGGTGATTATAGCCCTACAATACATTACCATCTTCAGTCCAGCATTACAGTCGGGCTCAATCTAGGCTCATGCAGTGTGCTGGAATATGCACATGCACAGACACATAGACAGCAGAGTTTGGAGATTAGTCAGAGAAGCAGTGAGACGAATTGTAGTCCCCCCTCTTCCCTCCCCTCATTGCCACCTCAGCTGAGATCAGATAACTCAGCAGGATCAAACTTAAAACCTTCCTGGTCTGTATAGCTCAGTACGATACCACATTTCACCATTGAGGTCTCTGGGGAATGTTGGCTGACAAAGAGTAGAGTGCAATTTGAGCAGATTCAAACTGTCCTGTGCATTTCAGTGTTAGATTATTAACATGAAATCACTGCCAGATATCATCATCATCATAGGCAGTCCCTCGAAGCGAGGATGACTTGCTTCCACACCAAAAAAGGATGAGTTCACAGGTGTTTCAATGAAGGACCTAATATTCCAGATCCTGAACTGCATCTTGAAGGGTGGAAGATGCCTGTGCGTGGATTTTTTTTAATGTGTGGTGGCCGTTGCACACCAGCCACCACACAGGCTTGACAGCTAGGTCTTGGTTCAGTGGCAAGGATTACCCAAGACGACGGGAGACCAGCTCTGCTGCACAGACCTAGTGCGCGCACATATCGCAGTGTGGGCTGGCCCGTGCTGCCCCTGGGCCCTTGCCTCTTCTGGGCCCCAAACTCATGCCTCTCCTGGGCCCCGATCACTTCCCATGCAGTCCCTGTGCATGTTAACTCTCAGTGCACTCCATCTCTTTCAGGTATGATGTTGGCCACATAAATGCAGTACTGATTATAATCTCATTATTGAAAAATAATCTGCATTTGATTACTGAGAAATTACATACTTTGTAGCTAGTTGACTGATCAATAGTAATTGACTTGATATTGAAATTTCATAGCTGGTTTGAATTTCTTTTGTGTGAAATGTGTAATGGGTTAACAACTTTGTTAAAATAATGAAGAATGTCACATGAATACATTAACTAATGTGTTGTAAATATAGCACAGTGGAATTTCAACCGCATAGAATTTCCAATGGAACAAATGTTAGATTTTGCAATTGATTGAGAGCTTTGAATTAAACACAACAATATTAGATGTAATGTTTAAAATGTTGCATACCTAGCCTTTCTTTAATGATAGTTGTCTCAGTTAATCTATTGACACTAACTATAGCGATATTAATAGTACAGAATTGCTTAGTAATAGAATTTGATCTGAGTGTTGAATTAATTGATTTATACTCAAAAATGATGTATATCAATGACTAAGTCTGTTCTTGTTGTGTAATTGACCAGCATTGTCTAATTCAGTGACAACCTATGAAACCTGTCAAACCTATGAACGGCCCATAGCATTCACCTCAAGATCAAGAAAATTATGGATTCAATTCAAGTCCAATGAAGGGAATAGTGGCAAAGGATTTCAGGTTCCATATGTAACATATGATGGTAAATACAGATACCTCCTTTATAAAACTTTCTTTTAATATGTGTCTGATTTGTCTTCCTGCTCCACATTATCCTCCACAATCAGGAAGGCGGAACAGCCCACCCAGCTGACAGATCCATTGATACCATCAATGTGACTGCTTGCTGAAACCACGAAGATGGATGGATGAGTGGTGTAGCCACATTTACCTGTTGATTCCCAAGTAACCCAGCTAAATCTGTTTTTCTTTTCATCCGTTTTGTGAAATTGGTGGAGGATTGGCTAACCAACAGAAAACAGAGAGTCGGGATAAATGGTTCATTCTCTGGTTGGCAATCAGTAACTAGTGGGGTGCCGCAGGGATCAGCACTGGGATCCCAACTATTTACAATATATATTAATGACTTGGAAGAAGGGACTGAGTGTAACATAGCCAAGTTTGTTGACAATACAAATATGGGAAGAAAAGCAATGTGTGAGGAGGACACAAAAAATCTGCAAAAGAACATAGACAGGTTAAGTGAGTGGACAAAAATTTGGCAGATGAATTATAATGTTGTGAAGTGTGAGGTCATGCACTTTGGCAGAAAAATTCAAAGAGCAAGTTATTATTTAAATGGAGAAAGATTGCAAAGTGCTGCAGTACAGTGGGACCTGAGGGTACTTGCGCATGAAACACAAAAGGTTAGTATGCAGGTACAGCAAGTGATCAGGAAGGCCAATGGAATCTTGGCCTTTATTGCAAAGGGGCTGGAGTATAAAAACAGGGAAGTCTTGCTGCAGCTATACAGGGTATTGGTGAGGCCACACCTGGAATGCTGCGTGCAGTTTTGGTTTCCATATTTACGAAAGGATATACTTACTATGGAAGCAGTTCAGAGAAGGTTCACTAGGTTGATTCCGGGGCTGAGGGGGTTGACTTATGAGGAAAGGATAACATAGAAACATAGAAAATAGGTGCAGAAGTAGGCCATTCGGCCCTTCAAGCCTGCACCACCATTCAATAAGATCATGGCTGATCATTCCCTCAGTACCCCTTTCCTGCTTTCTCTCCATACCCCTTGATCACCTTAGCCGTAAGGGCCATATCTAACTCCCTCTTGAATATATCCAATGAACTGGCATCAACAACTCTCTGCGGCAGGGAATTCCACAGGTTAACAACTCTCTGAATGAAGATGTTTCTCCTCATCTCAGCCCTAGATGGCCTACCCCTTATCCTAAGACTGTGTCCCCTGGTTCTGGACTTCCCCAACATCGGGAACATTCTACCCGCATTTAACCTATCCCGCCCCGTCAGAATCTTATATGTTTCTATGAGATCCTCTCTCATCCTTCTAAACTCCAGTGACTACAGGCCCAGTCGATCCAGTCTCTCCTCATATGTCAGTCCTGCCATCCTGGGAATCAGTCTGGTGAACCTTCGCTGCACTCCCTCAATAACAAGAATGTTCATCCTCAGATTAGGAGACCAAAACTGAACACAATATTCCAGGTGAGACCTCACCAAGGCCCTGTACAACTGCAGTAAGACCTCCCTGCTCCTATACTCAAATCCCCTAGCTATGAAGGCCAACATACCATTTGCCTTCTTCACTACCTGCATGCCAACTTTTGATGACTGATGTACCATGACATCCAGGTCTTGGTGCACCTCCCCTTTTCCTAATCTGCCAGCATTCAGATAATATTCTGCCTTCGTCTTTTTGTCTCCAAAGTGGATAACCTCACATTTATCCACATTATACCGCATCTGCCATGCATTTGCCCACTCACCTAACTTGTCCAAGTCACCCTGCAGCCTCTTAGCATCCTCCTCACAGATCACACCACCACCCAGCTTAGTGTCATCTGCAAACTTGGAGATATTACACTCAATTCCTTCATCTAATTCATTAATATATATTGTAAATAGCTGGGGTCTCAGCCTGAACCCTGCGGCACCCCACTAGTCACTGCCTGCCGTTCTGAAAAGGACCCATTTATTCCGACACACTGCTTTCTGTCTGCCAACCAGTTCTCTCTATCCACGTCAGTACATTACCCCCAGTCCAATGTGCTTTAATTTTGATGATTATGTTGTAAATCTTCTGTTGTCCAGTCACATCACCTCTGTTTAGAATATTTTTGCAATTGTACTTCATAATAACCCTGATTTTTTTTCTCTGTTAACAGAGGATTACCAAGAGCTGATTGAGGATATAGTTCGAGATGGTCGGTTGTATGCATCTGAGAATCATCAAGAAATACTGAAGGTAGATTACAAAGAATGGATATTGGAGTAAAATGTATTTGAAAGTACTGCTTTCTCAATTTTCATTTTACAATATTGCTACACACATCATTCATAATTAACAGCATTCTTTGTTAAGTGGAATCATGATAATTAATCATTTATATGTTTTGTGATAACTTTTATTTTCAACCTCTGAATTCTGTCCAATTTTTCAGTCTGGTGCACTAGAAAATACTTTCTAGGCTAGGAGTAGCACGTCATCAAATCTTATTTTCTGAAATAAGTAAATATAAGATACCTCACAGGTGGCAGTGAGTTATGGCATTCACTATGAATTGTTAAAATGTTTATTTTAACATTAAAACATCAGAACCATCTGGGAGAACCTGTGGCTATTGAAGAGAAATGTTTAACCCTCATTATAACGTAATCCTTGGGAACTGAGTATTCTGCATGCTACAATGAGTCACGTTGCTATGAGGAATAACAGTCTATAAAATATGACCTGTGGAGTTGAGCACTGAGTTCTTAGAACTTTATAATGTGTTTTAGTGGAAGATGGAGTTTTTAAATTTGTTTTTGCACAGATCCTGGTAGAACTGTTGGTGAATTATTTTAGAGTGCATTCTGCATTCACTTCTGCTGAATCAGCATTATGTCTAATTTCATACAACAACTTGCATTTATTTGGAGCCTTTAATATAGTAAAACATCCAAAGGCGCCTCACAGGAGCAATTATCAAACAAAATTTGACAGGTGAATTATCAGTAGATCTTTATAAGTGTGCAATATTAATTTGATTGGCAATTAAATTATTTCTCACAATCATGGAATACTCTAACATGAAATGCAATGAGTTCCATTTGCTTCATCAATTTCATCTTCGCTTCCTGTTTATTGCTCAATTTCCCCAAAGTCAAATAATTTTCAGCATTTCCCCCCGTTATTTTTCAATCTGATAACATTGCTAATTTATTGTCATTTCTGTGTATCTTTGTACACATCTTTGTACACAAACATGTACTATTATAATTCATATCAATCAGATATTAGATGCATTACTTATTCAGCACCCTCTATATTGGCAGTGGTGGTCACAGCTTGTTTTATACTAACCTTATCATAAAATTGTTTATCTCGCTTGTTTCCCAGGGAAAAATGGCACTTTAAATGTTTTTTGCCTCCTTAGTTTGTAAGCCTATACTGTTAATTTTGTTGGGCTGTATTATTCAGTGTCACAATTAAGGATTATTGACTATTTGATCTAGGAGGGTGTTTTGGTTTAAGCTATATGGCCCCCATATTTAAGGGGAGAGTGTGGGGAGGACTTAATCAGCAACAACTACTTGCATTTATACAGCACCTTTAACATCGTAAAACCTCCCCAGGCATTTCACAGGAGCATTATCAAACAAAATTTGACACCGAACCACATAAGGAGATATTGGGGTAGATGACCAAAAGCTTGATCAAAGAGGTAGATTTTAAGCAGCATCTTGAAGGATGTAAGCGAGGTAGAAAGATGGAAAAGTTTAGGGAGAGCATTCTAGAGCTTGAAGGAACAGCTGCCGATGTGTCAGCTGTGGCTCAGTGGGTAGCGCTCTTTCTTCTGAGTCAGAATGTTGTGGGTTCAAATCCCACTCCAGAAACTTGAGCATAAAAATCTAGGCTGACTCTCCAGTGCAGTACTGAGGGGGTGCTGAACTGTCGGAGGTGCCATCTTTTGGATGAGACGTTAAACTGAGGCCCCGTCTGCCCTTTCAGGTGGATATAAAAGATTCCATGATACTATTCAAAGAAGAGCCGGAGAGTTAATGGTCAATATTTATCCCTCAATCACTAAAATAGATTATCTGGTCAATATCACATTGCTGTTTGTGGGAGCTTGCTGTGTGCAAATTAACTGCCGCATTTCCTGCATTACAACAGTGAAAAAGTACTTCATTGACTGTAAAATGCTTTGGGACACCCGGTGGTCAATATAAAAGCAAGTCTTTTTAATGGTGGAGTAATTCAAATCAGGAATGTTCAATTACAGAGATAGGGAGAGGTGTCTGGAGGGATTTGAAAACAAGGATGAGAATTTTAAAGTTGAGGCGTTTTTGGGAGGTTGTGCTTAAATAGTATAATACTTTGGTTAGGCCACAGCTGGAGTATTGCGTGCAGTTCTGGTCGCCGTATTATAGGAAGGACGTGATTACACTAGAGAGGGTTCAAAGGAAATTTACTAGGATGCTGCCTGGAATGGAGAATCTTAGTTATGAGGACAGGTTGGGTTTGTTCTCATTCGAACAGAGGAGGTTGAGAGGAGACCTCATTGAGGTGTACAAAATATTGAGGGGCCTGGACATAGTGGATAGTAAGGGTCTATTTCCATTGGTGGAGAGGTCTATTATGAGGGGGCATCGTTTTAAGGTGGTTGGTGGAAGGTTTAGAGGGGATTTGAAGGGGCGCTTCTTCACGTGGGGATCTGCAGCTCGTTGCCTGGAAGAGTAGTGGATGCAGAAACCCTCACCACTTTGAAGAAATGGTTGGATGGGCACTTAAAGTGCAGTAACCTGCAGGATTATGGGCCTAGAGCTGGTAATTGGGATTAGACTGGATGACCTTTTGTTGGATGGAGCAGATATAATGGTACTGCAGGGAATAGAATACAGCCAGGGTGATTTCCTGGACTAGTTTCGATCGCCTGGATGTGTTGGAGAGGAATTTTCCCAGATTTTTTCTCCCTAAATTGGCCTGGGTTTTTATCTGGTTTTTGCCTCTCCCAGGAGATCACATGGCTCCGGTTGGGGTGTAGAATGTTTTAGTATAAGGGGTGTCACAGTTGTAGTGAGGCGGATTGGTTGGGCTAGATGTCTTTGCCTTTCCATCATTGTTCATAGGTTTATATGTAACCTTTAGGGCTGCTGACCAAGGGCCGTGTGGCTCTTTGTCGACCGGTGCGGACACGATGGGCTTCCTTCTGCGCTGTAAATTTCTATGTTTCTATGTTGTTTAAAGGGGAGCCAATATAAGTCAGCAAACATAAGGGTGATGGGTGAACAGGACTTGATGTGAGCAGCCACAACCATCTTCCTTTGACTTCAGCCAGAGTTTCCCCCTTGATGTCAAGGGCATTCACTCTCACCTCACCTCTGGAATCTAGCTCTTTTGTCCATGTTTGGACCACGAACATAAGAACATAAGAATTAGGAACAGGAGTAGGCCATCTAGCCCCTCGAGCCTGCTCCGCCATTCAATAAGATCATGGCTGATCTGGCCGTGGATTCAGCTCCACTTACCCGCCCTCTCCCTGTAACCCTTAATTCCCTTATTGGTTAAAAATCTATCTGTCTGTGATTTGAATACATTCAATGAGCTAGCCTCAACTGCTTCCTTGGGCAGAGAATTCCTCAGATTCACAACCCTCTGGAAGAAGAAATTCCTTCTCAACTCGGTTTTAAATTGGCTCCCCCGTATTTTGAGGCTGTGCCCCCGAGTTCTAGTCTCATTACAAGGCTGTAATGAGGTCAGGATCCAAGTTGTCCTGGCAGAACCAAAACTGAGCATCAGTGAGCAGGTTATTGGTGAGTACATGTGGCTTGATAGTACTATAGACAATCCCTTCCATCACTTTGCTGATGATTGAGAGTAGGCTGATGGGGCAGTAATTCGCCGGTTGGATTTGTCCTGCTCTTCGTGAACAGGACAAGTCTGGACAATTTTCCACTTTGTTGAGTAGAGGCCAGTGTTGTAGCTGTACTGGAATAGCTTAGCTAGAGATATGGCTAGTTCTGGAGCACACCACTTTGGCACTGCACCCGGGTTGTTGTTAGAGCCCATAGCCTTTGCTGTATCCAGTGCACTCAGCCATTTCTTGATATCACGTGGAGTGAATCGAATTGGCTGAAGACTGGCTTCTGTGATGGTGGGGACCTCAGGAGGAGGCCGATATGGATCATCCACTCGGCACTTCTGGCTGAAGATGGTTGCAAATGCTTCAGCCTTGTCTTTTGCAATCACGTACAATTATCTTGTTGTTAAAAGGGTAGTGTTCATTGAGCCCTAATTTTCTACCGCAAGTTTTAGAGGCAATTAATGTGCAAATCCATCAAGTTCTTAAAAGTAACGGAGAGGCTAATGGTGAGATGCCGTTTGTGCAAGGCAGACGGCGGAGTGGCATGAATCGACCAGCAAGTTCAGGAGATTTGCAACTCGAGGCTTATCTCTTCTTCCCCTGAACATGCTGCTTGATTGGTGCATTATTAACGGTGTGCGTTGTTAACACACTGTTATTCTGTAGGAAGATTTGGCCATTATTGATTGATTCTGCAAAAATATCAGTCCATTATGATACTGTGTTGCCAAGCTCTCAATGACCTTGATTTATTTATTTTTAACCTTTTCTGACAGCAATCATTTAAGCTGGAGGGCTACCATTACCAAGTTCCATTTAAAATCAGTTAATTAAATAAATCTGGGTTTTTTTTTTTGAAAAGCTAGTAATGGTGACCATGAAACTACCGGATTATCGGAAAAACCTAACTGGTTCACTAATGTCCTTTCGGGAAGGAAATCTGCCGTCCTTATCCGGTCTGGCCGATAGCAATGTGGTTGACTCTTAACTGTCCTTTGAAATGGTTTAGCAAGCCACTCAATTATACCAAACCGCTACAACAAAGTCAGCACTGTGGGAGTACCTTCACCACATGGACTACAGCGATTCAAGGCAGCTCACCACCATCTTCTCGAGGGCAATTAAGGATGGGCAATAACTGCTGGTCTTGCCAGCAACGCCCACAACTCGTGAACAAATACATTTTTTAAAAAGCCCAGGAACATTAAGAAACTGATAAACTTGCTACAATATATAAAAATGTACAAAAATTGCATAGTTAGAGAGTGTAATCGCAAGTTTTATTTAGATCAGAGTTACATATCGGATGCTCTATTAGTCCATGTTCTTTATTTTATCTGTTAACGATTACAAAACTTGGATTTTGATTAACACTTATATAAATCTATTTTTTCAGGACAAGAAACTCATCAAGGCTCTGTTTGACGTATTAGCACATCCACAAAATTACTTTAAATACACAGCACAAGAATCCAGGGAAATGTTTCCAAGGTCATTTATTCGACTATTGCGCTCAAAAGTTTCCAGATTTCTACGGCCATACAAATAGTGGAACATTTTTGACACCCTTGAACACTTTGGTATTTCATTAGAAAAACTTAAAATGTTCCATTTAATCTGTTCACCTGCAGTTTGTATGAACTCCTTTACATAGGAACATAAAGTTTGGATGTCCCACATCATTGCACTCTGTTAAGTATCCGAAGCATTGAACACTGTAAATCATTCATGGTGGAATAGAAATATATGGTCAATTGGGAAAAAAAGACAATATTAATTTTCTTTTTTAATTTACATTAAGCAACAAAAATATTGCATCTACACAGTCACTCTTGCCATTTTTTTGACAAAGTAATAGTGTTGCAGAGCTGAAAATTAATGCTGGAGGACCATTCAACAATGGGACCAGTGGCTGGCCAAAGATCACTGACTTGCAATAGCAAAAATGCACTGGTTGTCCATCATTAGAATTACAAATAACTAACTAAACCTTGCATAAACACAGGGGTTTATTGGAAGTGACATGTAAAACATACATAGGAAGCTTCCATTATGTGCTAGCCAACTGCAGAGAGCTTGCATGCCATCAAAATGCATTGTCTGATCCAGCAGATCAGACACACTGTCACAGCCACTTGTCCTTTGTTACATTTGGTGGTCTTATTCTGGTGAACTATTGTTAATTTTAACCTCTGCTGTTAAAACAGTAAAATGAGATTGTGGTAAGTCTTAATCAGTGTTGTGCAGCTTTTTGTAAGTTACAAATACCTTATTTCTGCATTCCAATGTTTATTGAACATGATATATCAATTAAGCCACTTGGATATCACAATGGTCTCTATGTCATTATACTTACATGTGGCAATGAATATGTTTGCACTTGTACTTTCATTGTTTATATTTCACAATGTTTCTAAGGAAAGTTCTTTTCTGCTTAGTATTGTTCTAGTGTATTGTAGTATCTGGTTATTTTCTGAGTGTTAGATCTCTTAATTTCCAATGAAATACGAACTCCGATTGTAGTTTTAATGTAACTTTATTTCTGGCAGAGAGCAACAAGCTTCTGGCTTTAAGCCAGGTCTTTGTCCTTCTGAGACCACATAGTCAAAATGGCTGTACTTATACCTGGATCAATTTACAGAAAAGAACTCGCCTTCTTTGACCTTATTGGCTCAATTAATCGTCTTTTAACCTTTTAATTGGCTCGCTACCCAAGGGTCCTAAAATGTCAAGTTGATTGATGACTTAATGCAACATGCTGAACTGCCGTAGTCATTGGAGTCTGTGTTTTCTCAACCTGTCTAAATGCAGCCTGTTTGAATTCTCTATCAATCTCCCCTTTGATTCTTTCACAAACTGAATCATAAAACATCAGGTATCACTGGTTAAACATTCTAAAAAATAATTTCATACATGTTAATAGAGTTTCCTTCCAAAATTTGTTCATGTGTTTTGCCACATGTCCGGACTAGTAGCTTCCACACAATGGAAGTCTGGTTTTAGTAGGTTAATTAACCTTATTCCAGTTTAATCCAAATCAATATCTTGATTCAACCAGTAAACAACCTTCCCTTCAGCATAACATACCCCTGTGCCATGTACAGATGGTCTGCTGGGACCTGCAAGGTGTCTCACCTGCGGGACAGCAGCAACAGCCACCTGGTCACAACAACATTTAATCAACATAAACAAACAATATAAAAGTAAAACAAATACAACAAATAGAATTAAACCTTCCACCAATGAAGTTCCTATTGAACCTAGCCATTCAGTGGCTCCACTCCACAAAGTGAATGATGGGGGTTGCTTAAGTTTTTCTACCTCCTTTTGGATATGCTCCGCTAAGTAGGTAATTTCTTCGGAGCTATCTAGGATATATGTGCAACACTCACTTCCGAGTAGGGTGCAAGTACCTCCCTTTTCAGCCAGGATGTAATCAAGGGCCAGTCTATTCTGTAGGGCTACTATGCGGATTGCTACCATTTCTGCATTGATTTTAACTAGGGCCTCTGAGGTACCATTGGCTACCTGTTCCACAACGGATGCCATGTTAATGGATTCCCTTGCCAATCTGGCGGTCCCATACCTGGGGATCAGAATGGCAAAGAACCTCTCTGTTTCTGTGATAGCTCTCTTAGGACGGTGTAAATGTTCCGACAGTGACTTTATATGATACATATAGGGCACAATGTAGGCTAAATAGCAGGATCCCGTCCAATTCTGGGGCAGCCAAGGGTAGGCCTTGTGGCCACACACCCAATAGGTGCCATTATATGCAATGAATGTCAGCTGTTTCTTTGTCAGCAACACTCCTGGGCCTGTCCAGGCTTTTCCATCTGTTTTATTCAGAATCCCCGTTACGTTAAAAATTCCCACATCGGCCCAGTTTGGACGGTTCCGTGGCTTGATTATATTATAATTCCGGGAGCAGTTACTATACCCTATATTTTGGCCTCCTTTGATGTTTCTAATCAGACAGACCGATTCCCCCGGTCTTCCTATTCCCGTTGTATTAGTGACAACAAAAAATGGGGGCCGTTTGGAATTATTGTAGCACGGTTAGTATCACCCTTCAAAGGTAGTCAGATTGTAACCTGCTGACTTCCATTTACGTGCCCAGTTTTCCGTATCCTGAAACGCATTGCCTGTTTTGTTTTGATTAATTATCCACTCAGCCAATTCCGAGATATTCAAGGGAACTGGCCTCAAGGGAACCCCTCCCTTTGAATGAATAGGAATATGCGCACACACCCAACAACTAGAAATGTTACCTTGTTTGACATAAATGTATGACATATATAAAAAGGTATTTACATGTAATTCCCTTGCTACCCTACTATTTCCCTTTGGTGCAGAGGGTCAGCTAGTAAGAAGTAGGCCTATGCCTAGAATACCTACAATCAAAAATACAGTAAATTTATACATTTTCGCAAAAAGTAATTGTCCTTATTAGATTTCAGCTTCAGTTACGGGTGCTCGTTTAACGTGTGAAGCGTGGATCCAGGCTTTCTTTCCTTGGACTTTAACAGCTGCCTGGGTGGTCAATAACACTTGATAAGGTCCCTCCCACTTGGCACTCAAAGGTTCTTTATGCAACTTTTTCACATACACCCAGACTCCCGGGATGATGTCGTGTCCTCCTTCGGGTGGATTACCCAAGCTGCCGATACCTGTCGGGAAACAGAACTAATAGCATTGGTTAAGTTCTGACAGTATGATAACAAAGTGTCACTCATTAAGTGAACATCAGCTTTCCGTAAATCAATAGTTCCTGGCAGCGACATGGGTCTTCCTGTTATAATTTCAAATGGGCTTAGACCTGTAGTTCTGTTCGGGGTTGCCCTAATGCTACATAGCACTATTGGTAGTGCCTGGGGCCATGGTGTTCCTTCTTGATGATATTTGGCAAGCCGTTGTTTCAGAGTTCGATTCATTCGCTCTACTTGTCCTGATGATTGTGGATGATAAGGACAGTGTAAATCCCACATAATGTTCAGTAACCTACAGACTTCTTGGCAGACAGCACCTGTGAAGTGTGTTTCCTGATCTGAGTCAATGCTACTCGGGACTCCCCATCGGGGAATGTAATCCTTACACAAGACCTTTGCAGTGTGATTGGCTGTGGCTCTTTTAGTTGGGACAGCTTCTACCCATCTGGAGAATCTGTCGACCATGACAAGAATGTTAGTGTATCCTTGGCATGAAGGAAGAGATATATAATGACCTGCAGATGCTGGAATGGTCCGACAGGAGCAGGGGGCCTCAGTTGGGGCATTACCGTGATGGGTCCAGAATTATTTTTCTGGCAGACCACACAGCGGTCTGTTACCAGCTGGGCATGTTTATTAAATTCTCGACCCCACCAGCTTTTCTGGAACCATGCCGTCATCTGTTGTGAGGCCAAGTGTCCGCACGAGTGGATCTGTTGGGCTAAAAAAGGCATAAGCGCTTGTGGCGCAACTGGCTTGTCGGTAACTCTTTGTCTCCAGACACCATCTTCACATAGCTTAATTCCTGCCTCAATCCATGTCCATTTTTCCTCTCGGGAGCACTCGCCTTGCATTGTTTGAAGGTCACGTGTCAGAGTCCTGAGTGCTTTCAATCTGCACATCTGTGTTGATTCTTCTGGGGCAACGCCCTGTGAGGCGGCATCTTTAGCTGCCTGGTCGGCTCGGGCATTTCCCTGTGCTTCTGTGGTATTTTCCTTGGTATGGGCCTTACACTTCAGGATGGACACTTCCTGAGGTAATTGTATGGCCTCCAGTAAGTCTCGGACTTCTTTTCCATTTCGGATAGGTGTACCAGCAGCAGTGAGGAATCCCCTCTTTTCTGCCATAACAGACCAAAGTCGTGAGCGACTCCAAAAGCATAATGCGAATCTGTGTAGACATTAGCTGTCTGTCCTTCTGCTATTCGACATGCTTCTGACAGGGCCCGTAACTCGGCCTGTTGTGCTGACGTTCCTGAGGGTAAACATTCTTTTGCCACTACCTCATATAAGGTTGTAACTGCCCATCCTGCTTTTCTGGTACCATTGTCAACAAAGGAGGAACCATCTGTAAACAGGATGAGGTCTGGGTTGTGCAGAGGCTCCTCTGCTGCTAAGGCTGCTTCTTCTGTTTCTTTTAAAATCTCCACGCAGTCATGCTCTTCACATTCTCCCCGCTCTTGCTCCCTCGATTCTGACATCGGGAGCATAGTTGCGGGATTAATCGGGCTGGCCCGGAAGATATGGAGATTCGGAGCTTCCAAAACTACTGTCCAGCGGGTCCATCTAGCTGCCGTCACCTGAGACATTCTATTCATAGACAGCGAAGCGTGTACGGTGTGGGGACACTTGACAATCAGCTTTTGGTCGAGGACTAGACCCGCAGTGATCATTACCGCTCGACATGTAGCTTCCATGGCCCTTAGGCAACTTCCCCATCCGAGGGCTACCGCATCCAGTTTTGCCGAATAATAGCCAATAGGTCTTTGCCGATCCCCATGTTCTTGTGTCAGTATAGCTGTCATATATCCTTCTTTCTCATGGACAAACAGGGTAAATGGCTTACCACTGTCGGGGATTCCCAGAGCCGGTGCCGAACACAAAGCCTTTTTCAAACTCAGGAAGGCCTCTTGCTGTTACTTAGTGAGGGTGATGGCTTCTTTAGAGGCACATTTCCCCTTTAAAATATCATTCAATGGCTGAGCAAGCTGTGTGAAGGAGTCAATCCAATTTCTGTTAAAGTTACACAATCCCAAAAAAGACCTTAGTTCCTGAATAGTGGTGGGTTTTTTAGCAGCCCGAATGGCTGCAGTTCTATCCTGGGTAAGTTCTCTCTTTCCTTGTGAAATCTTTTGTCCCAGGTATACAACCTCTTCTTGGGATATTTGTGCTTTGTCGATGCTGGCTTTATGTCCTTTCAGCCGAAGGTGGTCCAGCAAAGCTCGTAAATCTTGTTCATGTTGTTCTTCCGTGTTTGAAGCTAGCAAGATATCGTCTACATATTGGATGACTGTGGATGACAGGGGAGGTAATTCTCACAAATGGCTTTGTAAAGCCATGTGGAATACCGTAGGGCTGTTGTGGAAACCCTGTGGTAACCGGGTCCAAGTATACTGTTGTCCTTGGACCGTGAAAGCAAACCACTGTCGAACCTCCGGTGCCAGAGGCACCGACCAAAATCCGTTGGCCATATCTATAACCGAGAAATATTTATGTTCCGGTTTGAGGGCATTAAAAATGGTGGAGGGATCTGCGACCAAGGAGCTTTTTGATCAATACACTGGTTAGCTTTCCTATAATCGACAGTCAAACGCCAAGTCTCATTAGATTTCTGTACCGGCCACACGGGGCTATTGGAGGAGCTATACGTTTTAATAAGCACCCCTTGTTTCTCCAATTGCTGAATAACCGGTAAGATTCCCGAGATAGCAGTTGGACTGATGGGATACTGTTTAGTGCATGGAGGCTTGGTCCCGGTAAATGACGCAGGCTCCATCTGGAGTAGGCCACAATCGTTCTTATCTTTAGCCCATATCGGGTGTTCCTTCAATTCTTCTTTCTTCAAAGTTCTAATTGACCATGTCACCCGACCATCCTCGAAATGCAACGATGAATCTACTTGGATTAGAACATCCATTCCCAAAAGGGGTTGATCTACTGGGCCTATCCAGACTGGCGTGGTTAGTTCATGTGGACCCAGCCCTATAAGTACCGGTGTTGTCCTTTTAATTTCTATTTTATAGCCCCCAACTCCATAGGCTGTACGTGCCCTACCATCCAACGACAAAAAGTCTCCATATTGTAGGGGTAAGCATGTTAATTCCGCCCCTGTGTCTAAAAGACAGTCCACATCCTTATCGCCCACCCTCACAGTTATATATATCCCATCTCCCCTTTGTTGTATTAGTGCGAGAAGGGGGGCCAGGGTGGGCTCTAATCGTTTTTTGCTATCCCAAGTAACTCCTTCTGTTGTTGTATTGTCAGTTGCTTAAATGCTTCTATGAGGTCGTTATCTTGTGACAAGCCTGGTTTGTTGGCTGAATTGTATCCCTGGCTGCGTCCTCTTCCCCAGCCACGACCTTTCTGTTTTGCCCTGCACGTCTTGGCCCAGTGATCTTCTTTCCCACAATAATGACATTTTCCGGGTAATTTTCCTAATGACTGTTTATCAGAATCCTGGGATTTCCATCCCATAGCTGACTTTAGCTCCCATATCCCGATCTAATTGGTTACATCGATCCACCAATGCTGCAAAGGTAGTTCCTCTACCTTCCCAGTCCGGTAACTCTACCTTAAGCATTTTGGACAGTTCTGGCTTTAGACCTGCCACGAAAGCTGCTTTCAGGGGTCCAAACAATTGTTCATCCATTTCCTCATCCATATTATTCATACCCGAATGTTCTAGCCACGTGCATCTAAAACGTTCGTCATACTCCAGGACCTCCTCTGTTCCTTTCTGTTGGCAGGCTGCAACTTTTCCCCAGTCTGTCTTAGCTGGACTGAAGGCTTGCAGCCATTGTTTAATCGCCTCCCATCCTGCATCTAATTCTTGCTCATCCTGCCCCAAAGCTTCTTCTACCTTGTCGTGCAATTTTCTTCTCTGTGTTTTTGGCACCATTATGGTCAAAATTTGCACTCCGTCCCAGGGATGAAGTTGATATATATTTCTTAAGCGGTCCCATTGGTCCCACGTTTTTACTCCCCCTTTCTTTGGATTGGACAATTCCTTGGACCATTTATCAATTTTCTCTGGGTCTGCCGGATCATGAAATAAGTATTCTGCATACACCCTTTTCCTCGTTTTTTTGGTTCCGCCCTCATCCGCAGTCTCTTCTGATTTGACTACAACTCGTCTTTTTTTAAACGGGGCAAAGCGCACCCCTAATTCTTCATCCTCCGACCCTGTATCGTTGGAGGATTCAGAATTCGTATCTATTCCTCGGTCGTGTCTTCGGGTTTGCACTTTTAATTTATCCAAACATGGGTACCCTGGGAATTGACTGATACATTTTCCTTTTCCTATTACTGCCTCTTGACCTAATGATTTTTTGCAATCTTTAATTTCACCTTTAGGATCTTTAACTTCCGCTTCCAGCTTTTCAAGTTCAAGCATTTTCTGTCGCAACTGCGCACAAACTGCTTGCAATTGATCCTTTGTACTGGTCAGTTCTCGATCATGTTGGGAACGCGTTATAATTTCATTCCGGTTTCGGATCTTTCCCATAACCGCTAGGGACCATCTAGTTCACTCTTTATTTTTCATACGGGTCGTTTTTCCCCAGACCTTTTTAATCTCGTCCAAGGACCATTGTCCTTTGGAGGTTCCATACTTTTGTTCGATCTTAATATAGGTTTTAGATAAATTGAATTGTTGCTCTATGTATTCTTTCAACTGTTCAAGAATTAAATCTAGCGAAACTTCAGGTGGTGCCTGCCCACCTTTAACAGTTGTAGCCAATTATTTGCTCTTGTCTCCTGCTGCCATAATACTGATTTCTTTATTGGGGTCTCGAGTCGTAGGCTTTCCAGCCGATCAATAGGTCGGTGATTAATTAACTAACACACCGTCGAAGTTTAGACGTCTATGGGACCTCGAGCCGACTACCAACCGGAGGGTTCGCAAACCGGAGACTTTCGGAATCGCGTAGAAGGAGAGGCGAATTTAGACTTTTGACCGAGGACTTTTTTAGAAAGAGGAGTCCTTACCTCAGTATGTAGGTCCGATGCCCAAAATTCAGTTTCTTTCCTCAGCGATCGTGTTCGTGACGCCAAAATTGTTAGATCTCTTAATTTCCAATGAAATACGAAGTCCGATTATAGTTTTAATGTAACTTTATTTCTGGCAGAGAGCAACAAGCTTCTGGCTTTAAGCCAGGTCTTTGTCCTTCTGAGACCACATGGTCAAAATGGCTGTACTTATACCTGGATCAATTTACAGAAAAGAACTCGCCTTCTTTGACCTTATTGGCTCAATTAATCGTCTTTTAACCTTTTAATTGGCTCGCTACCCAAGGGTCCTAAAATGTCAAGTTGATTGATGACTTAATGCAACATGCTGAACTGCACGTAGTCATTGGAGTCTGTGTTTTCTCAACCTGTCTAAATGCAACCTGTTTGAATTCTCTATCAATCCCCCCTTTGATTCTTTCACAAACTGAATCATAAAACATCAGGTATCACTGGTTAAACATTCTAAAAAATAATTTCATACATGTGGCAATGAATATGTTTGCACTTGTACTTTCATTGTTTATATTTCACAATGTTTCTAAGGAAAGTTCTTTTCTGCTTAGTATTGTTCTAGTGTATTGTAGTATCTGGTTATTTTCTGAGTGTTAGATCTCTTAATTTCCAATGAAATACGAACTCCGATTGTAGTTTTAATGTAACTTTATTTCTGGCAGAGAGCAACAAGCTTCTGGCTTTAAGCCAGGTCTTTGTCCTTCTGAGACCACATGGTCAAAATGGCTGTACTTATACCTGGATCAATTTACAGAAAAGAACTCGCCTTCTTTGACCTTATTGGCTCAATTAATCGTCTTTTAACCTTTTAATTGGCTCGCTACCCAAGGGTCCTAAAATGTCAAGTTGATTGATGACTTAATGCAACATGCTGAACTGCACGTAGTCATTGGAGTCTGTGTTTTCTCAACCTGTCTAAATGCAGCCTGTTTGAATTCTCCATCACTGAGTTCCATATTGGTTGTCTTGAACATATTTGTTCTCTGGGTAGTTCTCTTCCACCACCCCTAGCCTTCCAAAAAAATTGTGATCTTTGCAGTTACAAGTTAGATTAAACCATTAAAACTACATCCCAGTGTATATTCCCACCATAAAACTGGATGTGTGAGAATTGCAGGAAAATGAATCTGCTCCAGATAGGTTGTCATTTACTATTGTTCCCGTTTTCAGTGAGAAGAGTGTATCTGTTTAAATTGCCTTTATAACATAGTCACCTGGAAAAATATATGAATTCCTGGTCAAGGCACGTCATAAAATGTCCTTCAACTTCACAAATAATTTATCTGCAAAACCTCCAAAAGGAAGTGTGATAAAAACATTAGTGATCTACATGTTTTGGTACCTGAGGCAGATCATGGAAAGCACCGTGTTGCGCTTATTGCTTTATTTTTGCAATCCAACTCCTGCCCTGAAAGAACATCACAGTCAAAAAAGTGTTTCTACAACAACAAAACTATAATTTAAATAGCGCCTTTTACACAGTAAAACACCCGAAGAGGCTTCACAGAAGCGTTTACAAACAAAATATGACATGATACACAAGGAAGTATTAGGGCAGGTGACCAAAAGCTTGGTCAAAAAGGTAGATTTTAAGGAGCCTCTTAATGGAAGAGAGAGGCGGAGAGGTTTAGGGAGAGAATTCCAGAGCTTAAGTCCTAGACAGCTGATGGCTTGGCTGGCAATAGTGGAACATCGGAAGTCCGGGATGCACAAGACCACCACCAACTCACTGCATAAATTTGCTTAAGAAGGCAATTGAATTTGATTAGTTGATTGGAAACAATGGCATATTTATTGAGTCACAGTGACCCCAGCTGTTTCAGTTGTGAAAGTCATCCCAGGTTTCTACAAAAAGCTCTGCTTCGAAAGGTTTCAGCAGGTCATGTCGCTAGTTTAATGCCCAAATACAATAGATAAAACTATCTAATACTGATTTAAGAAAATGCATTCCATCTTTTCAGTGACTTATTTGTGCTCTACGCATATTGTTTAATCAGCTCTAATTTGGAACAGATGCTGCCGCCTTATGCTTTTAAACTGTAAATTATGTATAAAGTTGTCAAATGTTTGTCCGACAAAGTTTAATATTGACTGTCACTTGAAATACAAATTTTTACCTTGAAACTGTTGTATTGGTGATTATTACACACTTTATTTAGGTTTGTTTGAAAATACCAGGTCTCTCTTTATTGTACCCACTTCAATTATACATTCATTTCATCAGTGTTGACACTAGAATTTCAGTAAGATTTAATGGTGGGCACATGAAATTTTTGATTCAGGTCCATTTGATCTGGGAAAAAAAACATCTTGATTGATTTTATCTTTCCAAATATGGATATTAATTAGTGAATTTTATGTTATAAATAGGATTACTTATTTGTAGTTACAGGTCTGTCATTGATCATAAGGACATAAGAAATAGCAGCAGGAGTGGGTCACTCGGCCCTTCGAGCCTGCTCCGCAATTCAATAAGATAATGGCTGATCTTCGACCTCAACTCCACCTTCCTGCACTATCTCCATATCCATTGATTTCCTTAGTATCCAAAAATCTATCGATCTCTGTCTTGCATATACTCAACGACTGAGCATCCACAGCCCTCTGGGGTAGGGAATTCCAAAGATTCACAACCCTTAGAGTGAAGAAATTTCTCCTCCTCTCAATCCTAAATGGCCGATCCCTTATTCTGAGACTGTGACTCCTAGAACTAGACTCCCCAGCCAGGGGAAACATTCTGCGTCTACGCTTTTGAGCTCTTTAAGAATTTTATATGTTTCAATGAGATCACCTCTCATTCTTTTAAACTCTCGGGAATATAGGCCGAGTCTACTCGAGATCTCCTCATAGGACAATCCCCTCATCCCAGGAATCAGTCCAGTGACCCTTCTTTGCATTCCCACTACGGCAAGTATATCCCTCCTTAGGGAAGGAGACCAAAACTGTACACAGTACTTCAGGTGTGGTCTCAAAAAGCCCCTATATAATTGTAGTAAGATGTCTTTACTCTTTTACTCCAAACCTTTTGTAATAAAGTCTAACATACCTTTTGCTTTTCTAATTGCTTGCTGTACCTGCATATTATCTTCCAGTGATTTGTGTACAAGTGCACATCCGTCCTTCTGAATATCAACATTTCCCAGCCTTCCTCCATTTAAAAATATTCTGCTTTTCTATTTTTCTTACCAAAGTGGATAACTTCCCACTTCTCCACATTATATTCCATCTGGCATGTTCTTGGTCCACTCACTGAACTTGTCTTTATTCATTGACAGTCTCTTTTACTCCTCTCTATTTTCTTCCCCACATAACTTTGTATGATTAGCAAACTGGCTACTTTACACTTGGTCTCCTCATCTAAGTCATTGATAAAGATTGTAAATAGCTGAGGCCCAAGCACTGCTCCTTGCAGTACCCCACTAGTTGCAGCCTGCCAACCCAAAAATTATATTTATTCCTACTCTCTGTTTTCTGTCCGTTAATGAATCCTCAATTTATGCTAATATATTACCCCAATCCCATGAGCCCTAATTTTGTGCAATAACCTCTTGTGTGGCATCTTATCGAATGCTTTTTGAAAATCCAAACACACTACATCCACTAATCGCCCCCACTTATCTACCCTGCTAGTTACAACCTCAAAAAACTCTTAACAGATTTGTCAAACATGATTTCCCTTTCTAATTGCCCTGTTACCATATCCCTAATAATAAATTCTAGCATTTTCCCTACTACTGATATCAGGCTAACTGGATGAGAGTACCCTGTTTTCTCTCTCCCTCCTTGACTAGCGGGGTTACAATTACTACCTTCCAATCTAGGGAATTCTGGAAGCTCAAAACCAATGCATCCACTATCTCTGTAGCTGCCCCTTTTAAAGCCCGAGGATGTAGGCCGAGGGATTTGTAGATTTTAAGTTCCATTAATTTATTCAGTACAATTACTTTACTATACATAAGTTTCTCATTCTCACGGGACCCTTGCTTCCCCACTATTTCCAGATTTGTTATTTGTGTCTTCTACCGTGAAGACAGATACAAAGTATTTGTTTAATGTCTCTGCCATTTCCTTATTCCCCATTATAATGTCTCCTGTCTCTGCCTCTAAAGGACCCACCTTTACATAGAAACATAGAAAATAGGTGCAGGAGTAGGCCATTCGGCCCTTCGAGCCTGCACCGCCATTCAATGAGTTCATGGCTGAACATGCAACTTCAGTATCCCATTCCTGCTTTCTCGCCATACTCCTTGATCCCCCTAGTACTAAGGACTACATCTAACTCCTTTTTGAATATATTTAGTGAATTGGCCTCAACAACTTTCTGTGGCAGAGAATTCCACAGGTTCACCACTCTCTGAGTGAAGAAGTTTCTCCTCATCTCGGTCCTAAATGGCTTACCCCTTATCCTTAGCCTGTGACCCCTGGTTCTGGACTTTCCCAACATTGAGAACATTCTTCCTGCATCTAACCTGTCTAAACCCATCAGAATTTTAAACGTTTCTATGAGATCCCCTCTCATTCTTCTGAACTCCAGTGAATACAAGCCCAGTTGATCCAGTCTTTCTTGATATTTCAGTCCCGCCATCCCGGGAATCAGTCTGGTGAACCTTCGCTGCACTCCCTCAATAGCAAGAATGTCCTTCCTCAAGTTAGGAGACCAAAACTGTACGCAATACTCCAGGTGTGGCCTCACCAAGGCCCTGTAAACTGTAGTAACACCTCCCTGCCCCTGTACTCAAATCCCCTCGCTATGAAAGCCAACATGCCATTTGCTTTCTTAACCGCCTGCTGTATCTGCATGACAACCTTCAATGACTCATGTACCATGACACCCAGGTCTCGTTGCACCTCCCCTTTTCCTAATCTGTCACCATTCAGATAATAGTCTGTCTCTCTGTTTTTATCACCAAAGTGGATAACCTCACATTTATTCACATTATACTTCATCTGCCATGCATTTGCCCACTCACCTAACCTATCCAAGTCACTCTGCAGCCTCATAGCATCCTCCTCGCAGCTCACACTGCCACCTAACTTAGTGTCATCCGCAAATTTGGAGCTACTACATTTAATCCCCTCGTCTAAATCATTAATGTACAATGTAAACAGCTGGGGCCCCAGCACAGAACCTTGCGGTACCCCACTAGTCACTGCCTGCCATTCTGAAAAGTCCATTTACTCATACTCTTTGCTTCCTGTCTGCCAACCAGTTCTCAATCCATGTCAGCACACTACCCCCAATCCCATGTGCTTTAACTTTGCACATTAATCTCTTGTGTGGGACCTTGTCGAAAGCCTTCTGAAAGTCCAAATGCACCACATCAACTGCTTCTCCCTTGTCCACTCTACTGGAAACATCCTCAAAAAATTCCAGAAGATTTGTCAAGCATGATTTCCCTTTCACAAATCCATGCTGACTTGGACCTATCATGTCACCTCTTTCCAAATGCGCTGCTATGACATCCTTAATAATTGATTCCATCATTTTACCCACTACTGATGTCAGGCTGACCGGTCTATAATTCCCTGTTTTCTCTCTCCCTCCTTTTTTTAAAAAGTGGGGTTTCATTGGCTACCCTCCACACCATAGGAACTGATCCAGAGTCTATGGAATGTTGGAAAATGACTGTCATTGCATCCGCTATTTCCAAGGCCACCTCCTTAAGTACTCTGGGATGCAGTCCATCAGGCCCTGGAGATTTATCGGCCTTCAATCCCATCAATTTCCCCAACACAATTTCCCGACTAAGAAGGATTTCCCTCATTTCCTCCTTCTTACTAGACCCTCTGACCCCTTTTACTTTCGCTAATCTCTTTTTACGTATCCTTGGAACCTTTTACAATCTGTTTATGTCTTGATAGTTTATTCTCATTCTCTCCTCTTTATCAATTTCTTGGTCATTCTTTGCTTAAGAATGTGCAGCCTTTTATGCTGGGCCCTGCCACCCGGGCAGGAAACCCACAGTCTTCACCAGTTGCACCCTCTAGTGGTGCCAGCATGTATATACACAGTGTAAACCTTATTGACAGTACATCAGGTAAACAAGTCTCCATCTTATGCAACCACACAGTGACTACACAGAGAGTACATCCATAGTCTGCATATACAACATGCAGCTTAAACTCCAGCTCAACAATTTTGAACTGAATTTCATTGAGATACAGACACCCATTGCAGATGTAGTCGTCTGGGATCGCGATGCTCTCCACAAACTCCCACAATCCCCAGGCCCGGATGAAATGCATCCCAGGCCGTTGAGCGAAGTAAAAAAGGAAATAGCAGAGGCCTTGACTATCATTTTCCAGTCCTCTTTGGATTTGGGCATGGTGCTGGAGGATTGCTAATGTGGTACCCTTGTTTATGAAGGGAGAAAGGGATAGGCCAAATAATTACAGGCCTGTCAGCCTAACCTCAGTGCTGGGAAAATTATTGGAAAAATCCTGAAAGACAGGATAAATCTTCACTTAGAAAGGCAAGGAGTAATTTGGGATAGTCAGCACGATTTGTTAACGGAAGATCGTGTTCGACTAACCTGATTGAATTTTTTGAGGAGGTAACCAGGAGGGTCGATGAGGGTAGTGCTTACGATATAGTGTATATGGACTTTAGCAAAGCTTTTGATAAGGTCCCACATGGTAGATCCAAGACAAATTTGCTGGAATTCTTTGAGGATGTAGGGGATAAAGGGGAACCAGTGGATGTGGTGTATTTGGACTTCCAGAAGGCATTTGACAAGATGCCACATAAAAGGTTACTGCACAAGATAAAAGTTCACCGGGTTGGGGGTAATATATTAGCATGGATAGAGGATTGGCTAACTAACAGAAAACAAAGAGTCGGGATAAATGGTTCATTCTCAGGTTGGCAATCAGTAACTAGTGGGGTGCCGCAGGGATCAGTGCTGGGACCCCAACTATTTACAATCTTAACGACTTGGAAGAAGGGACTGAGTGTAACATAGCCAAGTTTGCTGACAATACAAAGATGGGAGGAAAAGCAATGTGTGAGGAGGACACAAAAAATCTGCAAAAGGACATAGACAGACTAAGTGACTGTGCAAAAATTTGGCAGATGGAGTATAATGTTGGAAAGTGTGAGGTCATGCACTTTGGCAAAAAAAATCAAAGAGCAAGTTATTATTTAAATGGAGAAAGATTGCAAAGTGCTGCAGTACAGCGGGACCTAGGGGTACTTGTGCATGAAACACAAAAGGATAGTATGCAGGTACAGCAAGTGATCAAGGCCAATGGAATCTTGGCCTTTAATGCAAAGGGGATGGAGTATAAAAGCAGGGAAGTCTTGCTACAGTTATACAGGGTATTGGTGAGGCCACACTTGGAATACTTCATGCAGTTTTGGTTTCCATATTTACGAAAGGATATACTTGCTTTGGAGGCAGTTCAGAGAAGGTTGACTAGTTGATTCCAGAGATGAGGGGGTTGACTTATGAGAAAAGTTGAGTAGGTTGGGCCTCTACTCATTGGAATTCAGAAGAATGAGAGGTGATCTTATCGAAACGTATAATATTATGAGGGTGCTTGATAAGGTGGATGCAGAGAGGATGTTTCCACTGATGGGGGGAGACTAGAACTAGAGGGCATAATCTTAGAATAAGGGGCCGCCCTTTTAAAACTGAGGTGAGAAGAAATTTCTTCTCTGAGGGTTGTAAATCTGTGGAATTCGCAACCTCAGAGAGCTGTGGAAGCTGGGACATTGCATAAATTTAAGACAGAAATAGACAGTTTCTTAAATGATAAGGGGTTATGGGGAGTGGGCAGGGAAGTGGACCTGAGTCCATGATCGAATCAGCCATGATTGTATTAAATGGAGGAGCAGGCTCGAGGGGCCGTGTGGCCTACTCCTGCTCCTATTTCTTATGTTCTAATGTTCTTATGTTCTAATGTTCTAATTCAAAAATCCTCAGGCTTACTACTGTTTTTGGCAACATTATAAGCTTCTTCCTTTAATACCTGTACTCTAATACTATCGTTAACTTCTCTTGTTAGCCACGGTTGGACTACTAAATCCCACGGGGTTTTTGGGGTCTCAGAGAAATGTATATTTGTTGCGAATTATGAATTAATTCTTTAAATGTTTGCCATTGCTTATCTACCATCATATCTTTTTATATAGTTTCCCAATCTACCCAAGCAAATTCGCCTCTCATTCCTACATAGTTTGCTTTGTTCAGATTTAAGACCCTAGTTTAGGATTTGACTAAATCACTCAGAATTTTATATCAAGTTTATCGTTATTATCGAATATCATGATCACTCTTCTCCAGAGGCTCCTTTACTAAAAGGCTATTAATTAATCCTTGCTCATTGCACAATAATAGATCTAAAAATAGCCTGTTCCCTAGTTAGTTACTCAACACTGATTTAGAAACTACAGGCAACTCTCGATTATCCAGGTCCCTCAGAGATTGGGCTATGCTGGGTAAACGATTTCTCCGTTAGAGCAAGTTGACATTATAAAATTAAAACTTCAATGAATAAATACTGTGCAATCAGCTACAAACATTAACAAGGCAGTTAAGTATGGACATTACCAGCATGCATGCAGGCGGCCTCGAGGAGGAGATTGTCTAGCCGTCCAGAGTTCCGGAGCACGCTGCCTTCCCAGGCCGAAAGGACTCTGACGTCAGCGGCGGCCGCGAGAGACAGCGGCTGCAGCAGCAAGCGCACACGGAATTTTAAATGCCGTTTCAATGGTTTCCCGTTGCATCCGTGTGCGGATAATCGAGAGTTGCCTGTATCTTCAATACATTCCATGAACTCATTCTCCACACTTGCTGCAAATTTGGTTTGCCCAGTCTATATGAAGATTAAAGTCCCCTATGATTACTGTATCACCCTTGTTACACGCACCTTTAATTTCCTGATTTATAATCTGTCTGATACTACAACTACTGTTGGGGGGCCTATAAACAATACCCACCAGTACTGCCCCTTTTTTCTTACCTCCACCCAAACTGATTGTATATTTTCATTTTCCAAGCTAAGATCATTTCTCTCCACTGTCTTTATCCCATCCTTTATTATCAGGGCTATCGCCCCCGCCCCCCGCCCCCCCCACCCCGCTACCACCTTTTCCTCTTTGCCTCTGTCTTCTAAAAGGCAAGTATCCTGAAATATTGAGTTCCCAACCTTGGTCACTCTGTAACCATGTATCCATAATGGCTATTAGATCAAACCCATTTATTTCTATTTCTGCTATTCGTCTATATTGTTTTGAATGCTTCGTACATTCAGATCTGGTGCATATAGCTTTAACTTTTTTCTATTTTTCCTTGATGTCACCTTAGTCCCTAATGCCCTATTACCTTTGTTAAGCTCTCTGTCCCTTCCTGACCCACTCTGCTTATAAAAGAAATCCTTGACATTTCTCTTGCTGCTTTTCAATTTATCCTTTCCAGAATCGTCCCACGCCCCTTCATTAGTTTAAAGCTCTACCTACTGCCCTAGTTATTAGATTGGCCAGGACACTGGTCCCAGCCCAGTTTAAGTGATGGGTGCAATTTGATGTTAATTAAGAGAATGGTACAAGAAATATATCTCAATGTTGAAATATATTGGGCCGGAATTTCCTTGATCTGACTTGCACTGAAATTTATGCAGTTTCCAACATTGATTTTGCCAATGGCAACTTGCACTGAATTATCCTGAGAATCTCATTAGCCTGAACATAAAAACTGGGATAAAGGAAGCAAAAATTAGTCTAAACAATCGGGATCAAGGAAAGCATGTAACACACACCATCTTTCTTTTTTAAGTCCATCTTTATATATTATGAAAATTCAAGTTTGAAGTAATCAAACTATCATTTATCAAAGCACAATATGTTTAAAATGCAATTGCAGAAAATCTTTTTGTTGTGTTCCTAACACAGATGAGACTGCACACAGGGAGGTTAAAGTAACAGTGAACTCAGTCTTTATTAAGACACTCCAGAGTGAGTAACAGGCCTTAGGGGCCGGCTTATATACAGTACTCCCAAGGGATGCTGGAATCCCTTGGGACTTCAGGGGATGTGCTCCCTGGTGGAGTGCATGCTTCACAGATACACAACATCACTTTCCCTCAAAGTCAAAGTGAAAACTATTTACAAGGTGAGGCGGTCGGGAGCCTTTCTTTCCCTGGTGGACCGCCTCGGTAAAAATGTCTGTTCTGGTGTGTTGGCTGTGCCCTCGCTGGCTGGCATGTTGTTGGCCCTGCAGGGCTGCTGGGCGAGCCTGGCCTTGCTGGGCTGTTGGGCGTGATGGGTTCGATTTCTTGGTCTGGCGTGGTGTCGTTGATCCTTTGGGTGTGTGTTGTGGGCTCCAAAAAGGTGGTGTCTGCTGTGGGTTGTTCAGGGCAGTCTGTGAACCGCAGCCTCGTTTGGTCCAGGTGCTTTCTGCAAATTTGTCCATTGTCTAGTTTGACTACAAACACCCTACTCCCTTCTTTAGCTATCACCGTGCCCGCGATCCACTTGGGACCATGTCCATAGTTTAGCACATACACAGGGTCATTCGGATCAATTTCCCGTGACACAGTGGCGTGACCATCGTTTACATTTTGTTTCTGCCGCCTGCTCTCTACCTGATCATGCAGGTTGGGGTGAACCAGGGCGAGTCTGGTTTTAAGAGTCCTTTTCATGAGTAGCTCAGCTGGGGGCACCCCTGTGAGCGAGTGGGGTCTCGTATGGTAGCTGAGCAATACTCGGGACAGGCGATTTTGGAGTGAGCCTTCTGTGACTCGTTTAAGGCTCTGTTTGATTGTTTGTACTGCCCGCTCTGCCTGCCCATTGGAGGCTGGTTTAAACGGGGCCGAGGTGACATGTTTGATCCCATTGTGGGTCATGAATTCTTTAAATTCGGCACTGGTGAAACATGGCCCGTTGTCACTGACCAGTATGTCAGGCAGGCCGTTGGTGGCAAACATGGCCCTCAGGCTTTCAATGGTGGCAGTGGCGGTGCTTCCTGACATTATTTCACATTCAATCCATTTTGAAAAAGCATCCACCACCACCAGGAACATTTTACCGAGAAACAGGCCCGCATAGTCGACATGGATCCTCGACCATGGTCTGGAGGGCCAGGACCACAAACTTAGTGGTGCCTCTCTGGGCGCATTGCTCAACTGAGTACACATGCTGCATTACCATACACAGGACTCTAAGTCAGAGTCGATACACCACACGTGGGATCTGGCTATCGCTTTCATCATTACTATACCCGGGTGTGTGCTGTGGAGATCTGAGATGAACGTCTCCCTGCCCTTTTTGGGTAGCACTACATGGTTACCCCACAACAGGCAATCTGCCTGAATGGACAGCTCGTCCTTTCGCCGCTGGAACGGCTTGATTAGCTCTTGCATTTCAACTGGGATGCTGGCCCAGCTCCCATGCAGTACACAGTTCTTTACTAGAACAGCAAAGGATCTTAGCTGGTCCATGTCCTAATTTGGCGGGCCGTGACAGGTGATTTATCATTTTCAAATGCTTCCATGACCATCAACAAGTTTGCAGACTGCGCCATTTCCACCCCCGTGGTGGGCAATGGTAGCCGACTGAGAGCATCCGCACAGTTCTCCGTGCCTGGCCTGTGGCGAGTGCTTTAGTTATACGCTGATAGCGCGTGTGCCCACCTTTGTATGCGGGCTGAGGCATTAGTATTTATCCCCTTGTTTTCAGCGAACAGGGATATGAGGGGCTTGTAATCGGTTTCCAGCTTAAATTTGAGGCCAAACAGGTACTAATGCATTTCCTTTACCCCGAACACATACGCTACGCAATAACACATGTAGTGGCTCTAAGAGGGTGCTTAAACCTAGTAGGAAGTTACCAAAATTGTTGAGGAGTCCCAGGAACGATCGCAGCTCCGTGACATTCTGTGGACTGCACGCGTTCCTGATAGCCTCTGTCTTGGCGTCTGTGGGCCGAATGCCATCCACCACGATCTTTCTCCCCAAAAACTCCACTTCTGTTGCCATGAAGACGCATTTCGACCTCTTCAGCCGCAGCTCTATGCGAATCAGTCACTGGAGGACCTCCTCCAGGTTTTGTAGGTGCTCGACGGTGTCCCGGCCCGTGAGCAATATGTCGTCCTGAAAAACCACCGTGCGTGGTACTGACTTGAATAGGCTCTCCATGTTTCTCTGGAAGATCGCTGCAGCCGACCGGATTCCAAACGGGCATCTGTTGTAAATCAACTGTCCCTTGTGTGTGTTGATGCAGGTGAGGCTCTTCGAAGACTCCTCCAGCTCCTGCGTCATATCGGCCGAAGTCAGGTCGAGCTTGGTGAATGCCTTGCCTCCTGTCGCAAAAAGGTCTTCTGCCTTAGGTAGCGGGTGTTGGTCCTGTAGCGATAAACGATTAATAGTTACTTTATAATCGCTGCAAATCCTGACCGTGCCATCACTTTTGAGTACTGGAACAATCGGGCTGGCCCACTCGCTGAATTCCACTGAGGAGATGATGTCCTCACATTGCAGCCTGTCCAGCTCGATTTCCACTCTCTCCTTCATCATGTGAGGTACCGCTCGCGCCTGGTGGTGAATGGGTCGTGCCTCTGGGACCAAGTGGGTCCGCACCTTCGCCCCGGAAAAGTTTCCAATGCCTGGCTCAAAAAGGGAAGGAAATTTGTTAAGAACCTGGGTACATGAGGCCTCATCGACATGTGATAGCACTCGGATGTCATCCCAGTTCCAGCGGATTTTGCCCAGCCAGCTCCTTCCAAGCAGTGTGGGGCCATCGCCTGGGACAATCCAGAGTGGCAGTTTGTGCACCATGCCCTCGTAGGTGACCTTGACCATGGCGCTGCCCAGGACAGTGATAAACTCTTTGGTGTACGTTCTCAGTTTCGTGTGGATGGGACTCACGGCTGGTCTGAGTGCCTTGTTGCATCACAATCTCTCAAACATCTTTTTACTCATGATGGATTGGCTAGCGCCAGTGTCTAGTTCCATGGCTATGGGTAAGACATTCAATTTTACGTTTAGCATTATAGGTGGACATTTCATCGAAAATGTGTGTACCCCGTGTACTTCAGCATCTGCCTCCTCTCTCTCAGGCTCAAAATTGCTTTGATCCACCATGGACCGATCTTCCTCTACCACGTGGTGGTTAGCAGGTTTTGCAGAGCTTGCAGCTCGTCTGCAAGCTCGTTGGAGGTGCCCCATTGTGCCACAGGTCTTGTAAACATACCCTTTGAAGCGGCATGAATGGGCTGAATGGAAGCCTCCACAATGCCAACAAAGTGTGAACTGCCTTGCATTCATCCTTTGTTGCAGACTCTGAGTCATCTGGGTCACCTGAGGCCTACTGGCAGTTGCAGACTCATGGTTTCTGCCCTGTACATTTCTGCTCGCAAACACAGTTCCAGTTAATTTATGAACATTGCTAGCACTTGCGTGCTGGTGTTATCACTGGTGGACATAAACGCCTGTGCTATCGCAATGGCCTTACTGAGGGTCGATGTCTCTACAGTCAAAAGTTTTCGTAGGATGGTCTCGTGGCCAATGCCCAGTACAAAAAAGTCTCTGAGCATTTGCTCCAGGTAGCCATCAAACTCACATTGTCCTGCAAGCCGCCTTAGCTCGGCGACGTAGCTCGCCACTTCCTGACCTTCAGACCGCTGTGTAGAACCGATACCTTGCCATCAGCACGCTCTCCCTCGGGTTAAAGTGCTCCCGAACCAGTGTACACAGCTCCTCATACGACTTATCTGTGGGTTTCACCAGAGCCAGAAGATTCTTCATGAAGCTGTAGGTCGGTGCCCCGCAGACTGTGAGGAGGACCGCTCTCCTTTTTGCAGCGCTTCTTGCTATTGGACATTCTTGCTATTGAGGGAATGCAGCGGAGGTTCACCAGACTGATTTCTGGGACGGCAGGACTGACATATGAGGAGAGACTGGATCGACTGGGCCTGTATTCACTGGAGTTTAGAAGGATGAGAGGGGATCTCATAGAAACATGTAAAATTCTGACGGGACAGGACAGGTTAGATGCAGGAAGAATGTTCCCGATGTTGGGGAAGTCCAGAACCAGGGGACATCGTCTTAGGACAAGGGGTAAGCCATTTAGGACTGAGATGAGGAGAAACTTCTTCACTCAGAGAGTTGTTAACCTATGGAATTCCCTATTGCAGAGAGTTGTTGATGCTGGTTCATTGGATATATTCAAGAGGGAGTTAGATATGGCCCTTGCGGCTAAAGGGATCAAGGGGTATGGAGAGAAAGCAGGAACGGGGTACTGAAGGAATGATCAGCCATAATCTTATTGGTGCAGGCTCGAAGGGCTGGATGGCCTACTCCTGCACCTATTTTCTATGTTTCTTTGTTTCTATGTTTCCTTCTCCGTCCAGCTCATTGGCTACAAAGTACTGGTCTAGTCGTTCGACATAGGCTTCCCAGTCCTCACCCTCCGAAAACTTCTCCAGGATGCCGACAGTTTGCTACATCTTTGCGTTGGATTCGTGTACTCGTCGCCAGTTGTTGTGTTCCTAACACAGATGAGACTGCACATAGAGAGGTTAAAGTAACAGTGACATCAGTCTTTATTAAGACACTCCAGAGTGAGTAACAGGCCTTAGGGACCGGCTTATATACAGTGCTCCCAAGGGATGCTGGGTTCCCTTGGGACTTCAGGGGATGCGCTCCCTGATGGCAGAACATGGGAGTGCATGCTTTACAGATACACAACACTTTCTATTTTTAATGTAACAGATTCTGATGCCATATAAAAACATTGAAAGATATAATGGGCTCAATCTTTCCCAGTGATTTGCGGCGTTTTTTTGAGCAGGCTGCTTTTTTTGGTCCAAGTTTTTTTAAAAAAAAGCACAGTTTTCCCAATCAATTTGCACCACGTAACTCAGTTACAATTTTTTTAGGTTAGTTTTTTTTTCAGCCACAGCGGGTGTAACCAGCCACCCGCACCTTCTGGCCATTTAGGGTTACTTCAGTTCTGCTTAGGCCAGCATATGTGGCCTCTGTAGAAAAATCTGGAGAGTTAAAGAAATCGGCGCAGGTAAGGAAATCGGTGCAGGTAAGTGCAGCAGATGCCAGAGAGAGAGCGAGAGAGAGAGACAGACAGACCCGGGGGAGCGGACAGGCAAGCTCTTCGGCCAAGGCTAGGGGTGGAGGTAGTGGGACAGGTTTTAATAATTGGAGGTAAGTTGCTGCAATATATTTTAATGTGTTTTTAAATTAATGTAATGAGTTGGGTGCCTCAGCTCACATTGTGTCCCTGGTTACCATGGGAACGCAATCTTTTTGGCGCAGATCAAGGCTCCACTCCCAAAACTAAAGGACAGGGTAGGCCACGCCAAAATGAAGAAATCCAATGGGAAAACTTAGAACATTTTTTTGGGCATTCTTGGGCCCCCAAAAAACAGGCGTAACTCTTGAAGTAAACCAAAAAAATGCTTTGGGGAAAATTGAGCCCATAGAAAGTACAGTGCAGGTCTTCCTATGGAGAAATAAATTGCTATAAAATAGCAGAATTGGTAATGTTGGGTCCTGGTGAGCCTAATATTCTGGCCATAAATGTATGCCCATTCAAAACTGGTGTAAATATAGGAAACTGGCTGCCCATGATCTTTTGCATAGGGGCAGAGTTATATTAATGAGCTAATTAGGTGTTGGACATAATTTGGGAGCAGTGTAAATGATTGAGGATACGCGTAGCGATATTGTCACGTAAAAACAGTATGAATCAGTCGCGTGTGAATTTCCTTGGATAAAAACAACACGCAATGCTGCTCTTGTGCTATAATTAGGCCAAAACTTTTCATTAAATTCTGGGCTATATTATAAAGTGCAAATTTGGTGCCAGTACGAGAAATAAGCCGAGTGCCCAACATAAAATGTTGCCATTGTTGATATACAGTATCTTATGAGTGTTTTCAGCTGTGCTGTTTAGTACAGAGAACATCTTCAAAGATTATAAGGTTGGAAAAGAACAATCTAAAATTACATCTTATCTGGTATCTGATTCGACCAATCAGAAGTGGTAAAAGGAGACATTGTTTAAATTTGTGATGTAAAGTGCTAAGTGTGAGATTATCCAATGTAATCTATGATGTTTTGATAATGTACCAGAAAGTTTTCACTGGCCATCTTGATTCTTGTGTCAGGAGGATTACTATTCCGGAGTGCAGTTCTCTCAAAGGGGAAAATGGATTCTATAGTTTGCCACACATTAGATACTGTGCTTGGTATAATCCAAATCCACCTCGGAGGATCGTCTCACTCCACCTCCTTCAAATATGCTGAACAACAGAGGCAACTGCAAAATTCAACTCACAGCATCAGCCATTAGTGAGAATAGTTATCCTCTGAATGTTTAGTCTTGAGAGAATGATTATTGTTAAGTATGGAAGAACTCCACAAGACTGAGTACTGTGAGCTAAAACTGATGTGACCTTAGTCTCTTTATACAATTCCAGAGTGCCTAAGCAGCATGGCAGACAATCTTTTATACTCCCTTGCACGAAGTGTGCAGGTGACCCTTGGGCCTCCAACAGTTGCACTCTCTGGTGGCAAGTCTTACACAGTTACAATGTTTACGTACATAACAGTTATCCTCTGAATGTTTAGACTTGTGAGAATGGTTATCCTCTGAATGTTTAGATTTGCGAGAATTTGTAAGTATTCAAAGCAAAAAGAACCCGGCAGTGTTTATTGTCTACACTGATGTTCCCCCCTAACCCTTTTGAAGGCAGTGACTGATCCTGGGGTTGTCGAGGTGGTGGATGTTAGTTTTGCAGAATAGACTATTTCCTCTTTTGACACCAAGTGCCGTGATCAAGTACTCCCAGTTCAAATATGGCACACCTCAAAAAGATGTGTTAGCACTGTTTCAGGAGATTGATCTGGACTATACTAGTGTGAATTTTCCATTTCCCATTCTAGCAATTGTGAGTCAAGGGGATAATTTTAATTTTAATGTAAATGGAACATAGAAATTAGGTGCAAGAGCAGGCCATTCGGCCCTTCGAGCCTGCACCACCATTCAATAAGATCATGGCTGATCATTCAACCTCAGTACCCCTTTCCTGCTTTCTCTCTATACTCCTTGATCCCTTTGGCCGTAAGGGCCATAAAAGATATTGGAGAATGCGGGCATCGATCCCACTACCTCTCACATGCTAAGCGAGCGCTCTACCATTTGGGCTAATTCCCCACGCCATCAAGTTGGCCGTGCATTATACACCTCTCCAGATGGGACAAGGAATATAACGGACGGTACATCCGATAGCTCCCATTTTACACTTATCGCTAGAAGTTAAAATTATCCCCAATGTGTGCTAAATGAAGGGACGGTATTTGTGAGCCATATCCAGCTGGAACTGGTTTGACACTGCCTCAGGTGCCCCATTTAAGACCTTTACAGTGAGGAGAGTATTTCATCCCATCAGTCTGGGAAGGATATTTAAACCGGGACCCAGGAGTGAACGGACAGTGTGCTAACTCACATTTTGCTAAAACATTATAATTTCTGAAACAAAACTTGTTCATTGTATAAAAATCCAAGTGAGTGTCCTTAAACACTATTTTTGTGATTTATCAAATCTTTGCTTTATTACCGGGGAAATCAATACACCTTGTCATGTACCCCTTTATATCTTTATCTGGATGGTTTATTAATTAATTGATTTTAAAGGATACATTTATGTAATCCTGGAAAAAGTGCTTGCCCTATTTTTCCATGTGGATGGAATTCAATTAGACACATTTTCTGGTTCTCATGCTGAGAGGACCTAACGCTGAGAACAGAAAATACATTTTGGACTGTGAATGGGAGATGCTCATTTGAGCCACATGCACATACAATCTGTACAGATGTATACTGTTCCTATATTCTGCCGCTAGAGGATTATATTGTTCCTACATTCTTGCCCAAACTTTCCCCCGGATCTGCAAGCGGGAGACGGGTTACGGCTCCTTGATTAAAGTTTCTAAACATTTCCCTTCCACCGTTATTGAACTAACTGGCCAGGATTGGCTCTATCTATCTTTTCTGTAGCATTTTAATATCTTACAAGTTCCTCTCTCGGCGGCTTCCTTTCAAACTCAACGGCCAGATTTAGCAAGTCTTCCTAATTCAATTCCGACAAGGAACCAGCCTCGTGGTGTCTGCGCTGTACTGCCCTGAGGACTTGAATGTTTCACTTGGCTCCCGATGACCAACACTAAAGGGCGCTATGACCTCCAGTTTCCACTCTACCCAGTTAGCAATGTAGGCTAGTATTCTATTTGCTTTGTTGATTGCTGCTGCACGGTGACTGAGCCTGAGAGATGTCGAATGTACTAAAATCCTAGATCACTTCCAACTTCATGCTTAGCGAGTTGGTGTATAGAGCAGCTCCAGTAAAACACAAACTACATCAAGAAGTGCAAAAAGGAGAGAAACACAAATGGAATAGTGTCATGTTAATTAATTTTTTATTACATTCCAAGACCATCAACATCCAGTGAAATGCGATTTGCATAATCCCTTCAATCTGGTTTCCGCCCCTGCCACAGTACCGAAATGGCTCTCATCAAAGTCACAAATGATATTCTTTGCGACTGTGACAAAGGTAAGCTATCCCTACTCGTCCTTCTTGTCCTGTCTGCAGCCTTTGACACAGGTGACCACTCCACCCTGCTCCAACGTCTCTCCACCATTGTCGAGCTGGGTGGGACTGCACTCGCCTGGTTCCATAGAAACATAGAAAATAGGTGCAGGAGTAGGCCATTCGGCCCTTCGAGGCTGCACCGCCATTCAACAAGATCATGGCTGATCACCCACCCCAGCACCTCCCCCCCACTCCCCCTCCACACCCCCCGACCCCCCCAGCCGCAAGGACCACATCCAACTCTCTCCCGAGCACATCCAATTCCATTCTTATCTATCTAATGGTAGCCAGAGAATAGAAACATAGAAAATAGATGCAGGAGTACGCCATTCGGCCCTTCGAGCCTGCACCACCATTCAATATTGAATCACCTGCAATGGCTTCTCCTCCCAATCCCGCATCGTTATCTCTGGTGTCCCCCGAGGATCTATCCTTGGGCCCCTCCTATTTCTCATCTCATCATGAAGTTCGAGAGCGGGAGAAGAGGCGGAGGGTTAAAGGAGCGGCATACAGCAACGCGAGTAAGTCCGAGAGCAGGAGAAGTTAGCCCAACCGACTGGCGAGGATAAGAGGTAGAAAGATTCAAGGTGTGATGTCACAGGAAAGCAGGGAAGTGATTGGTTGGTAAAGGTCACATTGCTTTTTGTCTTTGCTATTCAGATTCGAGGTCAGTAAGTATCACTTTTTTTTTGTCTGTTGTCTTTTAGTCTTTACCAAGGGCAGAGGGTATATTAAAAACTTTATTTAATTAATCTAATAACTAGAGACATGGCAGGACAGCTCAGTCCCATGGATTGCACATCCTGTGGCATGTGGGAAGTCCTGGACGCTTCCTGTAGCTTGGACGACTACGTGCGCAGGAAGTGCCTCCAGCTACACCAACTTGAGCTCCGCGTTTCGGAGCTTGAGCGGTGGCTGGAGTGACTGAGGTGCATCCACGAGACTGAGAATTACGTGGATAGCACGTTTCTAGAGGTGGTTATCCTGCAGGCAGAGAGGGAATGGGTGACCACCAGACAGAAAAGGAGGACCAGGCAGGTAGTGCAGGAGTCCCCTGAGTGCATCTCACTCTCCAACCAGTACTCTGTTCTGAGCACTGGTGAGGGCGATGGTGACTCCGGGGAGTGCAGCCAGAGCCAGCACCACAGGTGGCTCAGCTGTACAAGGAGGGAGGAAGAGGAATGGAAGAGCAATAGTGGTAGGGGGACTCAATATTCGGGAGCAGACAGGTGTTTCTGCGGCCGCAGATGTGACTCCAGGATGGTATGTTGCCTCCCTGGTGCCAGGGTCAAGGATGTCACCGAGCGGCTGGAGGGCATTCTGGGGGGAGAGGACGAATAGCCAGAGGTCGTGGTCCATATCGGTACCAATGACATGGGTAGAAAGAGGGATGAGGTCCTGCAGGCAGAGGTTAGGGAGTTAGGAGAGAGATTAAAAAGTAGGACCTCAAAGATAGTAATCTCTGGGTTACTGCCGGTGCCATGTGCTAGTGAGTACAGAAAGAGGAGGATAGAGCGTGGCTGGAGAGATGGTGCAGGCGGGAGGACTTTAGATTCCTGAGGCATTGGGACTGTTTATGGGGGAGGTGGGACCTGTACAAGCCGGACGGGTTGAATCTCAGCAGAGCCGAGACCAGTATCCTGGTTTTGCGGGAGGTTTTGCTAGTGCTGTTGGGGAGGATTTAAACTTGGCAGGGGGATGGGAACCGGAGAACAGATTCAGATGCGAGAGAAGCAAAGCTAGAATTGGGCAGTAGAAAAGTAGAAAGCGAATTTGGAAGACAGGGGAAACAAGGGCTGGGAAACAAGGGAGTTTGGCCTACTAAATGGTATATACTTCAATGCATGTATAGGGAATAAGGCAGATGAGCTGAGAGCACAGATAGACACTTGGCAGTACGATATTATACCTATTACTGAGTCAGGGTTGAAAGAAGGGCAGGTATGGTAGCTCAATATTCCTGGTTACAGGGTTTTCAGACGTGATAGAGAGGGGGTAAAAAATGGGGTCACAGTATTAATTAAAGGAACCATTACAGCTGTGAGAAGAGATGACATATTAGAGGGGTCATCAAAAGTGGCCATATGGGTTGAATTGAAGAACAACAAAGGGGCGATCACTCTACTGGAAGTGTACTATAGACCCCCAAACAGTCAGAGGGAACTAGAAGAACAAATATGGGCAAATTGCTGCAAAATGCAAAAACTACAGAGCTGTAATAGTGGGGGATTTCAACTACCCTAATATTATTGGGGAAAAAGTAGTGCAAATGGTACAGAGGGAACGGAATTCCTAAAATGCATTCAGGAGAACTTCTTTAAGTTAAGTATGTAACAAGCCCAACAAGGGAGGGGGCGGTTCTGGACTCAGTTTTGGGCAATGAAGAGGGGCAGGTGGAAGGGGTATCAGTGGGAGAGCATTTTGATGCTAGTGATCATAATTCAGTAAGATTTAGGGTGGCTATGGAAAAGGACAGTGGACCAGGAATAAAGGGGTAAAGCAAATTTTACTGAGCTGAGATGAGATTTGGCTAAAGACTGGAAACGGCTACTTGATGGTAAATCAGTGTCAGAACAGTGGGAGGCAGTCAAGGAGGAGATCCTGAGGGTACAGAGCAAGTATGTTCCCTTAAAAAAATAAGGGTGGGGCTAACAAATCTAGAGCCCCCTCGATGTCAAGGGACATACAGGGTAAGATAAAGAAAAAAATGGACGCTTATGACAGATACCGAGAACTCGATACTGCAGAAACTCTCGAGGAGTATAAGAAGTGCAGGGGTGCAATTAAAAAAGATATCAGGAAAGCAAAGTGAGAGCATGAACAAATGTTGGCAAGTAAAATCAGGGAAAACCCAAAGATGTTTTATAAATACATTAAGAACAAGAGGATAACTGGAGAAAGAGTGGGGCCTATTAGAGAACATAAAGGAAATCTGTGTTTGGAGGCAAAAGACGTGGGTATGATTCTTTACGAACACTTTGCCTCTGTTTTCACACAAGAGAGGGGCGATGCAGACTTTGCAATGAGGGAGGAGGAGTGTGAAATATTGGACGAAATAAACACAGTGAAAGAGGAGTACTAAGGGGCTTAGCAGCTTTGAAAGTGGATAAATCCCCAGGCCCGGATGAAATGTATCCCAGGCTGTTAAGAGAAGCAATAGAGGAAATAACAGAGGCTCTGACCATCATTTTCTAGTCCTCTCTGGCGACCGATATGGTGCCAGAGGACTGGAGGACTGCTAATGTTGCACCTTTGTTTAAAGAGTGAGAAAGCGATAGACCGAGTAATTACAGGCCAGTCAGCCTAACCTGAGTGGTGGGAAAATTATTGGAAAAAATCCTGAGGGATAGGATAAATCTTGTGTCTGCGTACATTCAGAGACCGAACTCCAAGCCATCATCAACATCTTCACCAAGGCGTACGAAAGCATGGGCCTTACACTCAACATCTGTAAGACAAAGGTCCTCTACCAACCTCACCCCGCCACACAGCACTGCCCCACGGTCATCAAAATCCACGGCGCGGCCTTGGACAATGTGGACCATTTTCCATACCTCGGGAGCCTACTATCAACAAGGGCAGACATCGACAACAAGGTTCGACACTGCCTCCAGTGTGCCAGCGCAGCCTTCAGTTGCCTGAGGAAGAGAGTGTTTGAAAACCAGGATCTCAAATCTAGCACCAAACTTATGGTCTACAGGGCAGTAATGATACCCGTCCTCCTATATGGCTCATGGCTCAGAGACATGGATCATATACAGTAGCCACCTCAAAGCGCTGGAGAAATACCACCAGCGCTGCCTACGCAAGATCCTGCAAATCCACTGGGAGGATAGATGCACCAACGTCAATGTTCTCGCTCAGGCCAATATCCCTAGCATCGAAGCACTGACCACACTTGACCAGCTCCGTTGAGCGGGCCACATCATCTGCATGCCCGACACGAGACTCTCAAAACAAGTGCTCTACTCGGAACTCCTACATGACAAACGAGTCCCAGGTGAGCAGAAGAAACATTTCAAGGACACCCTCAAAGTCTCCTTGATTAAGTGCAGCATCCCCACTGGCACCTGGGAATCCCTGGCCCAAGACCACCCTAAGTGGAGGAAGAGCATCCGGGAGAGCGCAGAGCACCTCGGGTCTCATCGCCGAGAGCTTGCAGAAACCAAACACAGACAGCGGAAGGAGCATGCGGCAAACCAGACTCCCCACCCATCCTTTCCTACAACGACTGCCTGTCCCACCTGTGACAGAGACTGTAATTCCGTATTAGACTGTACAGTCACCTGAGAACTCACTTTTAGAGTCTTCCTCGATTTCGAGGGACTGTTTATGATGATGATGAACCTACAGGGCTATGGACCAAGAGCTGGAAAGTGGGATTAGGTTGGATAGCTCTTGGTCGGCCAGCGCGGACACGATGGGCCAAAATGGCTTCCTTCCGCGCTGTAAGTTTCTATGATTCTATGATCTATATGCTGCCCCTTGGCGACATCATCCGAAAACACGGCGTCAGTTTCCACATGTACGCTGACGACACCCAGCCTTACCTCATTATCACTTCTCTCAACCCCTCCACGGTCTCTAAATTGTCAAACTGCTTGTCCGATATCCAGTACTGGACGAGCAGAAATTTTCTCCAATTAAATATTGGGAAGGCTGAAGCTATTGTGTTTGTGTCCGCCACAAATTCCGTTCCCTAGCCACTGACTCCATCCCTCTCCCTAACCTCTGTCCAAGGTTGAACAAGGCTGTTCGCAACCTAGATGTCATATTTGACTCTGAAATGAGCTTCCAGCCACATATCCATGGCATAACTAAAACCGCCTATTTCCACCTCCATAACTTTACCTGTCTCCACCCCTGCCTCAGCTCACCTGCTGCTGAAACCCTCATCCATGCCTTTGTTATCTCTACACTTGACTACTCCAATGCACTCCTGGCTGGCCTCCCACATTCTACCCTACGTAATCTTGAGGTCATCCAAAACCCGGCCGTCTGTGTCACAACAGGCACCAAGTCTCGCTGACCCATCACCCCTGTGCTCGCTGACCTACATTGGCTCCCGGTTAAGCAACGCCTCGATTTCAAAATTCTCATCCTTGTTTACAAATCCCTCCATGACCTCGCCTTTCCCTCTCTGTAATCTCCTTCAGCCGCACAACCCCCCGAGATGTCTGCGCTCCTCAAATTCTGCCCTCTTGAACATCCCTGATTATAATCGCTCAACCATTGGTGGCCGTGCCTTTAGCTGCCGAGGCCCCCAGTTCTGGAACTCCCTCCCTAAACCCCTCCTTCCTCCTTTAAGGCTCCTTAAAACCTACCTCTTTGAGCAAGCTTTTGGTCATTTGATGTAATTTCTTCTTATAGAAGGAGGCCATTTCAGCCCATCATGTCTGCGCCGGCCGACAAAGAGCCACTGGGCCAGCAGCCCTAAAGGTTACATTTAAACCTATGAACAATGAACAAAGGCGAAAAGGTAAAGAGCACCCAGCCCAACCAATCCGCCCCACACAACTGTGACATCCTTACACTGAAACATTCTACACTCCACGCCAACCGGAGCCATGTGACTCAGTGTTAAATGTATTTGTTTTGTCTTAGAACAGTCCTGTGAAGTGCCTTGGGAAGTTTTACTACGTTAAAGGCGCTATATAAATACAAGTTGTTGTTAAGAATTCTTATTCCGTAGACTGTTGTCATATCAAATACAACAGAGTGTTTAAAGGGGAAACCTCTGCCCCTGTGTGCAAGGCCAGTTGTGGGGTGCGGAAAATCCAGGATGGAATTTGAGCCTCTGAAACATGCTCAGAGTGTGCTGTCCGATATTTTGATTGGACAGTGCTGGGGGAATAGGAGACACCTGCTGCTAAGGTGTACAAGCCTTAACGGACATCAAAAATATTTAGTTTGCTTTCCCACACTTTCAGTGGTTTACAGTACCAGCGCAGGACACAACCAAGAGAAGGCACTACCTCATCCTCCTAATGTTGTCTCTCCCTCAGTTTGGTGAGTTTGTTTTACCATAGTAGAATGTTTTTGATGCATTTTTGCTTTTTACTTTAAAAAAAAAACTTGCATTTTTATTATCTCCCAGTCAACAGAATTTAGCAGCAGCCCCAGTTGATAGGATGGGCATTGCTTTTATAATTCCTCTTTCCATCAGGGAACTGGAGGACAAGGAAGAATTCCAGAGGAATGATCAGGAGAGGGTCTACCCACACCTGAGGTGGGTTGCACAGATCAATTACTGATAGAAAATTCAAGCAGGCTGCAAAGTTGAGAAAACACAGACCCCAGACAGAGTGCCTACGTGAGAGCTAGCACATTGCATTAAGCCATAACTCACACTTGACATTTCAGAACTTTAGGCTGGGAGCCAATTATGGGTTAACAACATATTCTGTTGGATCAGTTGAGCCAATAAGATCAAAGGGGGCGAGCTCACTATTGTAAATTGATCCAGGTATAAGTACAGCCATTTTTTGCCATGTGTTTCAGAAGGACAAAGGACTGGCAATCAGTCAGTAGCTTGTTGTAGCTGCCAGAATAAAGTTACTTTAAACCTACAACCGGATTTTGCATCTCATTGAAAATTAAGAGACCTAACAATTACCCATGTAGGCGAGTCAACAGACCCGACCTGAGCTACTTTGGGCATAGCAGAGGATAATGCCTGCACTTGACCAGGCAGGCCTTTTCCCTGGTTGCAATTCTACCTTCAAGGTGCCCTCTTTTTGTACAAGGAGAAAAGTAGCCTTGATGTAGTGAAAGTTTAAGGAGCACATTCACAGTGATGGACATGTGCACTACCTACATACCAACTTGGGTGTTGGTCAGTAATTGCCTCATGTAGCCAAATTATTTTACAAAGACTTGAAGGGTTACAGAATTGGAAGGTGTATGTGTGGCAAGGTTTTTAATTCAATTTTTCATTTTGAAGGTGTATCCTACTGAGGTCTGTGTATGCATGCAATGCAATGAAAGAGCTATAAGGTTTGGTATGATGAGCTGTAAATATGGATCAGGCAGTATTCAAGGCATGTATTGTTGGTATTGTTGGGTACTGTTTTCTTGTCTTTTTAAAGTATGCTACCTTGCTATTGTTCCAAAGTCCACAGGTAGTGTACTCAGTGTTGAGCTTAGTTATCACTTGCTGCCAGAAATAGTGTATTGCTGACCCCTGAACTATCAAATCGGACAACCCTCCTTGCACTCACCTCTGGCATTTGCACATCCATTTGGCCATCCATCAAATGGGGGTCAGATGCAGTTCCACTCCTTCAATTGTGTCCAGATTCCACATTAAATCTCCTTTTGCTTAATTTACAACTGTCACTTCTCCCAGCCTTGCCCTAGGCTGACAAATATTTGAAATTCATTTTGAAGGCTGATGAAAGCTGAAACAAATATTTGTTCCCACATATATATATATATATATGTAGACAGGCACACACCCTTTAAATGTGCACATCCCTTTAATTTGAATCTCTGGCCAGATTTTTAACTTCCCACATTCAGCTTTCTCCCTGCACAAGGCCAAAGCTGCATGGGCAGCTATAAATAATGATTCAAATGAGCTGAAGCGGATAATTGGGGCAGGCAAAGTTCGCCATGCTGCTGGCTAACTTTACTCCAAGGCACACAAGCCTTAGTCATGGCAATAGGAGGATAATCTCCCCTTAAGTCTATTTTTTCATTAACTTCTTTGTTTACTATAAGAAACAAATCATGAAGTACTTAATGATTGAAAAGTATTGTCAAGACTTGACTGCTGCTAAGTTTTTTTTTAAACCTGACAGTGGTGCAAATGTAGTCTAATGGTACTATGCAAGAATTCTCTGTTTCATGTCAATGAAACTGCTGACTGCTCCTCTATAGAAAATGGGATGACAGTAACAACATGACACACTGTGGGAGTGAAGCATGAACAGTTCATAATTATTATTTTCTTTTTTCTTTTATTGCCTCCTCCTTATTCCACGCTTGTGACACATCAATTTCTATGTGAGACTTGTCATCTAAGTAGGAAAGGGCACTTAAAAATGTCATGATCAAATCTGAAACATTTTTAAGTTGCTCAATTTTGCATCCTTTGGGATATGTTGTGGATGCGTGAATGAAAATAGAAATGCAAAGAAATGAGGGAAAGATCAAAAGAATGAGAGATGGAGGAAAATTGGAAGAAAATGAGGCCTATCATTGGTCCTGCTCTTGGCATCCTCCACCACGCCCATTGAGGTTCTGCCCATTGACTTTCACAGAACAGTCATACACATTGCATCAAAGCCCAGTCATCGCTTCCTCTTGGAATGACCCACTCCAATGTTTCTCTGTTCCTCTTTCCTCTACTCCAGCCCTCTTTCTGACTACATCTGCTTATCTCCCACTCCTTGTTTTCAAATCCCTCCATAGCCTCGCCACTCCCTATCTCTGTAACCTCCTCCATCCGACAACCCTCCGAGATCTCTGCGCTCCTCTAATTCTGGCCTCTTGTGCATCCCTGATTTTAATCGCTCCACCATTGGTGGCCATTCCTTCAGCTGCCTGGGCCCTAAACTCTGGAATTCCCTTCCAAAACCTCTCTACCTCTCTCTAATCCTTTAAGACGCCCCTTGCAACCTACCTCTTTGACCAAGTTTTTGGCCATCTGCTCTATTATCTCCTTATGTGGCTCGGTGTCAAATTTTGTTTGATAATGCTACTATGAAGCAACTTGGGATGTTTTACTATGTTAAAGATACTTATATAAATGCAAGTTTTTGTTGTTGTACCCATTCACTACGCATTACCATTCAAAATGACCACTCCCTTACAAATAAAGTCCTCATTATCCACAATCTGTCATCGTCAATACCTCCCTCTCTTCAGTTTCTGTCCTCCATCCTTTCAAGACTCATGTCCTTATTACTATCCTCAAAAATCCTCCCAGGATACATTTCTTTACATTATTTCAAAGCCAAGAAAATAGTTAGATTTTTTATTCCCATGTCCTTATCCATGCCAGCCTTGAACTATTTGCTAGGAAGTGTGCTGGACAACAATATGAGTTGGCTTGCCTTCATATTTTTCCTTGCTCCTTCCAGCAAAGTTCCCTACACTCACTTTTGTGTCTCCTGTTATGTTTGTAAAGTGCCAAATGGACTGTTGTTATCAACCAAAGTAGAATCCTGTACAAGGCTATTAAAATAAGAATGAAAGGAATATGCACTGTGAAATTTAAAGCTAAATTCCTCATTTCCATACTGTTAATTTGAATTTCTGTTTCAGTATCAATATGGAACTACAGATTTTTCAGCGCCAGCTTTATAAATAACAATGTCAATTATAGAGCATTATATGGCATCCCTGAAGAATCAGTGGATAGGGCCTGAAGTCAGGATCCGATAAAACATGCTCATATTTCCTTTCCAACATATTCTGGATTCAAAAGACAACATTTCCCATTTATTTCTGCTCTGTTAAATGTATAACAAAATTATGGGGAATTGAGTGTCTACTGAACAGTAATGCAGTGCGTTATATGTGCAAAAAGGATTGATCGTATCTATGAAACATTTGTGCCATATTTTCAATGTCAATAGAGATCAGTTTATATGAAACTGTGATATTTCGAATTACAAATAAGGCCAGATAGATATCAATACCCATCATATAAGCAGGCTGTTCTTTTTTGCTGCACATACGATTAGCAAACACCAGTACAGTCAAAAGGTCGTGGGTTCAAGCCCCACTCCAGATATTTCAGCACACATCCAGGCTGGCACTTCACAGTGCAGGGTGTTTTGGATGACAACATTAAACCGAAGCCATGTCTGCCCTCTCAGGTGGATGTAAAAGATCTCATGGCGAATTGGAAGAAGAGCAGGGGAGTTTTTCAAGTGTCCATAAGAAATAGGAGCAGGAGTAGGCCATTCGGCCCTTCAAGGCTGCTCTGCCATTCAGTAAGATGATGGCTGATCTTCGACCTCAACTCCACCTTCCCCCACGATCCCCATATCCTTTGATTTCCTTAGTATCCAAAAATCTATCAATCTCTGTCTCGAATATACTCAATGACTGAACATCCACAGTCCTCTGGGGTAGAGAATTCCAAAAATTCACAACCTTTTGAGTGAAGAAATTTCTCCTAATCTCAGTCCCAAATGGACCTTATTCTGAGACTGTGACCCCTAGTTCTAAATTCCCCATCTATCCAGCACGGACCCTGTCAGGCTCTTTAAGAATGTTCTATTTCAATGAGATCAACTCTCATTCTTCATCCAGGTCAATATTTATCCCTCAACCAATACCCTAAAGAGATTATCTGGTGATTATCTCATTGCTGTGGGACCTTGCTGTGCGCAAATTGGCCGCGGCAGTTATTACAACAGTGACTTCACTTAAAATGTACTTCATTGACTGTGAAGCGCTTTGAGACATCCTGAGGTCATAAAAGCTGCTATATAAATGTAAGTTCTTTCTTTCTCAAAATTAGCAAGCCTCAAGCAAGATTTGAAGTGAGTAAAGAATTGTTTTTGGCTCACATATAAAGCAGCAGGGGTGTATCCATTGAAGATTGACGGCATCTGGAGCTGTGGAACATGGTGGCCCCATAGTTGCTGGGCCGTTGAGAGAGCTGCGGGTAGGCTCATCGGCCAGTGCAAACGACAAGATGGTGGGGCAGCAGCCTTTCGCTCCTGTGCCATGTTCTGTGGAGTAAAGCTCACGCCAGGTAGCTGCTTGTGTAAAGGTGTTTCTGGAGCACTGTAATCCACGGGGGCTGGAACACTTGTGTCAATCACTGAAGGCTAAGGCGCGTCCCTTTAAAAGCAGGCTGCCCCAGAAGAGCTCCTCATTTCGATCGGGAGGTTCTAATGCTCTGTGGAAGCGGCCTGAGTTTTCATTTCGGCTCCTAGTTGTTTGCTGCAGATAATGTTTTACTCGGATATTCTGAGAGAAAACCAACGGCAGCAGATGGATATCCGAGAGGCCGCCTCTCTCCGCCAGCAGAGGCGGATGAAACAAGCTGTTCAGTTCATCCACAAAGACTCGGCGGATCTGCTGCCCCTGGATGGGCTCAAAAAACTGGGAACCTCCAAAGAAACCGTAAGTGACTGCCTAATGTTAGGAAAATCAGCTAGCTTGGGGTAACCGGTGAGGCAACATTATTAAGAATGGCCATCCTGTATTTGGCATGTTTCACAATATGTGGATAATATGGAGAGGATTAACGCACTCCAGCAGCATTTGGAGTGAGCTATACTGGGATTTGCCAACATTTCGCCGGGCGGAGAACTCCATGTAGTCCTGTGTGGTGCTGGCAGTAAATGCGAATCTTCATGAAATCCCAACCTCCTGCTTTAAGATTGTTCTTGTACTTGCATTGTTAGAAAATGCCCCATTATTATCGATCTCACCAAATCAACTGCTCCCATTTCATCCACTGGTCTTTGAGGGAGAATACATCATTTAGGATGGGACTGTGAAGCACCAAATACAGCCGATCGGATATCTTTGTTTGAAAGCATCGTCAGATGTATATTATTTGTTTGGGATCAAACTAAATATTAACTCGTCTATTGAAGCACTAATTGTTTATTATTTTCTTTCGCTAATTCTAGAAGTAGTCTCAGTACTGGACATGTGTGTATCCCAGTTGAGCCTTTGGATGAGTTTAGCCGCTGTCCAGCGCTGAAATTCAGAAACGAAAATCGGGAGAGAACGTATAACGTCCGATATGGGCCGGTTTGTATTATCGCCAAAGGTTAAAATTACCCCAATATCTGTTGGAATTGACCGAATCTAATTTGATCTGACCAAGTTATCAGGACATTTGTCGGCAGGCACCAGGCGTCACTCTCAGCCTGGACTGGAACAGTCACAATGCTTGTATGAGCAAAGCGACGAATTGGCACTTCAACAGAACAGGAAAACATACCCACCTAAAATACATGCACCCTGTAAAGGGTTAACAATTCGGATTATGTATGGTGATGAAATTTGGAACTAGAAATTTGAATTATGGATGTGGAGTATTAGTTTAATGTGTGACCAATGCATAATGGAACCTAGAGACTACTGGCAAAATGTTAACTCAGAGTTAATAAATTACTATTGTCAACTTATTTACATATGTGTGGTTTGATCATTAATTTTGGATAAAAGTTAACTATCTTTAGAGCCTGAAACCTACTTGTTTGTCAAGCTGAAGACATTTTAATGATCGAGTCATACCACACAATTTAAATTCCAGTTTCATTAACTCATTTATTTTAAACAGGTTAACTCCAGTGTTAGAAGAATGGCAGTTGGGAAATCTAGGTAATACATTTTCAGAACGCACACACTACGCATCTATAATCCCCCGACCTACCCACTTGACTAACCTCCTTTCCACACACACATATCCAATTAAAGTTCATTTTATGGAAAATGATTTGCCCTAACTTCTCAAACAGATGGGGCAAATAAAGTCAAGGGTATAACTTTAACCCAAAACCAAGGGACCAGTATTGACATTTGTCAATGACATCACATTTGGAGATGTGAAAAATGGCACTGAGATTGAAAGTCTGCAGAAGGACATTGATATGTTGGTTGGATGGGCAGATAGATGGCAGATGGTCTTAGGGGCCTTAGTTTTAAGGATAGGTTCCAAGAATTAGGGATATCTACTTTGGAGAAATGAAGGCTTAAAGGGAATATGATTGAGGTTTTTAAAATAACAAAGGGATTGGACTCAGTCTGGTTCGTTAGGCTATTTGAAATGAATAGAGATGATAAGACTAGAGGTCATGCAGATAAAATCCATAGGCAAGGAGTTAGGTTAGAACTTAGGAAATATTTATTTTTACAGAGTCATCATCCTCCTGAATAGACTACCAAAACTTGCATTGGGTAAGGAGTCACTACAGTCCTTTAAATGGAATATAACGACTCTTTACCCATTGCATATTTCTGAGAGAACAGGATACTTTCAGTTATGGACAACAAGCTGTCAGTTAGCTGGAGTTATGAGGAATTATGTGCTGCAAGTTCTTTTGTAGCCTCCCATAACTGCCTTAGGGAGTTGGAGTGAAATTCTGCAGAGCTATTTGTGAATTGGCCATAAGATTATTTTTTGGCTTCCCTGGGGATTGCATGCTTAGGGGGTGGGTCAGTGGTGTACAGGGTTGCAGAGGAGGACAAAGGGTTTGATTAGGGCAGGGAAAATGGAGTACGAGAAGAAGCTTGCAGGGAACATTAAGACGGATTGCAAAAGTTTCTATAGATATGTAAAGAGAAAAAGGTTAGTAAAGACAAACGTAGGTCCCCTGCAGTCAGAATCAGGGGAAGTCATAATGGGGAACAAAGAAATGGCGGACCAGTTGAACAAGTACTTTGGTTCGGTATTCACTGAGGAGGACACAAACAACCTTCCGGATATAAAAGGGGTCGGAGGGTCTAGTAAGGAGGAGGAACTGAGGGAAATCCTTATTAGTCGGGAAATTGTGTTGGGGAAATTGATGGGATTGAAGGCCGATAAATCCCCAGGGCCTGATGGACTGCATCCCAGAGTACTTAAGGAGGTGGCCTTGGAAATATGGATGCATTGACAGTCATTTTCCAACATTCCATTGCCTCTGGATCAGTTCCTATGGAGTGGAGGGTAGCCAATGTAACCCCACTTTTTAAAAAAGGAGGGAGAGAGAAAACAGGGAATTATAGACCGGTCAGCCTGACATCGGTAGTGGGTAAAATGATGGAATCAATTATTAAGGATGTCATAGCAGTGCATTTGGAAAGAGGTAATATGATAGGTCCAAGTCAGCATGGATTTGTGAAAGGGAAATCATGCTTGACAAATCTTCTGGAATTTTTTGAGGATGTTTCCAGTAGAGTGGACAAGGGAGAACCAGTTGATGTGGTATATTTGGACTTTCAGAAGGCTTTCGACAAGGTCCCACACAAGAGATTAATGTGCAAAGTTAAAGCACATGGGATTGGGGGTAGTGTGCTGACATGGATTGAGAACTGGTTGTCAGACAGGAAGCAAAGAGTAGGAGTAAATGGGGACTTTTCAGAATAGCAGGCAGTGACTAGTGGGGTACCGCAAGATTCTGTGCTGGGGCCCCAGCTGTTTACACTGTACATTAATGATTTAGACGAGGGGATTAAATGTAGTATCTCCAAATTTGCGGATGACACTAAGTTGGGTGGCAGTGTGAGCTGCGAGGAGGATGCTATGAGGCTGCAGAGCAACTTGGATAGGTTAGGTGAGTGGGCAAATGCATGGCAGATGAAGTATAATGTGGATAAATGTGAGGTTATTCACTTTGGTGGTAAAAACAGAGAGACAGACTATTATCTGAATGGTGACAGATTAGGAAAAGGGGAGGTGCAAAGAGACCTGGGTGTCATGGTACATCAGTCATTGAAGGTTGGCATGCAGGTACAGCAGGCGGTTAAGAAAGCAAATGGCATGTTGGCCTTCATAGCGAGGGGATTTGAGTACAGGGGCAGGGAGGTGTTGCTACAATTGTACAGGGCCTTGGTGAGGCCACACCTGGAGTATTGTGTACAGTTTTGGTCTCCTAACCTGAGGAAGGACATTCCTGCTATTGAGGGAGTGCAGCGAAGGTTCACCAGACTGATTCCCGGGATGGCGGGACTGACCTATCAAGAAAGACTGGATCAACTGGGCTTGTATTCACTGGAGTTCAGAAGAATGAGAGGGGACCTCATAGAAACGTTTAAAATTCTGACGGGGTTCGACAGGTTAGATGCAGGAAGAATGTTCCCAATGTTGGGGAAGTCCAGAACCAGGGGACACAGTCTAAGGATAAGGGGGAAGCCATTTAGGACCGAGATGAGGAGGAATTTCTTCACCCAGAGAGTGGTGAACCTGTGGAATTCTCTACCACAGAAAGTTGTTGAGGCCAATTCACTAAATATATTCAAAAAGGAGTTAGATGAAGTCCTTACTACTAGGGGAATCAAGGGGTATGGTGAGAAAGCAGGAATAGGGTACTGAAGTTGCATGTTCAGCCATGAACTCATTGAATGGCGGTGCAGGCTAGAAGGGCCGAATGGCCGACTCCTGCACCTATTTTCTATGTTTCTATGTTTCTATGTCTGGTTGGGGTGGGCTCAATGAGCCTGCTGGTCTTTTCCTGTTATTCTTTTCATATATTCACAGGTGCAGTTTAATGTAGCAAACTGTGAAGTAATATATTCTGAGTAAGAATAGGGAAAGGAAATGCCGCTTAAATGGTAAGATTTTTAAATGGAATAGATGAGCACAGCGACCTTGGTGTGCAGATAGGCAGTTTATTAAAAGTGGCAGCACAAATCGATTCGGCCATAAAGAAGATAAATCTATTGTTTATTATCCAGCAGCATAGATTTCAAAAGCAGGGTGATAATTCTGAGTTTGTACAAGAGCTTGGTTTGGTTAAAGTTGGAATATTATACGCTGTTTTGGGGGACATCATTAAATGAATGATATAAAAGCAATGGAAAAGGTGCAGCATAGACTCACTAGGAAATTACCAGGGACAAGGGGTTATGGTTATGAAGATAAAAATGAAACTAGAGCTGAGAAGGTTAAGAGTTTACCTGATACAAGTCTTAATGGTTATGAAGCATTGAGATATTGTAATTAGTTATTGTTTCTACTGGTTGATGAAGTGGTAACAGGAGGATACATATTTAATATAATCATAAAAAGGGAAGGGTAGAATATAATTCCTTCAGAGGTTGCTTAGAATATGGAATTCTCTGCCATAAACTACTGTTGCAGTAGAGTCCATCATTTTTATTGAAATGGAATTAATTAGTTGCTTGAAAAGAACTTTAACTGGAATGGGAAGAAACTAGGATAGTGGAATTGGACTAGATGGCACATGTGGATGAGAACTCGTCAGTACATGATGGGCTGAATGGCTTGCTTCTTTGCTGTAACATTCTATGAAAACATTTCACATTGTTTCTGAAGCAGACAAACCCTGCAGGCTTTCTCCATCACATTGTTTCTGAAGCAGACAAACCTGCAGGCTTTCTCCATAATTGCATGGCATTTAATGGCCTGGATTTTGCGGTCAGCGGAAAAAGAATGGTGCTCGCCGTTTACCTCGCTGACAGTTGCCCACAAAGTTTTTACAGGCTTTAGAGCAGAGACTTGCTCTAATCCAGCACAGCGCCCTCTACTGGGCATCTGCGGTGTCTGTGAGCAGGTAAAACAACAGCGAGGTGCTTCAACCAATCAGATTGAAGAATCCTCATTGAGACACACAGGCTGGAAGCTTACCAGCCCTGCGAGTGTGGGTTTGGCCATGATTGACAGTAGGGCTGGATCCTGCTCTGAACACGCCTTCTTGTACGTTTCCAAAGTACCGGGTCTGGCTGTGGTTCACAGACCCGACACCAAGCAGTGGGTCAGTCAATTAACATAATTAAGAGATAATTTAAAGGTATTTATAAATAATTTTACCAGGTACGTACCATTTTTCCAAGTTTTTTTAAACGAGGTTCATGTCCCTCGGGGAACACATCTGGTAAGTCTGCCGGGTTCTCAATGATTCTCCATTACTTTGACAAGTTGACAGCTGCAGAAGTGGTACAAAAGCCACCATTTCACAGCTGTTCACTTTCCAATCTCAGAAGTTGAAGCCTTTAGGATTAAGAAGACACTGTTGAGCTGTATGCAAGTGAGAAGTGTTTGCAATGAACTCTCTATCCACTATCATTTCCTTGGAGCAACCTCTCTCATCATTGACAGATCGCTTCTGTCATCTGAACTTCAGCTGCCATCTATTCCATCAGTATTGTGCCTTGAAAAAATCTCACTTTGGTCCTCAGAATCCCATCACGATCAGCTCCAACACCAACATCACTAAACACACCAGCATCACAAACAACAGCACCAACCTTCACCTCAATCACCTAATACTGCAAAGGATAGAGGGCATCAGCATCCAACCACATTACTGCCTGGGACGCCAGGGATGGCCTCACCATGGCCAGACTTACTTCATTTGATGCTGTACACTCTGGCTGACACATGATGCGCCAGGTTGGCACCACCCTACACCAGCACCATAAAGCATCCCTGCAATGCCTAAGCCATTCCTTTCACACGCATCCCCATTGTGGGGAGGGGCTGGGTACCCCTATGTCTAACCATTCACTACAACTCACTAAGCCACTTCCAAAGGTGCACACAAATCTGTCCAAATATGCAAAGTGTTGAAAATAAATATTTCAATGTTTGACAACACATTAGCAGAAATTCTACATCAACATTGGCTAAAATACCTTGTGTGTTGCTACTTGGTATGATTAGACAAGGATGAGAGTGAGTGTGAGGTGTGGCTTGTGAGATGGGGATGTGATAATGTAGATAGAGAGAGAGGTGCAAGGTAAGTTGGTATGAGTAATGATGTGCAGGAGTAGGATAGGGAAGGCTGAGTGGTGGGGATGTGATGAGTGGCACAGCAGGATGAGGTTGAGTGTGGCTTTGCAGTAACATTTCGTGATCTACTGAGATCATTAAAAGGTTTGCACCACTGCAGTCTGGTCCTCCTGACAACATCCCTGCCTGTGCCCTCCTGTGCAGTGTGTAACCAAGCTGCGTTGGTGTCCTGGGGAGATCTTTTCTGCCCATTGGAAGGGAAGAGAACCTCCCTGCGTGCTGTGACTCCCTCCTTAAGCCTCTGGAGGGAGTCATGGGAGAACCTGGGTGCAGTCGTGCATCTTTGTGCAGTGCTTGTCAGTGTTTGTAGCACCATAATGCTGAAGAACACTGACAGCACAACTGTCTCAATCAGTGTGGGCATGGTCCCTTTAACGAAAACAGCTGTTGATGTCATCAGACCCGCTTCCTTTTAATTGGCCGGGAACCTCGCAGGGCAGACTTTAAAAGCCCAATCTAGGGAAGATTCTTTTCACAGTGTGGGCTGGAGCCAGAGCGTGATCACAACCCGCCACTGACTCTGGCCGTCCCGGACCCACCATGGTTGGCGAAATTGCGGCCACAGAGTCTAAACCAGGAAGCATAAAGCAGGAAATATAAATTAGATTTAAATCATGTACAGAAAGTGAATAAAGATTAGGGAAGACAGATAGGATTAGGAGAGAGCGAGAGATAAAGAGATAGACAGAAAAAGTAAAAAATTATATATATTTTAGTTTTACTTTAAAAATAATATCTTCATTAATTGCCTTTTTAAGGAATGGGATGCCACATCTGTAAAATTAATTTTTCAGGGCTAGAGAGGTTGTTTGGCAGTATCAATTATCATACCATTAAAAATTCACTTGCTCCTGAATGCACCATCCCTAACTTATGAAGGCCGATAAATCCCCATGGCCTGATAGTCTGCATCCCAGAGTACTTCAGGAAGTGGCCTTAAAAATAATGGATGCATTGGTGGTCATTTTCCAACATTCTATAGACTCTGGGTCAGTTCCTATGGATTGGAGGGTAGCTAATGTAACCCCACTTTTAAAAAAAGGAGGGAGAGAGAAAGCAGGGAATTATAGACCGGTTAGCCTGACATTGGTAGTGGGGAAAATGCTGGAATTAATTATTAAAGATGTAATAGTAGCGCATTTGGAAAGCAGTGACAGGATCAGTCCAAGTCAGCATGGATTTGTGAAAGGGAAATCATGCTTGACAAATCTTCTAGAATTTTTTGAGGATGTAACTAATAGAGTGGACAAGGGAGAACCAGTGGATGTGGTGTATTTGGACTTTCAAAAAGCTTTTGCCAAGGTCCCACACAAGAGATTAGCGTGCAAATTTAAAGCACATGGTATTGGGGATAGAGAACTTGTTGGCAGACAGGAAGCAAAGAGTAGGAATAAACGGGTCCTTTTCAGAATGACAGACAGTCACTAATGGGGTACCGCAAGGTTCAGTGCTGGGATCCCAGCTATTTACAATATACATTAATGATTTAGACGAAGGAATTGAGTGTAATATCTCCAAGTTTGCAGATGACACTAAGCTGGGTGGCAGTGTGAGCTGTGAGGAGGATGCTAAGAGGCTGCAGGGTGACTTGGATAGGTTAGGTGAGTGGGCAAATGCATGGCAGATGCAGTATAATGTAGATAAATGTGAGGTTATCCACTTTGGTGGCAAAAACAGGAAGGCAGAATATTATCTGAATGGTGACAGTTTAGGAGAAGGGGAGGTGCAACGAGACCTGGGTGTCATGGTACATCAGTCATTGAAAGTTGGCATGCAGGTACAGCAGGTGGTGAAGAAGGCAAATGGTATATTGGCCTTCATAGCTAGGGGATTTGAGTATAGGAGCAGGGAGGTCTTACTGCAGTTGTACAGGGCCATGGTGAGGCCTCACCTGGAATATTGTGTTCAGTTTTGGTCTCCTAATCTGAGGAAGGACATTCTTGCTATTGAGGGAATGCAGCGAAGGTTCACCAGACTGATTCCCAGGATGGCAGGACTGACATATGAAGAAAGATTGGATCGACTAGGCTTATATTCACTGGAATTTAGAAGAATGAGAGGGGATCTCATAGAAACATATAAAATTCTGACGGGATTGAACAGGTTAGATGCAGGAAGAATGTTCCCGATGTTGGGAACTAGGGGTCACGGTCTAATGATAAGGGGTAAGCCATTTAGGACCGAGATGAGGAGAAACTTCTTCACTCAGAGAATTGTGAACTTGTGGGATTCTCTACCACAGAAAGTTGTTGAGGCCAGTTCGTTAGATATATTCAAAAGGTAGTTAGTTGTGACCCTTATGGCTAAAGGGATCAAGGGGTATGGAGGGAAAGCAGGAATGGGGTACTGAAGTTGCATGATCAGCCATGATCATATTGATCATATCCACTTTGGTGGTAAAAACAGAGAGACAGACTATTATCTGAATGGTGACAGATTAGGAAAAGGAGAGATGCAACGAGACCTGGGTGTCATGGTACATCAGTCATTGAAGGTTGGCATGCAGGTACAACAGGCAGTTAAGAAATCAAATGGCATGTTGTCCTTCATAGCGAGGGGATTTGAGTACAGGGGCAGGGAGGTGTTACTACAGTTGTACAGGGCCTTGGTGAGGCCACACCTGGAGTAATGTGTACAGTTTTGGTCTCCTAACTTGAGGAAGGACATTCTTGCTATTGAGGGAGTGCAGCGAAGGTTCACCAGACTGATTCCCGGGATGGCGGGACTAACATATCAAGAAAGAGTGGATCAACTGGGCTTGTATTCACTGGAGTTCAGAAAAATGAGAGAGGATCTCATAGAAACGTTTAAAATTCTGATGGGTTTAGACAGGTTAGATGCAGGAAGAATGTTCCCAATGTTGGGGAAGTCCAGAACCAGGGGTCACAGTCTAAGGATAAGGGGTAAGCCATTTAGGACCGAGATGAGGAGAAACTTCTTCACCCAGAGAGTGGTGAACCTGTGGAATTCTCTGCCACAGAAAGTTGTTGAGGCCAATTCACTAAATATATTCAAAAAGGAGTTAGATATAGTCCTTACTAGAAGGGGGATCAAGGGGTATGGCGAGAAAGCAGGAATGGGGTACTGAAGTTGCATGTTCAGCCATGAACTCATTGAATGGTGGTGCAGGCTAGAAGGGCCGAATGGCCTACTCCTGCACCTATTTTCTATGTTTCTATGTTTCTATGAATGGTGGTGCAGGCTTGATGGGCCAAATGGCCAACTCCTGCATCTATTTTCTATGTTTCTATGGCATCTTTAGTGGGAAACTAGTGGGCAAGTACCCCAAGTTCACAGCATTGCATGTTTTTCAATGCTGAGTCCATGGGCGAGGACTGCTACAGTGTAGCCTATGGAGGAGCGGGCTATCTCTGACAGCTACTTTCAGATTTCCACTTTTAATTGCACATGTGCAGACACCACACATTGCTGTCTGATTAACTCCATAATAACGATGAGCACTGTTAGTCTCACTGTTAATATTAATGCAAAATCCGAACCAATATTTATTTCGAAAGCTTTTACATTTTTCCATTCCCTGGGAAAATGAAAATTGGGATTTGTACCATTTTAGCAAATGTACTGGTGATAATTTACTCTGTGAAAGAATAGATTGGACTGGTATCTGACACAGTTGGATGTATGAAATTACTTTTCAAGTCAGCAAAATGAATTTACTTGATAATTATAGATAAATGCTAAGGATGTCAAGCCCATTGTGCCTCTATGACTTTATTGTATTTCAAAAATATTTATTTTTAGCAACCACATAACATCTTGCAGAGACGTTTACTAGAAACCAACTTGTCAAAATTTCGAGCCAACAATCGAGGGGCATGGCCTTCTAATAATTCGTTTCCAGTGCAGAACAAAAGCTTTCATCAGACTAAACAAGAACTTCACAAAAGGACACACGAAGATGACCTGATATTTGTGTGTTGCAAGGTAATTGCCTATTTCTTACAAAGGGTATGACATAAATGATCAACCTAAATGGCTAAAATGAGCTAAATGTGTGGATGATCCCATCGATGGAAATAATTACAGTTCTATTCAAGGTATATCAATATGTGAGGGTACGCAGGCAAACCAGACTGCAGTTTTTTTAAATACTTGAACTTCTTTTACAGAGCTGTTGAATCATTTCCATGTTCTGATGTGGTGCCACCATTACATCATTGATCCTTGTGTATATAATAAAGAAAGTTCTGATTCTAAGCACCTATTCCTCCCAATTACCATTATATAAATTATCACATAGATTGTTTTCATGTCTATTTGATGGCCTCAGTGAGGCATCCATAGAGCCCAACCCAGTGTACATAACCACCTTTAGGACAGGAGGGATTAGGGAAGAAAACTCAAGGGATAAAAAAGGTATTTCTGAGTAACAATGAGATACAGTGTTGGCAACACACTCAAGTCCTGTGACGTTTGAATTCTAATTAGAATTCTGCCTAATCATAAATTGTTTTAATCATACACGGCCGGCTTACTAGTTGTGGCAGATGGATCCAGCCTCCTGCTCCACAATCTACAATTTACTAATGATTGCTATAATACATTTAATGCTGCCTCACTTGCCAGACTGCTGATCACTGTTGCAGACCTAAGCCTGCAACATACGACTTCTACAGTAATGCATATGATTTTACAATGTGTCTTGGATGGTTCTAAGTCTGTTTTCAATTTTTTTAAGTGTGCTGGAATAGAGATGAAAGCACGGATTGACACTGGCTCTCAATATAATCTCATTTCATCTGCCTGTGTGGATAAACTAGGGTAGGTAGCCCTGGGGGCCTTTATTTGACAATTCTTTTTCTTGTATTTCCCTCATCCAACGGCAGTGCTGATTCAGATTGCAGCCAAGAAACTGTGTTTTATTGGACTGAACTGTGATTTTTTTTTCACATGACGGGATGGGAATAGCTCTAGTGTGAATTTACAGACGTCACCACAAATGGTTGGAATAATGAGATGTTCTGGCTGAAGGCCTACTGGGATTTGTAACCAATTCAAGCAGAAACATATCCTTCAAAATAAATTTAAAGGAGCAATGCCAACTATAGCATCTCAAAAGATAACTTTCCACATTTGCTAACTTTGTACAAGATGACATTGTCGAATGTGTGATAAATTACTGTGGTGCAATAACAATCACAAGATAGAAAAAGGTTTATTCCAAACACTGGGGAAAAATGAATGGAAGCAGACAGCTCTCTGCTGCAGTGACCAGCACAGTAGAATTTTGGCATAGGTTGTTCCTGGTTTTTTCATGAACTGAATTTATTAGGAATTGAGCATTTCATCCTGACAACTATTTTAATCAATTTAAAAGTAAATTAAAGTGGAATCAGTTAGTTAGTTTATGGAATAGGAACCTGTTTTGGGCTGAAAATTCCACAGTAGCTTGCGAGTTCTCTATTGTAACTTCCTGTTCTCATGGGAATATAGTATATTAGCAGTATTCTAAAAACAAAAGATTTTCAGAATACAAGATGAATGGCCAAGGCTCATAAAATAGAAGGCAAACAAAGTTGATAAGAGTAAAAGAGATGAGATAAATCAGGAAGTAATGATCTAGGTGGTGCCAATCTTGGACCATAGAAAAGTATAGGATTATTCAGTAAATCTGCAGTCTAGCTGGCTTGTCCCAAAAAATTTAAACCTTTCAATCTCCGACTCCCTTAAATATTTGCCCAATTGTCCCTTAAATCTTTCCACACTACCGACCTCCATTGCCTCATGTTCACCAGTATCTGTGTTGAGTAGTTAAATCTAAACTATTTCTGCATCTTGTCTTCTAAGCTTGAGGTCGTGTTTGTTGGTTCTAGAGTTTGTCGCAATCTTAAACATATTATTGGGTTCAATTTACCTGTTCCCTTAAGAATCTTGACTATTGTTTCTCCTGAGCCTTTTCTTTACCAGAGTAAGCAATCCCAGGCTCTTTAACCTCCCTTCATAGCTCAGATGTCTGAAGTTAAGTAACAGTTCACTTGCAGTTTTCCACAATGCCTCCAATGTTTGGATATCCTTGCTATAGTACAGCGACCAGAGTTGCATGCAATATTACAGCTGAAGCCATTTTGATTATAAAGTTTGTGGTCCAATCCCTTCTTCTGGCCTGGTGGTCTATAGCAGATGTCCATCGTTAACTTCCTTCACCTCATGTCTCTCATTTATATCCAAAATTTAAAAAGATTAGTTTGTATAAGAAAGGAACACTGTCCAGAAGTTCTTCCTTAAAAGGACAACTCCAGTTAGCAGATGGCTCTGAAGAAAGACCTTGACCTCTTTTGCTGCCAAATGCACACCAATGGCACACACAAGCTCTTCTGGGAAGGCCACAGAGCACTCTTTTGGGTTGTCTGTTTTAATTATCTTGAACATTTCCCCTGCTGGTTCCTACATGTACAACACACTGCAAAAAAAGTATGATTAAAGCAAATTAGGTAGCTTTTTTTAAAGAGCTTGGGCACTGTGGAAAAGGACAGCGTGTGTATAAGCCCCCATGAATAACCAAAACTCTTGTTCTGCTCAAAGTGACACAATTGAAATTGGTCATGTAGAATGTGGGGAATCACATTTCTGATGGAGATTTTGACAAGAAACAGTCACAGTCATAAGTGTAGCATTGCATTCATGTATTGAACACATGGAATCCTATTACACATTCAGCCTCTTTAAACTGATCAGCCATAGAACTGTTTACTCTGAATATTTTTAGTATAGTATTGACAATCACTGTGCGCTATAAATATTATCTAACTTCAATCTTCAAAATTACTGATTCATTTTACAGGTTGAAAGAACTTGTGAAAACAGACAAGGATGAAATTGAAAAAATGAGAATGCCTCTTATTTCAAAGATTAATGGCCAAATAGAAAATATTGCAATCACTATAGGACAGCTCAATATTGAGTGTGCCGCAGCTGTAGTGGGTAAGTTTTCAAAATTGCAATTTCTTCAATAATTATATATTTTTTACTGCTTGGTTTTGTTTTAAATTTATATTCAATGGATTGTCCTGTTACACCTGGGACCTAAGTTTCTAGTGGATGTGAGTACTTAACACAAAAATTGATGCCAATTGATGCAAAATTAACAATCTCATTTCAAGGCTGCATGGATAATAATAATGGAAATAGGAGGAGCTCTTATTATATTAGATTTGATTCACATTTTCAGGTTGAATAGAACAAGTATTCATCTTTGGTCTACCTGACCCAGAGAGAGCTCAATAAATGTTCTATTCCCCAGCATGTACATCCTGCATCTTAATGAGCACAAGTTACTAAAATAAACGTACATCCTTTTGGGTAGAGTGGTAAGTGAGGTTTCTTTGGCCTCAATTTTGGCCGAGCCTGTTTTTCGGTGCACTTACCAGAGTTGCGCCGCTTATCTGCATTCCGAGGTGCGCCGAAAAATTTTGTTGCCACTTTGGCCGCTGTGCGGCCTCTTCACTGCAGTCGCGCAGTGTGGCCAGTTAATCGGGGGTGGAGCCAGCGTTCTGCGCCGAAAACTATGCCGGGATGTCTGCACATGCGCAGTGGAGTCCGCTGGTGATGTCTGCGCATGAGCAGTAGTGCTGCGAGTCTGCAACAACAGTAGGTCTTTCTCACTTTCAGAGCGTGGCGATGGGCTCCTTCAGGTAAAGTTCTCTGCATTTACTCTGCCTCCTTTGTTGGGCTAGGGGCGGGCAGGAGAACTGATAGAAATCACCGGCAGGCAGAAGCACTATCAGTTCTCCTGCCCACCCCTAGACCTGGCCGAGTGGCTTCCCGGTGCGATCGATCTCTTTGTATTTCTAAGAGATCGATTGCACCGGGAGGCCACTCGGCCAGGGCTAGGGGCAGACAGGAGAACTGATAATGCTCCTGGCTGTCGATGATTTCTATCAGTTCTCCGGCCCGCCCCTAGCCCTGGCTGAGTGGCCTCCAGGCTGTATTCAAAGAAAACCCAAAAGAAACCTTTTGAGCATGGCTCCTCACTGAGAATGTGGGACTGCTGAGTTTACCCTATAGTTTTATGACAGAGTATCTTGGTGAATTTGTTTGTGCATTAAGGCTGAGGAATGGAATATCTTTTTCCTTTATGGAACTGGTTGCATTTACTACCGTCAGGTTGAGCAAATGTTTTTTGCAGTGTCGAGTTTCTATTTTTACGTAGCCTATCATTTTGTTTGCAAGGTTTGGTGGTTTGTAAGGCTTGGTGGTTTAGGTGCAGGTCCTCTCCGCTTCCCGCCCCTATCCCAGGCCGAATGGCCTCCGATGAACCTATCTGCGCCGATTTCTTTAATTCTTCGTAAGGGTTTTCTAAAGTGGCCACATACGCTGGCCTAAGTATAAATGGAGTAACTATTAGCTGGCTAAAGTTGCCTAAATGGGCAGAACTGGGGTAGGTGACTGGTAACGCCCCCTTTTGAGAAAAAAAAAACAAACTTAAAAAAAAATCGTAACTAACTCAGTTACGCAGGTGCAAATTGATTGGGGAAAATGGAGATTTTTAATTTACGCCAGAAAAACCAAGTTACTCCAAAAAAAACGAAGCAACTCCTGGCCAAAATTGAGCCCTTTGAGTGGACAAATTAATGGGAAATTGGGAATCAGTCAATTCTCTGTGTCAAAGTTGGTAATCTGATACCTGATTCAGGTAGGTCTGTAGTATCCATGGGATTGTTGCTGATTAACAAGCCAGTCAAACTCACTAGGGACCCAGAGGAGTAGACCTGTTACTGGGAACTGGAATTCTTTTCAATTGGCTCTAGATAACTCTGCAAAGCAACGACCTAACAAGTAGAGTGCTTCACACCTGACAAGCTGAGGGAAACCTAGTAGTGCTCTATGCTAGTGAGCTGCAAGGCTTTTGCTGGTAAAATTCCACCAGAGCCTAGGTGTACTTGGGAGGCCTTGGCAACATTCTCTGAGCTGAGGCAGATGGACATGACTGCTTAATGATCAAACAGAAACTCTACTTAAGTGGATTTCTCAGTAAATTCAAAGCATGGTGATTGTTTTTTGTTCAGCTGACTCAAAAAATACTAAAGCAAGCATTACTGGAAAAAAAACCAAAAATATTTTGCTTAGGCTCAACTTGAATTAAAAAATTTAATTTGCATTTCCCTGAGGAGTCAGTGGTACAGAGCCATATAGACCAAGAAACCCCCAGTGTTCATTCTTACTTTGTACTGAAGTAGCTTATTGCAGCCAGGCTAACAGTGAGTACGTTGCAATTGACTTGAGTGTTGTATCTGGGGTGGCGGTGGGATTGGCCAAGGTTCTTGCTCTTGGTCGGCGACACCTGCTAGAAATATGGATGTTGGTTAGGAAAGGTAGGGGTATGATGCTACCAACCATTCATTGTCTAGTCTCACAAATGAAACATAGCCACGTGGGTGAGGTACTGGATGGCCACCAGTATTCATGATATGTCACTTTCCAGAAAGGAAGGACAGTATGAGATAGTCAGAGAGGAAAACATTGTAATCAATGCCTTCTTTTAACCATCGGACCCTTTCACTAATACTGAAACATACTACAGAAATCATCTTCCACATCTAAAAGCAAACAGATTAACAATTAGTTCAATGCAAGTTATTGGTTCAATTTAAATGCTACAGATTTGTTTTTACCATACACTTCATTTTAAAGTATGTGGAATTCTGCCCCTCTTTGATTATACTGAACAGTATTCATTTTTAGTTTATAAAGAGAGTCAGAGTATGATATCATTGGTAGAAATTGTTCTAATTAGGAATACTCATAATCAATAGTTTCACACTGAATTATTTCCTTGGCAGATGGTGATGAGAAAACTCTTTCCCTTGGACTGCAGACATTGAGGTCATTGAAGGTAGGAAATGACAAATCAACTTTTTGTGTTCATATAATCAGGCTTGAGAAGAAACCTTTTGTGCCCTTTTTATGCCTTCACTGATGTCTGCTCTATTTTGTACTTAGTGCATCATAGACATAGAAAAACAATATTTAATTCTTGGAGAGAAGGAAAAAGAGGAGATTCCATTTCTGGGTATTGACAGCACTTTGAATGAAGACTGGTAAGTGCAATGAAAATAATTTGCCTGCACTTCTGCTACATTATATGATTATAATGTGAATTTTATATGTAAGATAATTGCTAACAATCCAGTATTCAAGTATATGAGAGTTGCCATTTGAATAGGTCTTGAACTAATTGAGTAATCAAGGCAGTGATGAAAAAATGTACGAAAGTCCTGACTTTGAGGAAAATATGCACGTTGAAGAAGAATGAGCTGGTGATAAGCCCTTACAGTAAACAGCAGTGGTAAAAGTTTTCTGAGTTGGAGAAATATTTTCATCCAGTATATGCTACAAAAGACCATTGGTCCATCAGGTGGCAACACTATGCTGTTCATCCTGCTAATGGCTTCACTAATGGAAGGAAAGAGGCTGGTCATGACAGGCAGCAAAGTTGGATGTCGCACCCTGCCTGATTGCAAGTTAATGATGTGAAATGGTACACATGAATATGCTTAGCGTGCAGAGAGATGTACTAAGAATGGGAGGTGAACACGGATGTGCTCAGTGTAGGAAGAGTACAAAAGCGACATGCCTGGTGTACGAAGGAGCAAATAGAGTTGCTTATCAGAAGCAAGCATGCTTAATGCAGAAAGAGCACCTTCAGGTGTGCTTGATGTGAAATGACACTCTTAGAAACATTTGTGTGAGTCCAAAAATAGTCAGACAGTATTTCACTATTCATTACAGCCCTAATTTGAAGAACTTCTTTATAATAATGAACAATTATTGTCTTTCTAAAACCAGCTCTCCATAAAGTACAGATGAAAACTGATGCTGAAATGAGTGGCAGAGGTGAACAGTCGACTAAAAAAAGTGCTCTTCAGTGGTTAGTGCACAAATATGACCCAACATACAATACACTGCTTCTCTAACTTCAGTCTACTCTCTTTGCTTCTTCTGCAATACAACTGTCCAGAATTAACACTTTGGCTGCTGAATTTCCCAGGCACTTAGGCTATCATATATGCCTATTTTTCATTATTTAGTACAGGTATCTGCATACAGGGGTACAACAGTAATTACAGAGAATATTTTCCTGGGCTTTGTTTAAAACTGTTGAATTTTAATTTACTTTTACAAAATAATATTAACATTCTGTTCTCTGGGTTAACCTTTATTCACCTGTGCACTGTGTTGAAACTGAGAGATTAACTTTGCTAATCCTAGTCAGACTTACAATTCTGGTGTTGTCTCTGTATAGTAAGATCTGCCGTAGTCTCTGTGTATATTTATATATTGTGGGCATTTGATATTTTCTACAGTATAACAAATAGCTTGTGAATAATTTTACATTTGAATGTTTTGTGAGTTTTTAAGACATCTGTTGTGAGTGTAAGGGCCTAACATGCTGTCCAGGTTACAGATGTGAGAACTACGCTTGTGTGTAGAATTCAATGCCCTGAACATAGAAAAAGGGTCTCTGCTTTCAAGATGAGGCCTCTTTTTCTTGTATGATCTATACAAAACTGGTTGTCTGTACTTGCCAAATGATGACTCTTACGAAATATGTACAGAGTCATAGAACAATTGTTGGCATAAGATAAAATGACAATCCAGTGGTAGTTTTTGTTTTTGGAGAAGTATTAATACAATCCTCAAAGGATTAAGTGATACATCTCTATAAATTGCATCATCTGAGGGCCTATTCAATATAGTCAACATGAATGATGCACACATAATGGGGTGAGCAGACTGATGGACATGGGTAATTTTACAAATTAACATCAGTAATCTGTTATCTTTGGTAGATCCTGATCACCTCTTTACCTGAATTTAGATTGTCTCATAACTGTAGCAGTACAATGGCACAGCGATTGGTGTGCAGAGTACCACAGTACGAAGGGAAGGGAAAATGTGGGTTTGTTTCCTAAAATTCTGCACATAAGTTCCTGATCTTAGGTTGTCTGGGAAAGTCCTGAGTAGAACTAGGCACTGCCCAACAGAGAAAATGGGAAATTCAGAGGATGGATCATTCCCAACCAGCCTTGAATATGTTGTAACACTGGTCAGAAAGAGGCACAACAGAAGCTGGCAAGCAAGCTACCCACCCTCAGAAGAACGTTGAGTAGCGTTAGAAAGACTGAAAAGGGGAAAAATTCAAAATAATTGAGCAACAAAATGACCCAAACACTTCTCAATTCAGTGCCAGGTGGGAGCTTATTATAAATGAGGTAAGCAGAGTGTGGGTGGAGCGTGGAGCAGAAAGTGTTTTTATAAAAAATGCATAACTTTAGATTCCCTGGGCCCAAGTTTGAACTGTTGGTTAGAATGGCGCACCTCCGAGCCTTGCGCCGAGTTTGTAAAATTAAAAGTGCGCCTAAAAAGTACCTCGGAATTCTGAACTGTCTGCAGGTCTCCATTCCAGTCGGCGCAGCGCAGCAGGAGCAGCGGGGGGGGCGGAGCTACAACCCTGCGCCGAAAAGACTGCCGGCAGCTGTGCGTGTGCGCAGTGGAGTCTGTGCGCGTGCGCAGTGGCTCCTGGCCCTCCCAGTGTGTCCTGTCTCCGGGCGACCCTATCCCTGGCCGAAGGACGACGCGATGTTCGCCACCCCTAGCCCGGGCCGAGTGGCCTGCCTGCCTCACCGTTCCTCGCCTCGCTGCCACTGCTCTTACCTCGAGGCCTCCTTGCCGGCCCGCCCGAACACCTCCTCCGCAATGGGGCTGCCCGACCAGCTCTTCGGTGGGGCCCCGCCCGAACTCTTCCCCGGTGGGGGGGCCCCGCCTAAACTCCTCTCCGGCGGCAGGGCCCCGCCCGAACTCTTCTCCGCCGGCGGACCCATAATCAGGCAGACAGGCAGGACTGCTATATGCTGCTGGAGGGCTCCTTGTGCTCCCGAATGGATAGGTGCTGCAGTAGGTGAGGTAGGAACTTTACATTTTTTATTTATTGATTTTTTTATTTTTTACTTATTGATTTATTAATTTATTTATAGATTGATTTATCATTTATTATTGTTGATGGTTCTTTATTGTTAAAAGTGAAGGTGTTCAGTGCTCTCCCTACTCCCCCCCCGCCCCCCATCTCTGTGGCTAGTTGCGCTGATTTCTTAACTCTATACAAGTTTTTTCTGAGCGTACAAAAGTGGACATTTACTCCGTTCTAAGTTAGTTTGGAGTAACTTTTCGCAGGTCAAACTTGCAAAACAGACGTAAGTGGCTGGACACGCCACCTTTTGAAAAAAAAATGAACTAAAACGAAACTAAACTAACTCACTGAAACTGGAGCAAACTAAATGTGGAGAATTGCAATTTCGAGGATACTCCAAAAACAAACTAGTTGCTCCAAAAAAATAGGAGCAAATCCAGTTGAAACTTGGGCCCCTCTGTAACTAATACTTTTCTACTTAAATACTTTGGGACTTTTTTGATTGTTTGTGAATGGGAATATGAAAAGATTGGAGTGACTTCACAATCAAGATGAATGGTGTTATGTCGTCACACCAAATTATATTTTAGTTGCTGTAATATTTGAAAATGCTAAACATACTACATTCATAGTAAGTATGGAACTTTGCTTAAGTATGTCAGTTTTATTTTGTAATTCTATACAATATGAGCGGTGGTTTGGTCTAGTTGTTAGTTATTAGACCAAGTCCACAGATGCTACAATTTTTTGGTCAACTTGCCTGACATTTCCACACTCTTCATCTTTTGGCTTGTAAATTCACCTTCCATATGAGTCTGTGTGTGAATGTCATCCAGTGGGGAGATTTTGAATTCAAAGTTCAAGGTTTGCGACTCTAATATAGTTGTATTGTAACCACTATTTATTGCTTTTAACACATGTATTTAAAGTCATGGAAAACATGACTGGATGTGTCACTTTAAATCAACTTGAGTTTATTATTTAATTAGACGAATTAGTGACTGGGCCTGAGAGTAAAACTCTGATGTTACTTATTATAAAACACATCAATGGAGCTGTAATTATATTTGATAAACTCAAAGTACGCATTCAGTGGACATCAAGCAATTTCTTTAATATATGTGAAGAAGAACAAAGTAAATGCTGCCATTTGCAGCTTTCAAAGCAATGACTCAATATTCCTTTTTTGCTCTGAATATTAATATTTCTCCATCTAGAAAACAATCCAGTTCATTGCAATTTAAAATATCCCCAGTGGATCAATATTACAAGATTAAATTAAAAATTTTACATTAGAATTTTCGTTCATAATTATTTATGGTTACATTTCTTGCCCTGCTCCTCAATCCATCATACTGCATTACTCAAAGTACGTTTACATGGATGATGATCTGTCACTGCTTGTAATGATGCCTGGACCCAATTTTTCGTGAGTCCTGAGAGCAAAGATCAGAGTGCAAAATAAATAGCCTTTTTTCAGTAGGTCCTATGAAGGACCCCATTGTCAGACTGGTAAGAAGCTTCCTGTGGCATTTAGTGGGCGTGACTGCAACCGCCAATTAATTTTTTAAATTAGGTTTTGTTAAATCATGCCCAGTAACCGCACCTGCGCTGGGTAAACAATAGCTCCCACTAGCCATCACCAATTCTGTTCACAACATCCATTTTTTTGAAGCCATCGGAAGATTACAGCAAAATGATTTCAAATTGTTCAGCTACCAGTGAGTATCCCTTCAGCCAAATGACAGAGAGCTCTGTTGGGTGGCATGCTGGAAAAAATACAAAGATCTCCTCAACCCCACAACAAACACAGGAAAGGTTCAGAGAGCCTACTAATAGTGTTGAGTTCAACAATTTCAGATCATAACCTCTGACCCCATTTTTTCAGATTGCAGTGTTGCAGATGATTCTGCTATTCCCATTTACACCTCTTCTAGACCTATCTTTTATTTCTTTACTTGTCCCATTACCGTCTCCTTTTGCCTTGCACAATCATACCGTTTGTCATTTAATCTCTCCTCCCTTCCACCCCATCACAGACCTTCCCTTTTGTTCTTTCCTCCCCACCCTCCTTTTCCTGCTCTGCACTTGCTTAAATCATATTATATCTCTAACATTTTCCAGTTCTGACGAAAGGTCATCGACCTGAAACGTTAACTCTGTTTCTCTCTCCACAGATACAGCCTGACCTGTTGAGTATTTCCACCATTTTCTGTTTTTATTTCAGATTTCCAGCATTCGCACTATTTTGCTTTTCTACTAATAGTGAAGTTGAGTTCTGCCATTATTAGTCATAGAAACATAGAAACATAGAAAATAGGTGCCAGTGAGCATCCCTTCAGCCAAATGACAGAGACCATTTGTCAGCGGAAGTACTTACTGGTACTAATCTTGCCTGAGGACAAAAACATAGAAACATAGAAAATAGGTGCAGGAGTAGGCCATTTCGGCCCGTCGCGCCTGCACCACCATTCAATAAGATCATGGCTGATCATTCACCTCAGTACCCCTTTCCTGCTTTCTCTCCATACCCCTTGATCCCTTTAGCCGTAAGGGCCATATCTTACTCCCTCTTGAATATATCCAATGAACTGGCATCAACAACTCTCTGCGGTAGGGAATTCCACAGGTTAACAACTCTCTGAGTGAAGAAGTTTCTCCTCATCTCAGTCCTAAATGGCTTACCCCATATCCTTAGACTATGTCCTCTGGTTCTGGACTTCCCCAACATCGGGAACATTCTTCCTGCAATTAACCTGTCCAGTCCCATCAGAATTTTATATTTTTCATTGAGATCCCCTCATCCTTCTAAACTCCAGTGAATACAGGCCCAGTCGATCCAGTCTCTCCTCATATGTCAGTCCTGCCATCCCGGGAATCAGTCTGGTGAATCTTCGCTGCACTCCCTAAATAGCAAGAACGTCCTTCCTCAGATTAGGAGACTAAAACGGAACACAATATTCCAGGTGAGGCCTCACCATGGCCCTGTACAACTGCAGTAAGACCTCCCTGCTCCTATACTCAAATCCCCTAGCTATGAAGGCCAACATACCATTTGCCTTCTTCACCGCCTGCTGTACCTGCATGCCAACTTTCAATAACTGATGTACCATAACACCCAGGTCTCGTTGCACCTCCTCTTTTCCTAATCGGCCACCGTTCAGATAATATTCTGCCTTCGTGTTTTTGCCCCCAAAGTGGATAACCTCAAATGTATCCACATTATACTGCACCTGCCATGCATTTGTCCACTCACCTAACCTGTCCAAGTCACCCTGCAGCCTCTTAGCGTCCTCCTCACAGCTCACATCGCCACCCGCTTAGTGTCATCTGCAAATTTGGAGATATTACACTCAATTCCTTCATCTAAATCATTAATGTATATTGTAAAGAGCTGGGATCCCAGCACTGAGCACTGCAGCACCCCACTAGTCACTGCCTGCAATTCTGAAAAGGACCCGTTTATCCCGACTCTCTGCTTCCTATCTGCCAACCAGTTCTCTATCCACATCAGTACATTACCCCCAATACCATGTACTTTAAACCTCCCTGAGCAAGCATCTTTCTGTTGCTGTCCTCCAGTCCTACAACTCTCTAAGAACTCTAAGTTCCTTCAAATCTGGCCTCTTGGGAAGCCTGGCTTACTTCCCTCCACCATTGGCTTTCAGCTTCTACTCAATCTCTTTTCATACAACAGCCCCCTCATACCAAAAATCAATTTAGTGAACCTTTGTTGCACTCTCATTAAGGCACGTATATCCTTCCTTGGGTAAGGAGATCAAAACTATACACTGTACTCAAGGTGTGGCCTCATGAAAGCCCTATATAATTGCAATGGAAAATGGTATGGAAAATGGTCCACGTTGTCCAAGGCTGCGCCATGGATTTTGATGAATGGGGGGCAGTGAACCATTTTCCATACCTCAGAAGCCTACTATCAGCAAGGGCAGACATTGATGACGAGGTCCAACACTGCCTCCAGTGTGCCAGCGCAGCTTTCGGTCACCTGAGGAAGAGAGTGTTTGAAGACCAGGACCTCAAATCTGGCACCAAGCTTATGGTCTACAGGGCAGTAGTGATACACGACCTCCTATATGGCTTAGAGACGTGGACCATATACAGTATAACATTCCCATCGACACCTGGGAATCTTTGGCCCAAGACTGCCCAAAGTGGAGGAAAAGCATCTGGGAAGGCGCTGAACACTTTGAGTCTCTTCGCCGAGAGCAAGCTGAAGCCAAGCGTAGACAGTGGAAAGAACACGCGGCGACCCTGGCCCCCCCACCCACCCGTTCCTTCAACCACCGTCTGCTCCACCTGTGACAGAGACTGCAGGTCCCGCATTGGACTCTTCAGTCACGTGAGAACTCGTTTTTAATGTGGAAGCAAGTCATCCTCGACTCCAAGGGACTGCTTATGATGATGATGATGATACAGTAGGCACCTCAAAGCGCTGGAGAAGTACCACCAGCGCTGCCTCCGCAAGATCCTGAAAATCCAATAGACGCACCGACGTCAGTGTTCTCACTCAGGCCAATATCCACAGCATCGAAGTACTGACCACACTCGACCAGCTCCATTGGGTGGGCCACATCGTCCGGATGCCCGACATGAGACTCCAAAAGCAAGCGCTCTTCTCGGAACTCCTACACGGCAAGCGAGCCGCAGGTGGGCAGAGGAAGCATTTCAAGAATGCCCTCAAAGCCTCCTTAATAAAGTGCTACATCCCAACCGGCACCTGGGAATCCCTGGCCCAAGACCGCCCTAAGTGGAGGAAGAGCATCCGGGAGGGCGCTGAGCACCTCGAGTCTCGTCGCTGAGAGCATGCAGAAATCAAGCGCAGACAACGGAAGGAGCGTGCAGCAAACCAGACTCCCCACCCACCCCTTTCCTTCAACGACTGTCTGTCCCACCTGTGACAGAGACTGTAATTCCTGTATTGGACTGTACAGTCACCTGAGAACTCACTCTTTGAGTGGAAGCAAGTCTTCCTCAATTTCAAGGGCCTGCCTATGATGATATAACTGCAGCAAGATTCCTTACTCCAACCCTCTTGCACTAAAGGCCAACATACCATTTGCTTTCCTAATTGCTTGTTGTATGTGCATGGTAATGTTCTGTGATTCATGTACAAATCCCTCTGAATAGCAACATTTGCTAGTCTGTCACATTAAAAAAAAATGCAGCTTTTCCATTCTTCCAACCAAAGTGAATAATTTCACATTTCCCCATATTATACTCCGTCTGCCCACTCACTTAAATGGTCTATATCTCTTTGCAGCCTCTTTACGTTCTCCTCGCAGCTTACTTTCCCACTTACCTTTGTACTGTCAACAAACCTGGATATATTACACTCGGTCCACTCAGCTAAATCATTGATATAGATTGCAAATAGCTAAGGCCCAAACACTGATCCTTAAGGCACTCCATTAGTTGCACCCTGCCATCCTGAAAATAACCCGTTTATTCCTACTCACTATTTTCTGCCCGTTAACCAATCCCCAATCCACGCAAATATATTGCCCCTAATCCCATGAGGCCTAATCTTCTGTAACAACCTATTGTGTGGAACCTTATCGAATGCCTTTTGAAAATCCAAATATACTAATTCCACAGGTTTCCCCCTTATCGACTCTGCTAGTTACTCCCTCAAAAAACTCTAATAGATTTGTCAAACACGATTTCCCTTTCATAAAACCATGTTGACTCTGTCTAATCGGATTGTGATTTTTCAAGTGCTCCTAATAATAGATTCTAGCATTTTCCCTATGATTAATGTCAGGCTATACTTCCGTGTTTTCTCTCCCTCCTTTCTTGAGTAGCGGGATTACATTTGCTACCTTCCAATCCACGGGGACTGTTCTAGAATCTAAGGAATTCTGGAAGATCAAAACCAATGCATCCACTATCTCTGCAGCCACCTCTTTTAAATCTCTAGGATGTAGGCCATCTGGTCCAGGGAATTTGTCGGCTTTTAGTCACTTTTCCTGGGTGACGGATCAATAATATAAGAAGCAAGAGATGACTTGGGTGAATTAAATAGTAGTAAAGCAGGAGAGACGGATAGGAGGGAAATGGATGGGGAAGGAAATGAAATAGATGTTACAGGAACAGAAAATGCAATTGTGTCATAACTGTTGATTCTCACTTTTGGTTATGATTTTGCTAATGGTGAGATGAATAATCAGTTAAACTGTTTTTGGTAGTTTTGATTAATGGAGGAATATTTGCCAGGAGACCAGGAGAACCCAGTTTTCTTCGAATGGTGCCGTGGGACCAGAACTGACAGATGGAAACTCCGTTTAATGTCTCATCCTAAAAATAACATCTCCAAACTTGCAGCACTGAAGTGTCAGCCTGGATTATGTGGAGGCTTACTTCATCTAGGTGTCAATTCCATGAGTAGAGAAGGGAAGAACATTGATGGGGGGGGAAAAAGTGCACAGTTAAATGCGAAAATCCAGAATTTGCTGGGAGGGTGTTAAACCCTAAAAAAAGAGGGAATGTGTTCACAATCCGCTGTGTATACGCCCGTTACCATTTTTACGATGGAGGGTAGTGAGGTGTGTGAGAGGCGGGATAATTAATTTATTAAATTAAAATCAGGCTCCCACAATCAGACTTAAGGAGCCTGATTTAAATGTAACTGCTGCCGGCCGGGTTTCCCAGGGCTCTGGAAATCCAGCAGCAAATGGGAGGCAGGAACTGCCAGCTCCAGGAGGTAAGTGCTTTTAATAGCACTCCTTGTTGACCAGGAGGAGCAGGAGTGCCTCCCACTGCCCCCTCAGGGAAGTCTACAGCCTCCCTTCTGCCGATTACAGCCTCTCGCGAGCCTGTGCCATGATTCATCCCTCATGCTGAGCCCTCGATCTGCAACTTGACCGGCGATCCAATTGCCGGGGACCATCTCAAAGGGCCCCCAGCTGCGGCCTCCTGCCACAGGTTTCCCCACCAGGTAGCCTGCCAGCTTATCCAATGAATTAAAAAGATGATAATGAGGATCTACCATGAGGAACTCTGTCGCCGGCCTTGCCGAGTTCTTCAGCCACTTTTGTCCTCCCCCGCTCTCTCCCTGCCTCCCCATAAATATTGGGGCCTTGATGTCTAGACATTAACACCACATCCTCTGATTTTAAACTAAATTTGGTATAGAATGTTTAAACTACTGCTGATGTCTGTAATATGTTTCAAGGTACTTTACAGTGTAATTTGCCATTACAATTGAAGTCAATTACAAAGGCATTGCTTAAAAGAACATAAGAAATAGGAGCAGGAGAAGGCCATAACGGCCCCTCGCGCCTGCTCTGCCATTTAATACGATCATGACTGATCCGATCATGGACTCAGGTCCACTTCCCTACCCGCTCTCCATAACCCCTTATTCCCTTATTGGTTAAGAAACTGTCTATTTCTGTCTTAAATTTATTCAATGTCCGAGCTTCCATAGCTCTCTGAGGCAGTGAATTCCACAGACTTACAACCCTCTGAGAAAAGAAATTTCTCCTCATCAGTTTTAAATGGGCGGCCTCTTATTCTAAGATTATGCCCTCTAATTCTAGTCTCCCCCATCAGTGGAAACACCCTCTCTGCATCCACCTTGTCGAGCCCCCTCTTAATCTTATACGTTTCGCAAAGATCACCTCTCATTCTTCTGAATTCCAATGAGTAGAGGCCCAATCTACTCAACCTTTCCTCATAAGTCAACCTCCACATCTCTGGAATCAACCTTGTGAACGTTCTCTGAATTGCCTCCAAAGCAAGTATATCCTTTCGTAATAATGGAAACCAGAACTGCATGCAGTATTCCAGGTGTGGCCTCATCAATACCCTGTACAACTGTAGCAAGACTTCTCTGCTTTTATACTCCAGCCCCTTTGCAATAAAGGCCAAGATTCCATTGGCCTTCCTGATCACTTGCTGTACCTGCATACTAACCTTTTGTGTTTCATGCACAAGTATCCTCAGGTCCCACTATGTTGCGGCACTTTGCAATCTTTCTCCATTTAAAAAATAACTTGCTCTTTGACTTTTTCTGCCAAAGTGCATGACCTCACACTTTCCAACATTATACTCTATCTGCCAAATTTTTGCCCACTCACTTAGCCTGTCTATGTCCTTTTGCAGATTTTGTGTGTCCACCTTACACATTCTCCCATCTTTGTATCGTCAGCAAACTTGGCTACATTACACTCAGTCTCTTCCTCCAAGTCGTTAATATAGATTGTAAATAGTTGGGGTCCCAGCACCCCTGTGATCTCTGTGGCATCCCATTGGTTATTGATTGCCAATCCAAAAATAAGCCATTTATCCCGACTCTCTGTTTTCTGTTTGTTAGCCAATCCTCCATCCATGCTAATATATTGCCCCCGCGTACGAAGTGCGCATGCCCCCATGGGGTCCCCCCAAGTTCAGGGTTTAGGCATGCGAAGCGCATGTGCCTAAACCTGGCACTTGCAATCTGTCAAAAATTATTTTGACAGATTGCACGCATGTGAAGGAAAAGGGTCTCCATGAGCATAGAGTTGGGCTATTTCCCCAACTTCTGCCCAGCAAATGTCCTTCAAGTTCTTACGCTGGTAAAAGCAGGCATAAGACCTGCTTTTTACCAGCGTAAGAGTTTTTTTTTTAAAATAGAAAAATAAAATGTTATCGCTCATTGATATATTAAAAGCCCTGTCCATTAAGATAAATTTATTTTTAGCCCTGTTAAAACAATGTATTTTTTTTTAATTGTATAAAATATTTAATTAAATTGTTTTTGAATTAATTTTAAATATATATTGTATTTTTAAAATTTATTTTCAGTGTTTGTGTGTTTTTGGGGGTATTCCCATTCATACTTATGGCAGCTCTGTAAATACGGCATTACTATAAGTATGAATTTGGGATCCCTCTACTCTAATAGGTTGGGTCGGCCCACATGATCCCAAAGATCTGTACGAAACGGATCATTGAATATATTTCAGGTGAAAATAGACAGATTTTTGAACGATGAGTGAGTCAAGGGTTATGGGAAGTGGGCTTGGAAGTGGAGTGGAGGCCAAGATCAGATCAGCCATGATTTTATTGATGGCGGAGCAGGCCCGAGGGGCCAAATGACCTACACCTCCTATTTCTTATGTTCTTATGAAAGCCGTACGATCCTGGGATACGTAGGCCCCGACGTTGGCCTTAGCATAGAGCCCCAGGACCGCAAGTCGCTGAGCCTCCGGACCACAAGGTACTTTCGTATAAATTATTGCGGTAGGTGCATCTGCCCGCGGGAAGCCTCCGACCGCAATTTCTGGGCCATTAAAATGCGCTAGCTACTTCAAGCATAAGGGAGGTGGAAGCTTTATCACATTAGTGTTCACAAGTTGCCATGAGTCCTTTTTAATGCTTTTGAATTGATTAGCTCAATAACAAAGACACACAACACATATTGAATTACTCCAATGTGTTGTGGCGGCAAATCAAGTTCACATGGGACTCGAGACCAATAAGGCGAATCATAATGATCCAGACATGGAGGCACGGAGAAAATCCATAATTTTGCTCTTTGTATACATCACCCAGCACTTTTACCATCACTTCTTATAACAGGAAAATCATGTTAAGACCAATGCACCTGTGGTGGGGACTGTACTGATATCTGATGGAGGTTTAGAGCTGGAATAGGATCTATTAGTAAAACTGACATGAAATATTTATACAAAAGCAAAATACTGCGGATACTGGAAATCTGAAATTAAAACAGAAAATGATGGAAATACTCAGCAGGTCAGGCAGCATTTGTGGAGAATGAAACAGAGTTAACCTTTCGTCAGAACAAAAAGTTCTGCACTTTTGGGTGTTATTGCTAGCAGGCAGTATTGGACGTAGCAAAATTTGTTTCAGCACCACCTGCTCCCTGTGGGAACTTACGACATTTACATTACAACTGTAGTGTTAGTAAGAATCAGTTTCCTTCCCACCAGTGCTAAAGTTGTGGTGTAAATATTTATAAGCAGATCTGAGTTTTTCCCAAGTAACCCAATGACTGGCACTGTATCTTTTTTGCAAGATTCTCAGTGTTTGTCACATTTGGCCAGTAATAGTTGTCGGCAACTGGTCTTATGATTCTATGACAGCTTTTTCATTATTTTAGTCAGAAACCAAAATAAAACATAGAAACATAGAAAATAGGTGCAGGAGTAGGCCATTCGGCCCTTCTAGCCTGCACCGCCATTCAATGAGTTCATGGCTGAACATGCAACTTCAGTACCCCATTCCTGCTTTCTCGCCATACCCCTTGATCCCCCTAGTAGTAACGACTTAATCCAACTCCTTTTTGAATATATTTAGTGAATTGGCCTCAACAACTTTCTGTGGTAGAGAATTCCACAGGTTCACCACTCTCTGGGTGAAGAGGTTTCTCCTCATCTTGGTCCTAAATGGCTTACCCCTTATCCTTAGACTGTGACCCCTGGTTCTGGACTTCCCCAACATTGGGAACATTCTTCCTGCATCTAACCTGTCTGAACCCATCAGAATTTTAAACGTTTCTATGAGGTCCCCTCTCATTCTTCTGAACTCCAGTGAATACAAGCCCAGTTGATCCAGTCTTTCTTGATAGGTCAGTCCCGCCATCCCGGGAATCAGTCTGGTGAACCTTCGCTGCACTCCCTCAATAGCAAGAATGTCCTTCCTCAAGTTAGGAGACCAAAACTGTACACAATACTCCAGGTGTGGCCTCACCAGGGCCCTGTACAACTGTAGCAACACCTCCCTGCCCCTGTACTCAAATCCCCTCGCTATGAAGGCCAACATGCCATTTGCTTTCTTAACCGCCTGCTGTACCTGCATGCCAAACTTCAATGACTGATGTACCATGACACCCAGATCTCGTTGCACCTCCCCTTTTCCTAATCTGTCACCATTCAGAGAATAGTCTGTCTCACTGTTTTTACCACCAAAGTGGATAACCTCACATTTATCCACATTATACTTCATCTGCCATGCCACTCACCTAACCTATCCATGTCGCTCTGCAGCCTCATAGCATCCTCCTCGCAGCTCACACTGCCACCCAACTTAGTGTCATCTGCAAATTTGGAGATACTACATTTAATCCCCTCGTCTAAATCATTAATGTACAGTGTAAACAGCTGGGGCCCCAGCACAGAATCTTGCGGTACCCCACTAGTCACTGCCTGCCATTCTGAAAAGTCCCCATTTACTCCTACTCTTTGCTTCCTGTCTGACAACCAGTTCTCAATCCATGTCAGCACACTACCCTCTGTGCTTTAACTTTGCACATTAATCTCTTGTGTGGGACTTGTCGAAAGCCTTTTGAAAGTCCAAATATACCACATCAATTGGTTCTCCCTTGTCCACTCTACTGGAAACATCCTCAAAAAATTCCAGAAGATTTGTCAAGCATGATTTCCCTTTCACAAATCCATGTTGACTTGGGCCTATCATGTCACCTCTTTCCAAATGCGCTACTATGACATCCTTAATAATTGATTCCATTATTTTACCCACTACTGATGTCAGGCTGACTGGTCTATAATTCCCTGTTTTCTCTCTCCCTCCTTTTTTAAAAAGTGGGGTTACATTGGCTACCTTCCACTCGATAGAAACTGATCCAGAGTCAATGGAATGTTGGAAAATGACTGTCAATGCATCCGCTATTTCCAAGGCCACCTCCTTAAGTACTCTGGGATGCAGTCCATCAGGCCCTGGGGATTTATCGGCCTTCAATCCCATCAATTTCCCCAACACAATTTCCCGACTAATAAGGATTTCCCTCAGTTCCTCCTCCTTACTAGACCTTCTGACCCCTTTTATATCCGGAAGGTTGTTTGTGTCCTCCTTAGTGAATACGGAACCAAAGTACTTGTTCAATTGGTCTGCCATTTCTTTGTTCCCCGTTATGACTTCCCCTGATTCTGACTGCAGTGGACCTACGTTAGTCTTTACTAACCTTTTTCTCTTTACATATCTATAGAAACTTTTGCAATCCGTCTTAATGTTCCCTGCAAGCTTCTTCTCGTACTCCATTTTCCCTGCCCTAATCAAACCCTTTGTCCTCCTCTGCTGAGTTCTAAATTTCTCCCAGTCCCCGGGTTCGCTGCTATTTCTGGCCAATTTGTATGCCACTTCCTTGGCTTTAATACTATCCCTGATTTCCCTTGATAGCCACGGTTGAGCCACCTTCCCTTTTTTATTTTTACGCCAGACAGGAATGTACAATTGTTGTAGTTCATCCATGTGGTCTCTAAATGTCTGCCGTTGCCCATCCACAGTCAACCCCTTAAGTATAATTCGCCAATCTATCCTAGCCAATTCACGCCTCATACCTTCAAAGTTACTCTTCTTTAAGTTCTGGACCATGGTCTCTGAATTAACTGTTTCATTCTCCATCCTAATGCAGAATTCCACCATATTATGGTCACTCTTCCCCAAGGGGCCTCGCACAATGAGATTGCTAATTAATCCTCTCTCATTACACAACACCCAGTCTAAGATGGCCTCACCCCTAGTTGGTTCCTCGACATATTGGTCTAGAAAACCATCCCTTATGCACTCCAGGAAGTCCTCCTCCACCGTATTGCTTTCAGTTTCGCTAGCCCAATCTATGTGCATATTAAAGTCACCCATTATAGCTGCTGCACCTTTATTGCATGCACCCCTAATTTCCTGTTTGATGCCTTCCCCAACATCACTACTGCTGTTTGGAGGTGTGTACACAACTCCCACTAATGTTTTTTGCCCTTTGGTGTTCTGCAGCTCTACCCATATAGATTCCACATCATCCAAGCTAATGTCCTTCCTAACTATTGCATTAATCTCCTCTTCAACCAGCAATGCTATCCCACCTCCTTTTCCTTTTGTTCTATCCTTCCTGAATGTTGAATACCCCTGGATGTTGAGTTCCCAGCCCTCATCATCCTGGAGCCACGTCTCTGTAATCCCAATCACATCATATTTGTTAACATCTATTTGCACAGTTAATTCATCCACCTTATTACGGATACTCCTTGCATTAAGACACAAAGCCTTCAGGCTTGTTTTTTTAACAACCTTTGTCCTTTTAGAATTTTGCTGTAAAGTGGCCCTTTTTGTTCTTTGCCTTGGGTTTCTCTGCCCTCCACTTTTCCTCATCTCCTTTCTGTCTTTTGCTTTTGTCTCCTTTTTGTTTCCCTCTGTCTCCCAGCATTGGTTCCCATCCCCCTGCCATATTAGTTTAACTCCTCCCCAACTGCACTAGCAAACACTCCCCCTAGGACATTGGTTCCGGTCCTGCCCAGGTGCAGACAGTCCGGTTTGTACTGGTCCCACCTCCCCCAGAACCGGTTCCAATGTCCCAGGAATTTGAATCCCTCCCTGCTGCACCACTGCTCAAGCCACGTATTCATCTGCGCTATCCTGCGATTCCTACTCTGACTAGCACTGTAGAATTCAGTTGAAGTCTCATTATTAATCAGACTTTTACCTTGTGGTGAATAAGAATTCAGTTCAAGAATGTCCCTCTATATTATTAACAATCAACCTAAGTCGAACATCACAGACTATGGTGTTGTGCTTTCAGTACAATGAGTCCAGCTGTAATTTCGGACTCCTTCTTAGTGCCTGTCTTTCTTAATGTTTGCCTTTTCCAGATGTAAAAAAACAAAGTATTTTGTGGTATAGAGCTCCTTTTTGTACCTGGTACAGTTCTGTGATGTTTTTAGATAGGAAAAGACATCCTTTGTATGTTAACTGTACTCTGAAAACTAACAACAATTCATGCATGTTGCTGTCATTCAGTAAGATCTTGTAAACAGCTCCGTTTGAACGGATTTTTTAATGTTTCTATGCTTTTAGCTCTGATCAGTAATGTTAAACAATCATGTATGTTGATTAAAGTTATTTTACAGCAGCACTGTGCATGGTTTGTTTATTCATTTTAGGAAAATTTAATGACTTGTCATGTAAGTAATGTGCAATATCGTATCAGCACAGACATCACAATTTGATCATTTTTTTAAGGACAGGCTATCTATTTTTTGAGTTGTACAAAATTCAAACACTTATGACTCAAGACTGACTGCTTTGCTGTTGTACAGGTGTTGTGGTACTTGCAGATATACACATTGAAGGTCTGACAAAGTTTTTCACTGTACTGCTAGCAGGCGGTGTGGGACATAGCAGAATTGGTTTCAGCACCACCTGCTCCCTGTGGGAACTTACGACATTTACACTCCAACTGTAGCGTTAGTAAGAAGCAGTTTCCTTCCCACCAGTGCTAAAGTTGTGGTGTAAGACCAGGCAGGGCCCCAGCTGACTGCAGACTGAAATGGAATGAGACTCCCTGGAGGAGTCAATTTAAATGCTTACTTCAGATTCAAACCAGAACAGCTTGGCATTGGTGTCAAGAGAAACCGTCTTGTGTCGATGCGATGCTACAGATGTTGTGGTATTAAAACAGCCAAAGAAGAGGGTCCAATACCAAGACCTGCATATTCATTGGGTAACCCCAGGCATGATACTGCTCTTGTCCAATATAAATTAGATATTCATATATAGTGAATGGAGGATTCTGAAACTTTTTAAAGCAAAATACACCTGGGGAGTTAACCAAAATGCCACGATAATCCGGAACCACTACCCTTTGACACTCTTGTGTATATAAAAGAAAGAACTTGCATTTATATAGTGGCTTTCAGAACCACAGATTATCCCAAGTTGATTACCAGCCATTGAAGTATAGTCACTGATCTAATGTAGGAAATGTGGCCACTAAATTGCACACAGCAAGGTCTCACAAACAGAAATCAGATAAATTACCAGATAATCTGTTTAGTGATGTTGGGTGAGAGATAAATATTGGCGAGGGCATCAGGAGAACTCCATGCACTTCTTCGAATAGTGCCATTTACAGTCACCCGAAAGGGCAAACGGGGTCTCGGTTTAACATCTCACCTGAAAGACAGCACCTCTGCCATTGCAGCACTCTGCTCAAACCTCTGGAGTGGAATTTGAACCCACGACCTTCTGACTCAGGCAAGAATGCTACTACTGAGCCACGGCTGACGGGGGGTGGGGGCACGGTCGGGGGGTCGGGTCGTGGGGGGGGTGGGGCGGAGTTGGGAAGGGGTAGTAGTTCATCTTGGGCGGTAGTGCAAAACAGACCTTCGACGACTTCAATGGAACTGAATTTTGGGTGAGGCAAAAGGGACATTGAGCATTATAAATTGCTGTTTTAGGCATATTTGTTACCAATGTGATTTAATGACGGAATAAATCACTGCCATTATGAGGATGTAAAGCTTGTAGTCGCAGGAGATAATCTGCACATAACCTCATCCAAGTAGGTTATTCTAATGCATTATAATTGAAAAATAATTGCAATTTATTTTAAAGGCCCATAATAGCAAAGCAGCTTTTACTTTGAGTATTGAGTTTATTTTCATCCTGTTGAAATTTTGTGTTTCCATTTATTTGGACAATTATTTTTTTTTTTAAATTTGAAATGCTGCCTTGCACCCAGTTATAAGAGAACAGCAGTGAATTTATTTAGCACAAAATGGAACATGAACTGTATGATAGCAAATAAAATGTGGCAATCAACATGAAAGAATGATACAGCAGCATATTCCTCAGCCTGACGTGTAGCACTGACTCACAGGATGGTTTCCAGTAGTGGTGTTTTACCACTGTGCAAGTAGTTGCCCATACACTATATTAATCTTTTAAAAAAAACATGATGGCATAAAAATAACTATTTTTGACACTTTTTGGATTTAAAAAATATAGTAGCCAGATATCAGTGCATTGCCATATTTTCAGAAACATTAACAAAACCTTGTTAAACATTAACACAACCAAATGCATTGTGCAATCAGCTTGCCATTTGCAAAAACACATTTAATATCCTTTATTTCTCGTAAGGCTATCAAGGCGCTAATGCACGTGGTATTTTTATAATGTTTTTCTCCCATAAATAAAGGGACATTGAGCATTAGAAATTGTTGCTTTAGGCATATTTGTTACCAATGTGATTTAATAACGGAATAAATCACTGCCATTATGAGGATGTAAGGCTTGTCGTTGCAGGAGATAATCTGCACATAACCTCATCCAAAAGCACTTAGGACTGTAAAACACAGACACTGTTCCATCTCCCCCCACCCCCCTCCCCCCCACTCTATCTCCAAGGAAGTCATTCCCACTGTTTTATTAATTCTACATCGGTCTGGTCTTTTGACGTCACCCAGTACAAAACACTGAAGAGTGGTTCAATACTGTGAAGCCAGTGACTATTATCTAAAAAAATGTAAAGTCTCGGTTTTAGAAAATTCGATGCATATATAAATATTTAATATTTGTAAATGTGCACACTAGCTGTTAGTGTGCACATTCTATTTTACATTAATTTTACATAGATACTTAAAATATATGTACTTTCCACTTCAGATCGCTGGGCTAGTGCCCATATATCACCCAAAAAGGCAGGCTATCGCTCATTTTGATTAAAAAGTGGAAAGTTAGGCCGGAACATCGCTGGAAAATTGCCGGTCCAACTTTCCTGTCACATTGCCGAGGTGATCGTTGAGGTGATCGCCCACACATCACCCAGCGCAACTTTTGGCACATCTGATCGCTTGCCGAAAAGATCGCTGGACAGTGCTGGAGAAAAGCTGCTTTTACCTGGCCTTCCTCACTGAACTCGGCACTACGGACGCCATTTTGAACGTCGGAGGAAGCTGCTTAAACAAGGGGCTTATAATTTGATTCCGTGTATGCTGTTCCTTATTTTACTTTCATTAACTCTCCCACTCAGAAATGGTTTGCAAAACGCTTCAAGTCTGTATAAATGCAACAGCTGGCTTTCAATAGTCCCCAAGACTTTTTAATTTTAGTAATCAACTGTACAGCAATTTAAAATTCATAATACTGTTAATCTTTGTTAATCATTATTAAAATTAGATATTTGCAGTGGAAGTGATGTGGAGTTGCAGTACACTGTGGTGATCAACAAAATAACATTGAATAAAATTGCATAGCCAGAAGGATACTGAATCCTGAACATGCATTACCTACTGTTTCTTTGTCTTTTTACACCAAAAGCAGGGTAAGAGGTTCAAACTGGCAAAATTAGTCTTTATGTTCGAAACATCTTCATGCAAAGAGCGAATAACACTTGGTGGGTGGGGAGAAGGTTTATTATTTCTAGCAAAATTGTAAACATGGCCATTGAACTTCTGAGGAACACAGAGGTATCACATGTAGTGACTGATGTGCTCAACTATAAGTTCCAGTTTACTAATTGTTGTGCCATGGGCAAAATTTGACTCTACTCTGTGAAAGTAATTTGATGCTGACTTTCTGCTAGTCAGAAAATAGGGCTTTCAAACTTGCTTTGATCATTAGGAAGTAGATCTAATGTTACGTAATTAGATTATTATATAATCTAATATAATATTATCTAATGAGACCTAATCTATTATAATCTAATCTGATGCAATGTTCATGTAAAGTTTCTGTTAATGTGCTATCAAACATTGAAAGCTTTATTTTCAATACTTTGTGTTCTTGGACAGATTTGTGTGCAACTTTGGAAGTGGCTCAGTGAGTTGCAGTGAATAGTGAGACATAACGGTACCCACCCGCCTCAGTGGTGATGAGTGTGAAAGGAATGGCTTGGGCATTGTAAGGATGCTTTATGGTGTTGGTGTGGGGTGGTGCCAATCTGGCACACCATGTGGCACCCAAGATGTACAGTGTCAAATGAAGTAAATCTGGCCATGGTGAGGCCATCCCTGGTGGCCTGGCCATTGTTGTACAATAGTTGCATTAATGTTTTAACTTAACTAACGTTATTAGAAGACACTGCACAACAATTGTAAAATTCAATCAAATGTTTTAATAATTTAACAATTTAACTAAATTTTTCAACTGTAACAAACCCCACCCCCAACAATCACCCAACAATAAATTTTAAAAACAGCAACAACAATAAGAAAATATAACAATAACAATAACAACAATAAAACACCCCCCTCCCTACCTGCGGCCACGTTTCCCTCCAGATTCTGTAACCCCCGCATCTTAACCCCACCCCATTTTGGCCCCAGGATACCGAGTTGAAGCTGGCATGTAGCAGGCAACGGCAAGACTTCCTGCCGTGGTGGGGGTGATGGTGGCGAGATCACCTGTTGGCGCGGGGGGGGGGGGGGGTGGGGTGTTGGAGGGGAAGATGAAGCTGGGGCATCGCCTTTGCGTCAGAAGGAAGTGCTTCCTCCTGACTCGCTTGTGTGCTGGTGCTCGTGGTATGTGTGACACCGGCACCTTGGGGTTCAGTGCCGTGTCCCATCAACAACGCATGTCACAAGGCATCAATGGAGGTGGTCTGCACACACATCTCCAAGAGCGTCTGATGCGAAACCTCTGCTTGCACAGCACACACCTGGGGCATGTCCCTCGTGAATACCACGGACGCCTGGAGATGCTCGCGATTAATCACGACCGTGTCCTCGTACAGTGTGATCAAGCCTTCTATCCGATCGGCCAGAGGAGGCGTCTGCTCAACTCACTGACCCGATCTCCGTGGGGTCGGCATGTGCAATCTAAAATGCCTTGGCATCACTGGCTGCACGTCGCTCGGTCAATCTATCTCTTCCGTTGAAATCGACAAAGTGGCCGCAGGTTCCACTGTTGGAGGGATGAAAGGGGCATCCTTCTCCATTTCCATAACATCTTCCTCCTCTGGTTGGTGAATGACACCTGCAATGGTGCAGGTGCAGGGGCAGGTGCAGCCTCCCTTTGTGCCTCTGGAGCTGGTTGACCTGCAAAACACTGTTGAGCTTATTAGAACAGAATGGATTCTTACACTGCGCTGGCATACGTAGGAGCAGCACTACTACAATAAATGAGACCAAGAGACGTTACATAATAATGCATCATACGGTAGTACATATGGTAGTACATCTCATCATCGGCAGTCCCTCGGAATCGAGGAAGTGAGTTCTTTGGTGGCTGAACAGTCCAATACGAGAGCCACAGACTCTGTCACAGGTGGGACAGATAGTCGTTGAGGGAAGGGGAGGGTGGGACTCTTTCCGCTGCCTGCGCTTGATTTCTGCATGCTCTTGGCATTGAGACTCGAAGTGCTGAGCACCCTCTCGGATGCACTTCCTCCACTTAGGGCGGTCTTGGGCCAGGGTCTCCCAGGTGTCAGTGGGGATGTCGCACTTTATCAGGGAGGCTTGAGGGTGTCCATGTAGCGTTTCCGCTGCCCACTTTTGTCTCGTTTGCTGTGAGGGAGCTCCGAGTAGAGCATTTGCTTTGGGATCTCTTCTATGTGGAATTCAGTGACCCAGAGAGCTGTGGAGGCTGGATCAGTCGGAGATAGACAGAATGATAAGGGAGTAAGGGTTTATGGGAGGCGGACAGAGAAGGGGACACATGGCCAGATGGCCTGCCCCTGCTCTTATTTCTTATGTTCTTATGTTGTCAACCTGAGAGTAGCACAGAGGCTGCATGCATAACATGACATCATTTGTATATTATAATTAAATGACGTTACATTACTTTAACACTGCTTGACACATTACTCACGTGAAGCATGGGCAGGTTCTGCAACACCACGGGTGCCCACAAGTGCCGCCGCACATTCCTCGAGGTGATTTAGTTGCAATAGCTGGGCAGAGCCCCCTCCGGTGCGCCTCTGCTCTGAGCAGTAGTTGTATATCTTCCTCTGCAAACATGAAAAGAGCATGGCATAAGCTAATTGACTAGGTAATATCATGGAAAGACAACAGTTTCCAATGTTACATGCAAATAGGGTTAGTATCCACAATTGATGCACGGTTATAACAAAGATCAGTGTGTTTAGAAGCTACAGCTTGACAGATACATCTCTCTATACTACAATCTCCATTCAACTCGGCAATGACAGGAATTAAAGTCCAAAAGTGTCCCAGGGCAGACAGTGAGCAAGGGCAGCTCTCCCCCAGTCCATGCTGGATCCCTGTGTAAGTGACAGCAGCCAGAGAGACTTATAAAGGTCACAGGTTCATAGCTCTGTCCAGATCTTAGCAGGGAATACATATGTATGTAAGAATAACAAAATTAAATTCAATCCAGGAGATTTACTATTGTCATTATAATTACAATTTGCATCATTACAATATAAAATCTATTGGGCTAGACTTTCCACTTCACATCGCCCATATATCGCCCAAAATGGACCTCTATCACCCAATTTGAGCAAAAAATAGAAACTCACGTCTCAACATCGCCGTAAAAATAAGCCTCCAAGTTTTGGCTCACTTCGCTGAGCTGATCGCCCACACATCGCTGATTTGAAGTTCCGGCACATTGCCATCACATGGCCGGGCTGATCACTCGCCGAGAACATCGCTGGATAATAGTTGCTTTTCCCGGGCTTTCCTGACCGAACTGGGCACTGCAGACGCCATTTTGAAGTTCGGAGGGAGGGTGGAGGCAGCTAAAAAAAATCGAGCTCAGATAGTTGAGAGTTATTTAACGGTCCTTTATAGATAGATCCACTCTGATTTTTACTTATATTTACTTGTACTAAGGGAGGAGTTAAACTAATATGGCAGGGGAATGGGAACCTATGCAGGGAGACAGAGGGAAGTAGAACAGGGCAGAAGCAAAAGATAGAAAGAAGAAAAGTAAAAGTGGATGGCAGAGAAATCTAAGGCAAAAAGCAAAAAGGGCCACGTTACAGCAAAATTCCAAAGGGGCAAAGTGTGTTAGAAAGACAAGCCTGAAGGCCCTGTGCCTCGATGCGAGGAATATTCGGAAAAGTTGGACGAATTAGCTGCGCAGATAGCAGTTAATGGGTATGATGTAATTGATATCACGGAGACATGGCTCCAGGGTGACCAAGGCTGGGAACTCAAAATCCAGGGGCATTCAACATTTAGGAAGGATAGACAGAAAGGAAAAGGAGGTGGGGCGGCATTGCTGGTTAAAGAGAAAATTAATGCAATAGTAAGAAAGGACATTAGCTTGGATGATGTGGAATCGATATGGGTGGAGCTACAGAATACCAAGGGGAAAAAAACGCTACTGGGAGTTGTGTACAGACCACCAAACAGTAGTAGTAAGGTTGGGGACAGCATCAAACAAGAAATTAGGGATGCATGCAATAGCAGTTATCATGGGTGACTTTAATCTACGTATTGATTGGGCTAACCAAACTGGTAGCAATGCGGTGGAGGAGGATTTCCTGGAGTGTATTAGAGATAGTTTTCTGGACCAATATGTCGAGGAACCAACAAGGGAGCTGGCCATCCTAGACTGGGTGATGTGCAATGAGAAAAGGCTAATTAGCAATCTTGTTGTGCGAGACCCCTTGGGGAAGAGTGACCATAACATGGTAGAATTCTTTATTAAGATGGAGAGTGACACAGTTAATTCACAAACTAGGGTTCTGAACTTAAGGAAAGGTAACTTCGATGGTTTGAGGCGTGAATTGGCTAGGATAGACTGGCAAATGATACTTAGAGAGTTGACAGTGGATAGGCAAATGCAAACATTTAAAGATCACATTGATGAACTTCAGCAATTGTACATCCCTGTCTTGAGTAAAAATAAATCTGGGAAGGTGGCTCAACCATGGCTAACAAGGGAAATTAAGGATAATGTTAAATCCAAGGAAGAGGCATATAAATTGGCCAGAAAAAGCAGCAAACCTGAGGACTGGGAGAAATTTAGAATTCAGCAGAGGAGGACAAAGGGTTTAATTAAGACGGGGAAAATAAAGTACGAAAAGAAGCTTGCTGGGAACATAAAAACTGACTGCAAAAGCTTCTATAGATATGTGAAGAGAAAAAGATTAGTGAAGACAAACATAGGTCCCTTGCAGTCAGATTCAGGTAAATTTATAATGGGGAACAAAGAAATGGCAGACTAAATGAACAAATACTTTGGTTCTGTCTTCACGAAGGAAGACACAAATAACTTTCCGAAAGTACTAGGGGACCGAGGGTCTTGTGAGAAGGAGGAACTGAAGGATATCCTTATTAGGTGGGAAATTGTGTTAGGGAAATTGATGGGATTGAAGGCTGATAAATCCCTGGGGCCTGATAGTCTGCATCCCAGAGTACTTAAGGAAGTGGCCCTAGAAATAGTGGATGCATTGGTGATCATTTTCCAACAGTCTATCGTCTCTGGATCAGTTCCAATGGACTGGAGGGTAGCTAATATAACACCACTTTTTAAAAAGGGAGGGAGAGAGAAAGCGGGTAATTATAGACCGGTTAGCCTGACATCAGTAGTGGGGAAAATGTTGGAATCAATTATTAAGGATGAAATAGCAGCGACAGGATCGGTCCAATTCAGCATGGATTTATGAAGGGGAAATCATGCTTGACAAATCTTCTGGAATTTTTTGAAGATGTAACTAGTAGAGTGGACAAGGGAGAACCAGTGGATGTGGTGTATTTGGACTTTCAAAAGGCTTTTGACAAGGTCCCATACAAGAGATTGGTGTGCAAAATCAAAGCACATGGTATTAGGGGTAATATACTGATGTGGATAGAGAACTGGTTGGCAGACAGGAAGCAGAGAGTCGGGGTAAATGGGTCCTTTTCAGAATGGCAGGCAGTGACTAGTGGAGTGCCGCCGGGCTCATTGCTGGGACCCCAACTCTTTACAATATACATCAATGATTTAGATGAAGGAATTGAGTATAATATTTGCAAGTTTGCAGGTGACACTAAACTGAGTGGCGGTGTGAACTGTGAGGGGGACGCTAAGAGACTGCAGGGTGACTTGGACAGGTTAGGTGAGTGGGCAAATGCATGGCAGATGCAGTATAATGTGGATAAATGTGAGGCTATCCACTTTGGGGGCAGAAACGCGAAGGCAGGGTACGGGCTCTCCACTTGGCCTATGGCCCCCCTACGCGATCCCCACACTGAGCCAGAACTTCGGTACAACATGTCACACATAATGACATGGAGCATCATAGAGAGGACAATTGGCATACTGAAGTGGCATTTCCGATGTCGCGACCACTCTATGCGATGAGGCTACCTGCAATATGCCCCTCACCACGTCGGTCAGTTCACTGTCGTGTGCTGCATGCTGCACAACTTGGCCATCATGAGGGGCCAGGCACTGGACATTGAGATCCACCTGAGAGGAGAAGGGGTGAGAGGGCGGCGTGGGGGAGGGAAGATTAGGACAAGGAGGCCGACAACGAGGACGAGGAGGCTGATGAGTAGGAGGAGGAGGACGAGGAGGACCAGCAGCAGGAGGAGGAGGAGAACAAAGCCATGTCACCACCTCAACCCACAGGACGGCGGAGGAGGCGGCCTCGTGCACCTATAGCCAGCAGCTAATCCACGGTCACTTTTCTGCCTGACGGCTAAACGGCCCGACAGTGTTGACTCTTTCCACCTGTTAGTGTGAAAAAATAATGTACATAATGTTGTGTTGGTTTATGTTGCTTTAATTCAAAAAATAACGTGCAGGATTCTGCTTAAATTTAAAAAAAAGTTATGTTTATTAAACATTTGTACAGTTTTACTTAACTTTAGTAAAAAATTTTGTATCAAACTGTAAACTTTTCAATGAAGAAAACAACAAGTAGCAGCAACAAACAAACTCTCGCTGCAGCCATCTCTTCCCCCCCTCCTTATTCAAAGACCTTAGAGCTGTGCTCCCCTCTTGTTGCCTCTACCCCTACCCGTGCCCGGCAAAGTATGTCCTTACAGTAAAGGACTGCAAATACATACGATTTTATCTCACGAGCAAAACAAGATATCTTGACAATTCGTTTTTTTAAATTACTATAAGGTAAGTGTGTTATGCACTCTATTACTCCGTAGAATTATAATAACATTACACTTAAGCAATGTTATCATTTTGTTAGAATATCTAAGCCTTTTTATTGCACTGAATTGTTTAATGACAGTTGAGTGCACCCAGATCACAGGCTGGCTACTTCTGAATATACTAACCTGATCTGAAAATGACAAGTAAATTGCTGGAAAAGAGAATCAAAGGCTTAGCATAGACAGTTCAAATTATTGAGCTCTAAACTGCATAAGGTAGAGGATTTTAGCCACACAGGGAAATCTTCAGCCACGCTCAAAATATATATCCACTCCCTCCACCACTGGTGTACCATGGCTGTCGTGTATACTTACAGGATACACTGCAACAAATCACCAAGGCTTCTTCGGCAACACGTCCCAAACCCAAGACCTCCACCACCTAGGACAAGGGCAGCAGTTGCAAGGGAACACCATCACCTCCAAGTTACACGCTTAGATATATATCATTGTTCCTTCATTGTTGCTGGGTCAAAATCCTGGAATTCCCTACCAAGCAGTATTGTAGGAGTGCCTTCACCACATGAGCAGCAACGATTCAAGAAGACCCACCACCACCTTCACAAGGGCAACTAAGGATGGACAATAATTTCTGACCTAGCCAACAACTTTCAGATTCCAAAGAATTATATAAAAAGTTGTTTCTTATCTTTCTATTAAAAGCGGTATTACAGCTCCAAATCCACCCGGCATAGCAAATGGAAATCCTGGAGCAAGTTCCAGCAGTTTACCAAAGGAGTCACTGTAATAGAGCTTCCCCTAGTGAACTACAGCTCCACCTAGTGGATGACTGTTGTACTGCAACTCGTGATGTAAATAAAGGATCATGTGGCAAGGTCACATAATGACTGTTTCTGTTCAGAGCCGTCTTGTGTGTGTGTGTGTGCTTCTTAGTGATGTCATAAGAATATATCACATTGGCGAACGAGGATAGGATTTCTGGATTCCCTTGCTGAAATTTTTGTTGGTAGATGATCCTGCCAACCGAGAGAGACTTTGAGAGGTTATTTGTTTTGTAGAACAGCTAAAAATCTGAGGTAAATTTCAAGCACACTTGGCTGAACTGTCGACGTTGCCAGAGTCCAGATGGCCGTGCCTATGGGAATCATAGGGCGCTTAGGTGAGTTCCATTGTGACCGAGAGACTTTTGGAGTGTATGTGGAGTGGCTAGAAATGTTTTTCACCGTGAATAGTATCGTTGAAGTCCCCGATGATGAAAACCATAACTGGGTGATTTTAGAAAGGAAACAGGCTATTTTCTTCACTGAAGCTGGCCCCGAGGTCTATGAAACCCTGAAAAATGTGCTTGTTCCTGTCAAGCCGAAGGACATGCCACTGATGGAGCTTCTAACCAAGCGAGAACAGCAGTACAATCCTGTGCCCCAAGAAATTGCTGAAAGTTATAGTTTTGGAATCGAAATCAATTAAAAAAGCTATCCATTCACTGTCATTTCAGAAACTTTCAGCACCGAGCATTGTGTGACTGCTTTGCTTGTAGGATGAAAATTGAAGCAATCAGAAGGAAGTTGTTGACGACACTTAACTTGACTTTTGATTTGGCTTGTCAGACAGCTATGTCGATAGATATGGCCGACCAATACTCCCGAGAATTTAGTGCCATTTCCAGTCGTCAGACAACCGAGGTGAATCACCTGCAGATTAAAAGTAAAAGGCAGTTGGGCCCCAAGGCCCCAGCAACTGGCCAAGGTAACAGTGCATTGAAGTCGTGCTATCGGTGTTTGGGACAACACATTGCTCAAAGCTGTCCATATGTGAAGGCAGAGTGTTTCTTCTGCAAGAAAACTGGGCATCTTGCGAAGGTGTGCCAACTGAAGAGTAAACTGATGCTCAATGTGAGAAGTAGAAATTGCCAGAGACTACTTAGCATTGAAGTGAGGGAACAGGATGAGGAGGTTCTGGAAATACACGTGATCAGCAGCACGAGGGTTTCTAACAACGATTCGTGATGCATCGTCATCTAAGTAGACGTTGCAGGAACCAGGATACCATGAACCAGGTTCTCGTTGTTAAAGCCAAACTTGGCACAGTCAGTAGAAGAGGAACAATCAAGACAGAAAGAGAGTCATGATAAAGGTAGAGTAAGAGAGAGAAGTGTGAATTTGAATCAGAAGGTTAGAGTGAAGAACCATCACCATAAATGGTTAAAATGGTTACCAGGAAGAATAGTGAAGATATATGGCCCTCGCACATATTTGGTTAAGATGTTTGATCATGGAAAAGCTAGGTTTGTTCACATTGATATTTTATCTACAGATGTGGAAGGAGTTAAAAGGAGTTAATTCAATTATTTCTGATGACAAATATTTTTGTTACATGTAGAGTACCAGTAGCAAATCCTACATCAGATGTACTAAAAACAAGTCCAAAGAATGTCACAATTTAAGTCTGAGTCCGAGTCAGGCAGCCAAACAGTCTGAAGTTGTAGAGAGTTCAAATGTAGATCAAGAGTTACCCTTGGAGAAAAACTCTCCTCAGGATCAGCTTAGAATGAGTCTAATTCCTAAAACAAGTTTGGAAAGTTCTGTTCCAGAGCAAAGGTATCCTCTTTGGTTAAGTTTGATTTGTAAATATGGAAAAATAAGTCCATATCTTTTGTTGTATATACCTCATCATCATCATAGGCAGTCCCTCGGAATCGAGGAAGACTTGCTTCCATTCTTAAAATGAGTCCTTAGGTGGTTGAACAGTCCAATACGAGAGCCATAGTACCTGTCACAGGTGGGACAGATAGTCGTTGAGGGAAGGGAGGGTGGGACTGGTTTGCCGCAAGCTCTTTCCGCTGCCTGCGCTTGATTTCTGCATGCTCTCGGCGATGAGACTCGAGGTGTTCAGCGCCTTCCCGGACGTCCTCCCGGATGCACTTCCTCCACTTAGGGCGGTCTTTGGCCAGGGACTCCCAGATGTCTGGGGAAGTTGTACTTTATCAGGGAGGCTTTGAGGGTGTCCCTGTAATGTTTCCTCTGCCCATCTTTGGCTCGTTTGCCGTGAAGGAGTTCCGAATAGAGCGCTTGCTTTGGGAGTCTCGTGTCTGGCATGCGAACGATATGGCCTGCCCAGCGGAGCTGATCAAGTGTGATCAGTGCTTCAGTGCTGGGGATGTTGACCTGGTCGAGGACGCTAATGTTGGTACGTCTGTCCTCCCAGGGGATTTGTAGGATCTTGCGGAGGCATCATTGGTGATATTTCTCCAGTGACTTGAGGTGTCTACTGTACATGGTCCAAGTCTCTGAGCCATACAGGGGTGTGGGTATTACTACAGCCCTGTAGTCCGTGAGCTTGGTGGCAGGTTTGAGGGCCTGATCTTCAAACACTCTTCTTCAGGCGGCCGAAAGCTGCACTGGCGCACTGGATGCAGTGTTGAATCTCATCGTCAATGTCTGCTTTTGTTTATAAGAGGCTCCCGAGGTATGGGAAATGGTCCACGTTGTCCAGGGCCGCCCCGTGGATCTTGAGGACTGTGTCATCACCCCAACCCTCTTTGCAATCTTTCTCGCTGCCATGCTCCATCTCACAGTCAACAAGCTCCCCGCTGGAGTGGAACTAAACTACAGAACCAGTGGGAACTTGTTCAACTTGCGTCGTCTCCAGGCTAGGTCCAAGACCACCCCAACCTCTGTCGTTGAGCTACAGTACGCGGACGACGCCTGCGTCTGTGCACATACAGAGGCTGAACTCCAGGACATAGTCGACGGATTTACTGAGGCGTACGAAAGCATGGGCCTTACACTAAACATCCGTAAGACAAAGGTCCTCCACCAACCTGTCCTCGCCGCACAGCACTGTCTATACCATGCAAGTTAAGTATGATGATTATGTGTTATGATTACTTCTTCATTAAGGAGAGAGAAGTGTAATAGAGCTCTCCCTAGTGGACTCCTGTATGGCTCAGAGACTTGGACCATGTACAGTAGACACCTCAAGTCTCTGGAGAAATACCACCAAAGATGCCTCCGTAAGATCCTACAAATCCCCTGGGAGGACAGACACACCAACAAATAATAAAGGGTCATGCTGCAAGGTCACATGATGACAGTTTCTGTTAAAAGCCATCTTGTATATGTGTGCTTCTTAGTGATGTTGTAAGGATATATCACAGTCACCAAGGGCAGGCGTTGTCGTACTGTGTCGCTAACCCATGAGTGAGAGGAGAGTCCTGCCCAGTGAGCCTCATCCTCCCAACTTCCTTAGATTCAATGTGTACTACTATAGCTATTTGCTACTTTAAATGTAAATGCAACACAGCAAAAGTAATGATTGTGAAAAAAGGCAACACCAGAGAAGCAAAAGATCTTTTGTAAATGTTCATTACACAGGCTGAAAAATGCTCCCAATCAAAAAAGATTTTCATTGCAACCTAGACAATACCTATAAGAAGTAGCCATAAGCAGGTAAAGCCGCAGAATTTATGCGCTCATGTTCGATAGACGAGCCTCAAGTTCTGGGTCGAGCCTCACCCAAACGTGAAATTTGGTGTGGCGTCTGTTTTAAATATATCAGGCATTTAAATGAGTCTCACTCCTGCCAGCAATGTGGCCTCCTCCCACACCTCCCCTTCACTCCCCAAAATTGCAGTCTTAAAATAGTGCATGCTAAGTGATGTGTATGGAGAAAGAGTCAGACTAAACACTGTGAGCTCAAAGTAAAGTGTGACCGTAGCCTTTTATTGTAGGTCTCCAGAATACCTTTCCAACCTGTGAAGTCTCCTTAAATACCTGTGCTCCCAAGGGATTATGGGATCCCTTGGGACTTCAGGGGATGAGCCCTCTGGTGGCTGTACAGAGTAAATACAAGTCCACATATCTTACAACACTCCCCGCCAAAGTCAATAGTGTAACTATTTACAATGTGAGTCGATCTGGGGCCTTTCTTGCCCCGGTTGATCGTCTCAGTGTGAAAGCTGGTGTTATTGAATCATTTGTTGGGCACTCGCTGGGCTGCTGTGCAGCTGGCCTTGCTGAGCTGCCCAGTGTGTTGGGCCCTACAGGGCTGCTGTGGATGATGGATTTTGCTCCGTGGTGAATCGTGGTGCCGGTTGCCGCTGGTGTGAATGTTGAGGGATCAAAAAAGCTAGGATCCAAGGTGGGTTGCTCAGGATAGTCCGTGAATCTGAGTTTGATTTGGTCCAAGTGTTTCCGGTGAATGAGTCCATTTGAAAGTTTGACCCGAAACACCCTGTTCCCCTCTTTGGCCACAACAGTGTCGGGAAGCCACTTGGGACCTTGTGCATAATTTAATACAAATACAGGATCATTGATTTCAATCTCGCGTGACACATTTGCGCTATCATGGTATGCACTTTGTTGAAGCTGCCTGCTCTCTACCTGTTCATGTAGATCAGGGTGAACTAACGAGAGCCTTGTCTTAAGTGCTCTTTTCGTGAGCAGTTCAGCAGGTGGGATCTCGTGCGGTAGCTAAGCAGGACTTGGGATAGGCGAGTCTACAGTGAGCCTTCAGTTACCCTCTTCAAGCCTTGGTTGATGGTTTGCACTGCTCTCTCTGCCTGACCATTGGACGCTGGTTTAAACGGGGCAGCTGTGACATGTTTGATCCCATTACAGGTCATGAAGTTTTTGAATTCAGCACTGGTAAAACATGGCCCATTGTCGCTCATCAGAACATCGGGTAAGCCGTGTGTGGCAAACATGGCCCGCAAGCTTTCAGTAGTGGCAGCGGATGTGCTAGCCGACATTATCTCACATTCAATCCACTTGGAGTACGCGTCTACAACCACAAGGAACATTTTACCCAAGAATGGGCCTGCATAGTCGATGTGTACCCTAGGCCATGGTTTGGAGGGCCAAGACCATAAACTTAGCGGCGCCTCCCTGGGTACATTGCTCAACTGCGACCATGTATTGCATCTGTGAACGCAGGATTCCAAGTCCGCATCGATACCAGGCCACCACACATGGGATTTGGCTATTGCTTTCATCATGACGATGCCTGGGTGGGTACTGTGGAGGTCATTGATGAAGATGTCTCTGCCCTTCTTTGGGACCACTACTCGATTGCCCCACAGAAGGCAGTATGCCTGTATAGACATTTCATCTTTGCGCCGCTGGAACGGCTTTATCTCATCCTGCATTTCCACTGGGACACTGGACCAGCTCCCGTGAAGCACACAGCTTTCGACTAGAGATAATAAGGGGTCCTGGCTCATCCAGGTTTTCATCTGCTGGGCAGTGACGGATGATGGCTCACTCTCAAATATTTCCATAACAATGGCTAGATTTGCGGGCTGCGTCATTTCCACCCCCGTGGTAGGCAATGGCAGCCTACTGAGAGCATCAGCGCAGTTTTCTCTGCCTGGCCTGTGGCGGATGGCATAGTTGTATGCGGATAACGTGAGCGCCCATCTCTGGATGCGGGCCAATGCATTGTTATTTATCCCTTCACTCTCGGAAAACAGGGATATAAGTGGCTTATGGTCAGTTTCCAATTCGAATTTTAGCCCAAACAGGTATTGATGCATTTTCTTTACCCCATAGACACACGCTAACGCTTCTTTCTCAATCATGCTGTCGGCTCTCTCAGCCTTAGACAGACTCCTGGATGCATAAGTAACCGGTTGCAGTTTCGCGAAATCATTAACTTATTGCAATACACATCCGACGCCATATGATGACGCATCACATGCTAGTACCAAACGCTTACATGGATCATACAACACAAGCAATTTGTTTGAGCATAGCAATTTTCTCGCTTTTACAAAGGCATTTTCTTGGCTTTTGCCCCAAACCCATTCGCCCCTGTTTCGTAGTAAGACATGTAGTGGTTCTAGCAGGGTGCTGAGACCTGGTAAGAAGTTACCAAAGTAGTTCAAGAGTCCCAGAAACGACCGCAGCTCCGTCATGTTCTGTGGCCTCGGTGTGTTCTCGATTGCCTCCGTCTTCGTGTTGGTGGGCCTGATGCCATCCTTCCCAAGAACTCCACTTCAGACGCCAGGATAACGCACTTCGAGCGTTTTAACCTGAGCCCCACGCGGTTGAGTCGACTAATTACCTCCTCCAGGTTCTGCAGGTGCTCGACTGTGTTCCGACCTGTGATCAAAATGTCGTCCTGGAAGACCACGGTGTGCGGGACCGACTTCAGTAAACTTTCCATGTTTCTCTGGAATATCGCCGCCACTGATTGGATTCCAAACGGGCATTCTGTTATAAACAAAAAGACCTTTGTACGTGTTGATGTAGGTGAGGCCTTTGATGATTCCTCCAGTTCCTGTGTCATGCAGGCTGAAGTCAGATCCAGCTTCGTGAACGTCTTTCCTCCCGCCAGCATTGCAAAGAGATCATCGGCCTTGGGTATTGGCCCTGCAGGGAGAAACAATTGATAGTTACTTTGTAATCGCCACAGATTCTGACAGCGCCATCTCCCTTGACGACTGGGACAATAGGACTGGCCCACTCGCTGAACTCAATCGGTGAAATGATGCCCTCTCGTTGCAGCCGGTCTAGCTCGATCTCTACCCTTTCTCTCATCATGTACGGTACTGCTCTCGCTTTGTGATGGATGGGTCGCGCCCCCGGAATTAGGTGGATCTGCACTTTTGCTCCTTGGAATTTCCCGATGCCTGGTTTGAACAGCGAAGGAACTTTGTTTAAGACCTGGGCACACGAAGTTTCATCAGCGGGCGATAGCGTTCAGACGTCGTCCCAGTTCCAGCGTATCTTTCCCAGCCAGCTCCTGCCGAGCAGAGTGGGACCATCGCCCAGTACCATCCAGAGTGGTGGCTTGTGCACCGTTCCATCGTAGGAGACCTTTACGGTAGCACTGCCGATTACAGTAATCAGTTCTTTTGTGTAAGTTCTTAGTTTCGTGCGAACTGGAGTTAAGACTGGCCTTGAGGCCTTGTTGCACCACAACTTTTCGAAAGTCTTTTTGCCCATGATGGACTGGCTCGCGCCTGTGTCCAGCTCCATTGACACCGGGAGTCCATTTAGTTCAACATTCAGCATTATCGGGGGACAATTCGTGGTGAATGTGTGCACCCCATGTACCTCTGCCTCCTCTATCTGAGGCTCTGGTTCGTCGTGATCCTCCATTGATCTGTCCTCCTCTGCAACATGGTGGTTTGCAGGTTTAACAGGCTTTGCAGCTCGTCTGCACACTCGTTGGAGGTGTCCCATTGTTCCACAGCCCTTGCAAATGTACTCTTTGAATCGGCATGAATGGAAACGATGATCACCCCCGCAGCGCCAACAAGTTGTTAATGGCCTTGCATTCATCACCTTGGATGGTGGACTCTGAGTCATCTGCGGACGTGCAGCTGCAGGTATGTGTGACCTGCTCTGTGCGTTACGATTCGAAAACAACATCACTTTGTTCACAGTACTTGTAGCAGCACTTGTGTGCTGAGAGATTTGTTTCGTATTGTCACTGGTGGCAATGAACGCCTAGGCTATTGCTATAGCCTTACTCAAGGTTGGGGTCTCTACAGTCAAAAGTTCGTAAAGTATGGTTTCGTGGCCAATGCCCCCTTGGGACTGCAACAGATGAGCCCTCTGGTGGCTGTACAGAGTGAATACAAGTCCACATATATAACACGAAGAATCAGGGGCACAAATTCCTGTATCTAATTTTCTGACCCCCACCTGCTGCTTGCGAGACCCTTGCCAGTAGGGCAGTACCTTGCAAAATCGGGTTGCTGGGTGCCAAAAGTAGAAAGTGAGCTGTTTTCCAGTACTGACATCCCTAACAATGATAAGTACAAAAATTAACCCAAACAAGAAAATTAAATAAATATTTCTGATCAAAGAAGAATTTTAGCATAAATTACTCTTGTGTAAACAGAATAAAAAGATGCTTTTTTGTTGAAGATCATTAAAAATATCTGACTAATAAGTATTGTTCAGTAACATATAATGGGATTTCATAAGTGGAGAGTGTTTTCCCATGCTGAAAGCTCAAAAGCTGGATATTAATTTAATTGGAACAACTCTGCTCAAAATGAATCATGTCACAGGACTTCACTAACCTCATATAGGTGGAGGCTATTATATTGCTTCCTCTATCTATGCTTCACCCATTCTCATCCTGCCTTTTGTGTCCTTGCTTTCATCTCTGTCTGAATTGAATTGCATTAGCAATAGACCCTTAGCTGAGGTAAAACGTGTCATTCTAATGGTGAGGTGGAGCCATTCATAGAATACTTTAACTGGAATAATTACGAATGCAAAACTAAATTCATAATTTATAATACACCTACCACAGCTCACTGATGATTGAATCTAATCATCCTTTACCATTATTAGATCACAAATAATGGAGGACTGAGTGATGGAATATGTAAGAATACAATCCTTTTATATATTTCTTATTGGGAGTTAGAGGCCCAACCATCAAAGTGGTTCAGACATGTCACACATTTCATTGGGCACACAGCCCATCAGACGCCGATTCAATGCCCGAAGTTAAAATCAACGTGTTTTTTTAATCCGGTCTAATTAGGCTTAAATTCGGCCTTAAATTATGCTGGACAATTATATTGACATTGAAAGGCATTACGGCAAAGCACAATCTGCATTGATCCAACATCCACACATGTGCTCGAGCTAGCTTTAGGATGACCCCTGTGGAAGTGTGCATGTCACCTGAGGACAGGAATGGGCTGACTTGTGACACCTTCCACAGCTGAATGTAACCAGTCATAGTTCACATACGAATAATGGTCATTTGGCTGAGGTACTGGAGGGCACCCAACATTCTTGATGCCATATCCCAGCCACAGCTCCATTAGAAGGGGAGGGGAGTGGGGGAAGAAAAAGATTTTAATTGTTATGCATCTCCCACGCACCAACACATCAATGCAAAACTCAGAAAGGGGGAAAAAAACTCTGAAAGCATCACTCAGTCACAGCTGCTCGGGCTGGTGACTCAGTCTGAAGGTAGGTAGTAAAGGAAGACATTCAAGTACAGTTGTCATAGAAACCTGGGATAACTGGGTCGCCAGCATGCTGTTGTTATAATTCATATAGCAGCAAGCATCAGTAGCAATGCAGTTCCTGCCATAGCTCTTGTTAAAATAAAGATCATGTGTGCTATTCGGCTTTCTCTGTAAAATTCATTATATCCAAACTGAAATTGGGATGGATAATTATGAAGTGATTTTTTATACAATATATGCAACACTGGTATTTGAAATGTTGTTGCTTATTCAATACAAAATGGTTTGTCTGCAGGAGGTGTATTATCATCTACACATCTCATTCAGCTTGTATACCAAGACGTTTAAATCCACAGAGCATTGGAGGAGAAATTTACAGGACTACAAGTTCTCATGAAATTCAATGAGCCTTTGGATAATGCAACTATTTCTTCCACGGAGACTTTATACAATAACACAACAACAACTTGTATTTATATAGCGCCTTTAACGAGGTAAAATGTCCCAAGGCGCTTCACAGGAGTTTTTGAAGACAAAACAAACAAGTTTGACACTGAGCCATAAAAGAAGAAATTACGGCAGATGACAAGAAGTAGGTTTTAAGGAGGGTCTCAAAGGAAGAAAGAGAGGTAGAGAAGCGGAAAGGTTTATGGAGGAATTCCAGAGCTTAGGGCCCAGGCAGCGAAGGCAGTTATAGGAATCTCCCTGCTGTCGGCCACTGGGAAAGTCATCACTAGAATCTTCATCAACCGTCTTCTCCCTGTGGCTGAAGAGCTCCTCCCAGAGTCACAATGCAGATTCCATCCACTAAGGGGTACAACGGACATGATCTTCACCGTGCGACAACTACAAGAGAAATGCAGGTAACAGCACCAATGGCCTTCTTTGACCTCACAAAGGCCTTTGACATTGTTAACATTTGAAGGGACTATGGAGCATCCTCCTCCATTTTGGCTGCCCCCAAAAGTTTGTCACCACCCTCCACCTGCTCCACAACGACATGCAAGCCATGATCCTGACCAACGGATCCACCGCAGATCCAATCCACGTCCGGACCGGGGTCAAGCAGGGCTGCTTCATCGCGCCAACGCACTTTTCGGTCTTCCTCGCTGCGGTGTTCCATCTCTCAACAAGCTCCCCGCTGGAGTGGAACTAAAATATAGAACCAATGGGAACCTGTTCAACCATCGTCACCTCCAGGCTATATCTAATGTTGTCCCATCTTCTGTCATCGAACTACAGTGTGCGGACGACGCAAATTCAGAGGCTGAACTCCATGTCATCGTCAACATCTTCACCGAGGCATACGAAAGCATAAGCCTTACACTAAACATCTGTAAGACAAAGGTCCTACACTGACCTGACCCCGCCTCACAGCACTGCCCCTCGGTCATCAAAATCCATGGCGTGGCCTTGGACAACATGGACCATTTTCCATACCTCGGGAGCCTACTGTCAGCAAAGGCAGACATCGATGACGAGGTCCGATACCTCCTCCAGTGCGCCAGCTTAGCCTTCAGTCGCCTGAGGAAGAGAGTGTTTGAAGAACAGGACCTCAAATCTGGAACCAAGCTTATGGTCTACAGGGCAGTAGTGATACACACCCTCCTATATGGCTCAGGGACGTGGACCATATACAGTAGACACCTTAATGCGCTGGAGAAGTCCCACCAGCGCTGCCTCTGCAAGATCCTGCAATTCCACTGGGAGGATCGGTGCACCATCAGTGTTCTTGATTAGGCCAACATCCGCAGCTTCGAAGCACTGACCACACTCGACTAGCTCGGTTGGGTGGTCCACATACCCGACACGAGACTCCCAAAGCAAGCGCTCTACTCGGAACTCCTACACGGCAAGTGAACCCAAGGTGGGCAGAGGAAATGTTTCAAGGACACCCTGAAAGCCTCGTTGATAAAGTGCAACATCCCCACCGGCACCTGGGAATCCCTGGCCCAAGACCACCCTAAGTGGAGGAAGAGCATCTGGGAGGGTGCTGAGCAGCTTGTGTCTCGTCGCCGAGAGCATGCAGAAACCAAACACAGACAGAGGAAGGAGTGAGCGGCAAACCAGATTCCCCACCCACCCTTTCCTTCAACCACTGTCTGTCTCACCTGTGACAGAGACTGTAATTTCCGTATTGGACTGTACAGTCACCTGAGAACTCACTTTTAGAGTGGAAGCAAGTCTTCTTCCATTTCGAGGGACTGCCTATGATGAAGATGAGTTATAATAAGGGTTGCTCAAGCGGGCAGAATTTGAGGAGTGCAGACATCGCAGGGAGTTGTGAGGCTGAAGGAGATTACAGAGATAGCGAGGGGCGAGGCCGTAGTGGGATTTGTAAACAAGGATGAGAATTTTTAAACCGAGGCATTCCAGGAGTCAATGTAGGTCAGCGAGCACAGGGGTAATGGGTGAGCGAGACTTGGTGCGTGTTAGGACATGAGCTGCCGAGTTTTGGATGACCTCAAGTTTATGCAAGGTAGAATGTGGGTGGCCAGTCAGGAGTGCATTGGAATAGTCAAGTCTAGAGGTAACAAAGGCATGGATGAGTATTTCAGCAGCAGATGAGCTAAAGCAGGAGCGGAGACGGGAAATGTTACATAGGTGGTTTTAGTTATGCTGTGGATATGTGGCCGGAAGCACATTTCTGGGTCAAATATGACACCTAGGTTGCGAACAGCCCGATTCAACCTCAGACAGATGTTAGGGAGAGGGATGGAGTCAATGGCTAGGGAATGCAGTTTGTGGCGGGGACCAAAGACAATGGCTTCAGTGTTCCCAATATTTAATTGGAGAAAATTTCTGCTCACCCAGTACTGGATGTCGGACAAGCAGTCTGACAATTTAGGGACCATGGAGGGGGTCGAGGTAAGTGGTGATGAGGTGTGGCTGGGTATCTTCTGTGTACATGTGGAAACTGACGCTGTGTCTTCAGATGATGTCGCCAAGGGGCAACATTTAGATGAGAAATAAAAGGAGGCAAAGGATAGATGTTATATATATAAACCTGTAAATACTATGTTTAACCACCAGAGGGCTCATCCCCTGGAGTCCCAAGGGATCCCACAATCCCTTGGGAGCACCTGTATATAAGGAGGCCTCACAGGCTGGAGAAGCACTCTGGAGACCTGTAATAAAGGGCTACGGTCACACCTTACTTTGAGCTTGCAGTATCTGTACTGATTCTTTATTCAAGACATAACAACTGGCGATGAGATACAGATGACGAACCCCACCGCAACAATGCAGAGAACTGTGGGCATCCTGGAGAAATTTTCGGAGGGAGATGATTGGGAAACCTTCGTGGAGCGACTCGACCAATGCTTCGTGGCCAACGAGCTGGAAGGAGAAGCTGAACGCTGCCAAACGAAGGGCGATTCTCCTCACCGTTTGCGGGGCACCAACGTATGGCCTCATGAAAAATCTACTCGCTCCAGCAAAACCCACAGACAAGTTGTACGGTGATTTGTGCACACTGGTCCAGGATCATCTAAACCCGAAGGAAAGCATTCTGATAGTGAGGTATTAGTTCTACACGTACAAGAGGTCTGAAGGCCAGGAAGTGGCGAGCTATGTCGCCGAGCTAAGGCGCCTTGCAGGACATTGCGAATTTGAAGGACACTTGGAGCACATGCTCAGGGATGTCTTTGTACTTGGCATTGGCCATGAAGTAATACTTGACTGTAGAGACCCCAACCTCGAGTAAGCCATAGCGATAGCCCAGGCGTTCATCACCACCAGTGACAATACCAAACAAATCTCTTAGCACACAAGTGCTGCTACAAGTACTGTGAACAAAGTAATGCTGTTTTTGAATCGTAATGTACAGGGCAGGACTCACATTCCTGCAGCTGCACGTCCGCAGATGTCTCAGAGTCCACCATCAAGAGTGGTGAATACAAGGCCATTAATACCTTGTTGGCGCTGCGGGGGTGATCATCATTCCTATTCATGCCGCTTCAAAGGATACATTTGCAAGGGCTGTGGAACAATGGGATACCTCCAGCGTATGTGCAGGCGAGCTGCAAACCCGGCTAATCCTACAAACCACCATGTTGCAGAGGAGCACAGATCCACGGTGGATCATGATGAACCAGATCCTTAGACTGAGGAGGCAGATGTATATGGGGTGCACACATTTACCACAAAGTGTCCCCCGATAATGCTGAAGGTTGAATTAAATGGACTCCCGGTGTCAATGGAGCTGGACACGGGCGCGAAAAAGACTTTCGATAAATTGTGGTGCAGCAAGGCCTCAAGGCCAGTCCTGACTCCCATTCATACTAAACTGAGAACGTACATAAAGGAACTGATTCCCGTAATCGGCAGTGCTACCGTAAAGGTCTCCTAAGATGAAGCGGTGCACAAGTTACCACTCTGGGTGGTACCGGGCGATGGCCCCACACTGTTCGGCAGGAGCTGGCTGGGAAAGATACGCTGGAACTGGGATGACGTCCAAGTGCTCTCGTCCGTCGATGACACTTCATGTGCCCAGGTCCTAAACAAGTTCCCCTTGCTGTTCGAACCGGGCATCGGGAAGTTCCAAGGAGCAAAAGTGCAGATCCACTTGATTCCGAGGGCACGACCCATCCATCACAAGGCGAGAGCGGTACCGTACATGATGAGAGAGAGGGAGGAGATCGAGCTGGACAAGCTGCAACAAGCAGGCATCATTTTGCCGATCGAATTCAACGAGTGGGCCAGTCCGATTGTTCCAGTCCTCAAGGAAGACGGCACCGTCAGAATCTGTGGTGACTACAAAGTAACGATCAATCTTTTCTCCCTGCTACCAAAGACATACGACCTATTTGCGATGCTGGCGGGAGGAACAATGTTCATGAAGCTGGACTTGACCTCGGCCTACATGATGCAGGAGCTGGAGGAATCATCGAAAGGCTTCACCTGCATCAACAAGTACAAAGGTCTCTTCATTTACAACAGATGCCCGTTTGAGATTCGATCGGCCGCGGCGATATTCCAGAGAAACATGGAAAGCTTACTGCAGTCAGTCCCGCACACCGTGGTGTTCCAGGACGACATCTTGGTTACAGGTCGAGCACCTGCAGAACCTGGAGGAGGTTCTCAGTCGGCTTAATCGTGTGGGGCTCAGGTTAAAACGCTCGAAGTGTGTTTTCCTGGCGCCTGAAGTGGTGTTCCTGGGAAGAAGAATCGTGGCATCAGGCCCACCGATTCGAAGATGGAGGCAATTGAGACCACGGAACGTGACGGAGCTGCGATTGTTTCGAGGACACCTGAATTATTTTGGTAACTTCTTACCGGGTCTTAGCACATTGTTAGAATCACTGCACTCTTTACTGCATAAAGGAGCTGAATGGGTATGGGGTAAAAGCCAAGGAAATGCCTTTGAGAAAGCTAGGAAAGTGTTATGATCAAACAAATTGCTTGTGTTGTACGATCCATGTAAGCGTTTGGTACTCGCATGTGATGCGTCGTCATACGGTGTCGGGTGTGTATTGCAACAAGCTAATGAATTTGGGAAATTGCAACCAGTTGCTTATGCATCCAGAAGTCTGTCTAAGGCTGAGAGGGCCCACAGCATGATTGAAAAAGAAGTGTTAGCGTAGGGTAAAGAAAATGCATCAATATCTGTTTGGGCACAAATTTGAATTGGAAACTGACCATAAGCCACTTATATCCCTCTTTTCTGAAAGTAAGTGGATAAATACGAATGCGTCGGCCCACATCGAGAGATAGGCGCTCACATTGTTCGCATACAACTACGCCATCCACCACAGGTAAGGCACAGAAAACTCAAGTGTCTCAGTGTCTCAGTGTCTCAGTGTCCCAGTGTCTCTGTGTCTCTGTGTCTCTGTGTCTCTGTGACTCTGTGTCTCTGTGTCACTGTGTTCCAGTGTCCCTGTGTCTCCATGTCCCAGTGTCCAAGTGTCCAAGTGTCTCCGTGTCTCCGTGTCTCCGTGTCTCTGTGTCCAAGTGTCTCTGTGTCTCAGTGTCTCAGTGTCTCAGTGTCTCAGTGTCTCTGTGTCTCCGTGTCTCCGTGTCTCCGTGTCTCCGTGTCTCAGTGTCTCTGTGTCTCCGTGTCTCAGTGTCTCAGTGTCTCAGTGTCTCCGTGTCTCTGTGTCCAAGTGTCTCCGTGTCTCAGTGTCTCAGTGTCTCAGTGTCTCAGTGTCTCCGTGTCTCCGTGTCTCCGTGTCTCCGTGTCTCAGTGTCTCCGTGTCTCCGTGTCTCAGTGTCTCAGTGTCTCCGTGTCTCCGTGTCTCAGTGTCTCAGTGTCTCAGTGTCTCAGTGTCTCCGTGTCTCCGTGTCTCCGTGTCTCAGTGTCTCCGTGTCTCCGTGTCTCCGTGTCTCAGTGTCTCAGTGTCTCAGTGTCTCAGTGTCTCAGTGTCTCTGTGTCTCCGTGTCTCAGTGTCTCCGTGTCTCCGTGTCTCAGTGTCTCCGTGTCTCAGTGTCTCCGTGTCTCCGTGTCTCAGTGTCTCAGTGTCTCAGTGTCTCCGTGTCTCTGTGTCCAAGTGTCTCCGTGTCTCAGTGTCTCAGTGTCTCAGTGTCTCAGTGTCTCCGTGTCTCCGTGTCTCCGTGTCTCCGTGTCTCAGTGTCTCCGTGTCTCCGTGTCTCAGTGTCTCAGTGTCTCCGTGTCTCCGTGTCTCAGTGTCTCAGTGTCTCAGTGTCTCAGTGTCTCCGTGTCTCCGTGTCTCCGTGTCTCCGTGTCTCAGTGTCTCCGTGTCTCCGTGTCTCAGTGTCTCAGTGTCTCAGTGTCTCAGTGTCTCAGTGTCTCTGTGTCTCCGTGTCTCAGTGTCTCCGTGTCTCCGTGTCTCAGTGTCTCCGTGTCTCCGTGTCTCTGTGTCCAAGTGTCTCTGTGTCTCTGTGTCTCAGTGTCTCAGTGTCTCAGTGTCTCCGTGTCTCAGTGTCTCCGTGTCTCCGTGTCTCAGTGTCTCCGTGTCTCCGTGTCTCTGTGTCCAAGTGTCTCTGTGTCTCTGTGTCTCAGTGTCTCAGTGTCTCAGTGTCTCTGTGTCTCCGTGTCTCCGTGTCTCCGTGTCTCAGTGTCTCCGTGTCTCCGTGTCTCAGTGTCTCAGTGTCTCAGTGTCTCCGTGTCTCTGTGTCCAAGTGTCTCTGTGTCTCTGTGTCTCAGTGTCTCAGTGTCTCAGTGTCTCTGTGTCTCCGTGTCTCAGTGTCTCCGTGTCTCCGTGTCTCCGTGTCTCCGTGTCTCAGTGTCTCCGTGTCTCCGTGTCTCAGTGTCTCAGTGTCTCTGTGTCTCTGTGTCTCAGTGTCTCAGTGTCTCAGTGTCTCTGTGTCTCCGTGTCTCCGTGTCTCCGTGTCTCAGTGTCTCCGTGTCTCCGTGTCTCAGTGTCTCAGTGTCTCAGTGTCTCCGTGTCTCTGTGTCCAAGTGTCTCTGTGTCTCTGTGTCTCAGTGTCTCAGTGTCTCAGTGTCTCTGTGTCTCCGTGTCTCAGTGTCTCCGTGTCTCCGTGTCTCCGTGTCTCCGTGTCTCAGTGTCTCCGTGTCTCCGTGTCTCAGTGTCTCAGTGTCTCAGTGTCTCCGTGTCTCTGTGTCCAAGTGTCTCCGTGTCTCAGTGTCTCAGTGTCTCAGTGTCTCAGTGTCTCCGTGTCTCCGTGTCTCCGTGTCTCCGTGTCTCCGTGTCTCAGTGTCTCCGTGTCTCCGTGTCTCAGTGTCTCAGTGTCTCCGTGTCTCCGTGTCTCAGTGTCTCAGTGTCTCAGTGTCTCAGTGTCTCCGTGTCTCCGTGTCTCCGTGTCTCCGTGTCTCAGTGTCTCCGTGTCTCCGTGTCTCCGTGTCTCAGTGTCTCAGTGTCTCAGTGTCTCAGTGTCTCAGTGTCTCTGTGTCTCCGTGTCTCAGTGTCTCCGTGTCTCCGTGTCTCAGTGTCTCCGTGTCTCCGTGTCTCTGTGTCCAAGTGTCTCTGTGTCTCTGTGTCTCAGTGTCTCAGTGTCTCAGTGTCTCCGTGTCTCAGTGTCTCCGTGTCTCCGTGTCTCAGTGTCTCCGTGTCTCCGTGTCTCTGTGTCCAAGTGTCTCTGTGTCTCTGTGTCTCAGTGTCTCAGTGTCTCAGTGTCTCTGTGTCTCCGTGTCTCAGTGTCTCCGTGTCTCAGTGTCTCCGTGTCTCCGTGTCTCAGTGTCTCAGTGTCTCAGTGTCTCCGTGTCTCTGTGTCCAAGTGTCTCTGTGTCTCTGTGTCTCAGTGTCTCAGTGTCTCAGTGTCTCCGTGTCTCCGTGTCTCAGTGTCTCCGTGTCTCCGTGTCTCAGTGTCTCAGTGTCTCAGTGTCTCAGTGTCTCAGTGTCTCTGTGTCTCCGTGTCTCAGTGTCTCCGTGTCTCCGTGTCTCAGTGTCTCCGTGTCTCCGTGTCTCTGTGTCCAAGTGTCTCTGTGTCTCTGTGTCTCAGTGTCTCAGTGTCTCAGTGTCTCTGTGTCTCCGTGTCTCCGTGTCTCCGTGTCTCAGTGTCTCCGTGTCTCCGTGTCTCAGTGTCTCAGTGTCTCAGTGTCTCCGTGTCTCTGTGTCCAAGTGTCTCTGTGTCTCTGTGTCTCAGTGTCTCAGTGTCTCAGTGTCTCTGTGTCTCCGTGTCTCCGTGTCTCCGTGTCTCAGTGTCTCCGTGTCTCCGTGTCTCCGTGTCTCAGTGTCTCAGTGTCTCAGTGTCTCCGTGTCTCTGTGTCCAAGTGTCTCCGTGTCTCCGTGTCTCCGTGTCTCAGTGTCTCCGTGTCTCCGTGTCTCAGTGTCTCAGTGTCTCAGTGTCTCCGTGTCTCTGTGTCCAAGTGTCTCTGTGTCTCTGTGTCTCAGTGTCTCAGTGTCTCAGTGTCTCTGTGTCTCAGTGTCTCCGTGTCTCCGTGTCTCAGTGTCTCAGTGTCTCAGTGTCTCCGTGTCTCTGTGTCCAAGTGTCTCTGTGTCTCTGTGTCTCAGTGTCTCAGTGTCTCAGTGTCTCTGTGTCTCCGTGTCTCCGTGTCTCCGTGTCTCAGTGTCTCCGTGTCTCCGTGTCTCAGTGTCTCAGTGTCTCAGTGTCTCCGTGTCTCTGTGTCCAAGTGTCTCCGTGTCTCCGTGTCTCCGTGTCTCAGTGTCTCCGTGTCTCCGTGTCTCAGTGTCTCAGTGTCTCAGTGTCTCCGTGTCTCTGTGTCCAAGTGTCTCTGTGTCTCTGTGTCTCAGTGTCTCAGTGTCTCAGTGTCTCTGTGTCTCAGTGTCTCTGTGTCTCCGTGTCTCCGTGTCTCCGTGTCTCAGTGTCTCCGTGTCTCCGTGTCTCAGTGTCTCAGTGTCTCAGTGTCTCCGTGTCTCTGTGTCCAAGTGTCTCCGTGTCTCAGTGTCTCAGTGTCTCAGTGTCTCAGTGTCTCCGTGTCTCCGTGTCTCCGTGTCTCCGTGTCTCCGTGTCTCAGTGTCTCCGTGTCTCCGTGTCTCAGTGTCTCAGTGTCTCCGTGTCTCCGTGTCTCAGTGTCTCAGTGTCTCAGTGTCTCAGTGTCTCCGTGTCTCCGTGTCTCCGTGTCTCCGTGTCTCAGTGTCTCCGTGTCTCCGTGTCTCCGTGTCTCCGTGTCTCAGTGTCTCAGTGTCTCAGTGTCTCTGTGTCTCTGTGTCCAAGTGTCTCCGTGTCTCCGTGTCTCCGTGTCTCAGTGTCTCCGTGTCTCCGTGTCTCAGTGTCTCAGTGTCTCAGTGTCTCCGTGTCTCTGTGTCCAAGTGTCTCTGTGTCTCTGTGTCTCAGTGTCTCAGTGTCTCAGTGTCTCTGTGTCTCAGTGTCTCTGTGTCTCCGTGTCTCCGTGTCTCCGTGTCTCAGTGTCTCCGTGTCTCCGTGTCTCAGTGTCTCAGTGTCTCAGTGTCTCCGTGTCTCTGTGTCCAAGTGTCTCCGTGTCTCAGTGTCTCAGTGTCTCAGTGTCTCAGTGTCTCCGTGTCTCCGTGTCTCCGTGTCTCCGTGTCTCCGTGTCTCAGTGTCTCCGTGTCTCCGTGTCTCAGTGTCTCAGTGTCTCCGTGTCTCCGTGTCTCAGTGTCTCAGTGTCTCAGTGTCTCAGTGTCTCCGTGTCTCCGTGTCTCCGTGTCTCCGTGTCTCAGTGTCTCCGTGTCTCCGTGTCTCAGTGTCTCAGTGTCTCAGTGTCTCAGTGTCTCAGTGTCTCTGTGTCTCCGTGTCTCAGTGTCTCCGTGTCTCCGTGTCTCAGTGTCTCCGTGTCTCCGTGTCTCTGTGTCCAAGTGTCTCTGTGTCTCTGTGTCTCAGTGTCTCAGTGTCTCAGTGTCTCCGTGTCTCAGTGTCTCCGTGTCTCCGTGTCTCAGTGTCTCCGTGTCTCCGTGTCTCTGTGTCCAAGTGTCTCTGTGTCTCTGTGTCTCAGTGTCTCAGTGTCTCAGTGTCTCTGTGTCTCCGTGTCTCCGTGTCTCCGTGTCTCAGTGTCTCCGTGTCTCCGTGTCTCAGTGTCTCAGTGTCTCCGTGTCTCCGTGTCTCAGTGTCTCAGTGTCTCCGTGTCTCCGTGTCTCAGTGTCTCAGTGTCTCAGTGTCTCAGTGTCTCCGTGTCTCCGTGTCTCCGTGTCTCCGTGTCTCAGTGTCTCCGTGTCTCCGTGTCTCCGTGTCTCCGTGTCTCAGTGTCTCAGTGTCTCAGTGTCTCTGTGTCTCTGTGTCCAAGTGTCTCCGTGTCTCCGTGTCTCCGTGTCTCAGTGTCTCCGTGTCTCCGTGTCTCAGTGTCTCAGTGTCTCAGTGTCTCCGTGTCTCTGTGTCCAAGTGTCTCTGTGTCTCTGTGTCTCAGTGTCTCAGTGTCTCAGTGTCTCTGTGTCTCAGTGTCTCTGTGTCTCCGTGTCTCCGTGTCTCCGTGTCTCAGTGTCTCCGTGTCTCCGTGTCTCAGTGTCTCAGTGTCTCAGTGTCTCCGTGTCTCTGTGTCCAAGTGTCTCCGTGTCTCAGTGTCTCAGTGTCTCAGTGTCTCAGTGTCTCCGTGTCTCCGTGTCTCCGTGTCTCCGTGTCTCCGTGTCTCAGTGTCTCCGTGTCTCCGTGTCTCAGTGTCTCAGTGTCTCCGTGTCTCCGTGTCTCAGTGTCTCAGTGTCTCAGTGTCTCAGTGTCTCCGTGTCTCCGTGTCTCCGTGTCTCCGTGTCTCAGTGTCTCCGTGTCTCCGTGTCTCAGTGTCTCAGTGTCTCAGTGTCTCAGTGTCTCAGTGTCTCTGTGTCTCCGTGTCTCAGTGTCTCCGTGTCTCCGTGTCTCAGTGTCTCCGTGTCTCCGTGTCTCTGTGTCCAAGTGTCTCTGTGTCTCTGTGTCTCAGTGTCTCAGTGTCTCAGTGTCTCCGTGTCTCAGTGTCTCCGTGTCTCCGTGTCTCAGTGTCTCCGTGTCTCCGTGTCTCTGTGTCCAAGTGTCTCTGTGTCTCTGTGTCTCAGTGTCTCAGTGTCTCAGTGTCTCTGTGTCTCCGTGTCTCCGTGTCTCCGTGTCTCAGTGTCTCCGTGTCTCCGTGTCTCAGTGTCTCAGTGTCTCAGTGTCTCCGTGTCTCTGTGTCCAAGTGTCTCTGTGTCTCTGTGTCTCAGTGTCTCAGTGTCTCAGTGTCTCTGTGTCTCCGTGTCTCCGTGTCTCCGTGTCTCAGTGTCTCCGTGTCTCCGTGTCTCAGTGTCTCAGTGTCTCAGTGTCTCCGTGTCTCTGTGTCCAAGTGTCTCCGTGTCTCCGTGTCTCCGTGTCTCAGTGTCTCCGTGTCTCCGTGTCTCAGTGTCTCAGTGTCTCAGTGTCTCCGTGTCTCTGTGTCCAAGTGTCTCTGTGTCTCTGTGTCTCAGTGTCTCAGTGTCTCAGTGTCTCTGTGTCTCAGTGTCTCTGTGTCTCCGTGTCTCCGTGTCTCCGTGTCTCAGTGTCTCCGTGTCTCCGTGTCTCAGTGTCTCAGTGTCTCAGTGTCTCCGTGTCTCTGTGTCCAAGTGTCTCCGTGTCTCAGTGTCTCAGTGTCTCAGTGTCTCAGTGTCTCCGTGTCTCCGTGTCTCCGTGTCTCCGTGTCTCAGTGTCTCCGTGTCTCCGTGTCTCAGTGTCTCAGTGTCTCCGTGTCTCCGTGTCTCAGTGTCTCAGTGTCTCAGTGTCTCAGTGTCTCCGTGTCTCCGTGTCTCCGTGTCTCCGTGTCTCAGTGTCTCCGTGTCTCCGTGTCTCAGTGTCTCAGTGTCTCAGTGTCTCAGTGTCTCAGTGTCTCAGTGTCTCCGTGTCTCCGTGTCTCTGTGTCCAAGTGTCTCCGTGTCTCAGTGTCTCAGTGTCTCAGTGTCTCAGTGTCTCAGTGTCTCAGTGTCTCAGTGTCTCCGTGTCTCCGTGTCTCTGTGTCCAAGTGTCTCCGTGTCTCAGTGTCTCAGTGTCTCAGTGTCTCAGTGTCTCCGTGTCTCCGTGTCTCCGTGTCTCCGTGTCTCCGTGTCTCAGTGTCTCCGTGTCTCCGTGTCTCAGTGTCTCAGTGTCTCCGTGTCTCCGTGTCTCAGTGTCTCAGTGTCTCAGTGTCTCAGTGTCTCCGTGTCTCCGTGTCTCCGTGTCTCAGTGTCTCCGTGTCTCCGTGTCTCAGTGTCTCCGTGTCTCCGTGTCTCTGTGTCCAAGTGTCTCTGTGTCTCTGTGTCTCAGTGTCTCAGTGTCTCAGTGTCTCCGTGTCTCAGTGTCTCCGTGTCTCCGTGTCTCAGTGTCTCCGTGTCTCCGTGTCTCTGTGTCCAAGTGTCTCTGTGTCTCTGTGTCTCAGTGTCTCAGTGTCTCAGTGTCTCTGTGTCTCCGTGTCTCCGTGTCTCCGTGTCTCAGTGTCTCCGTGTCTCCGTGTCTCAGTGTCTCAGTGTCTCAGTGTCTCCGTGTCTCTGTGTCCAAGTGTCTCTGTGTCTCAGTGTCTCAGTGTCTCAGTGTCTCTGTGTCTCCGTGTCTCCGTGTCTCCGTGTCTCAGTGTCTCAGTGTCTCAGTGTCTCAGTGTCTCAGTGTCTCAGTGTCTCTGTGTCTCCGTGTCTCAGTGTCTCAGTGTCTCCGTGTCTCCGTGTCTCAGTGTCTCCGTGTCTCCGTGTCTCTGTGTCCAAGTGTCTCTGTGTCTCTGTGTCTCAGTGTCTCCGTGTCTCAGTGTCTCTGTGTCCAAGTGTCTCTGTGTCTCTGTGTCTCAGTGTCTCAGTGTCTCAGTGTCTCTGTGTCTCCGTGTCTCCGTGTCTCCGTGTCTCCGTGTCTCAGTGTCTCAGTGTCTCCTTGTCTCCGTGTCTCCGTGTCTCAGTGTCTCAGTGTCTCAGTGTCTCCGTGTCTCCGTGTCTCAGTGTCTCAGTGTCTCTGTGTCTCTGTGTCTCCGTGTCTCCGTGTCTCCGTGTCTCCGTGTCTCAGTGTCTCCGTGTCTCCGTGTCTCAGTGTCTCAGTGTCTCAGTGTCTCAGTGTCTCCGTGTCTCCGTGTCTCCGTGTCTCCGTGTCTCAGTGTCTCCGTGTCTCCGTGTCTCAGTGTCTCAGTGTCTCCGTGTCTCCGTGTCTCAGTGTCTCAGTGTCTCAGTGTCTCCGTGTCTCCGTGTCTCCGTGTCTCCGTGTCTCAGTGTCTCCGTGTCTCCGTGTCTCCGTGTCTCAGTGTCTCAGTGTCTCAGTGTCTCAGTGTCTCAGTGTCTCCGTGTCTCCGTGTCTCAGTGTCTCAGTGTCTCAGTGTCTCCGTGTCTCTGTGTCCAAGTGTCTCTGTGTCTCTGTGTCTCAGTGTCTCAGTGTCTCAGTGTCTCTGTGTCTCCGTGTCTCCGTGTCTCCGTGTCTCCGTGTCTCAGTGTCTCCGTGTCTCCGTGTCTCAGTGTCTCAGTGTCTCAGTGTCTCCGTGTCTCCGTGTCCAAGTGTCTCAGTGTCTCAGTGTCTCCGTGTCTCCGTGTCTCCGTGTCTCAGTGTCTCAGTGTCTCCGTGTCTCCGTGTCTCTGTGTCCAAGTGTCTCAGTGTCTCAGTGTCTCCGTGTCTCCGTGTCTCCGTGTCTCAGTGTCTCAGTGTCTCCGTGTCTCCGTGTCTCCGTGTCTCAGTGTCTCAGTGTCTCCGTGTCTCCGTGTCTCCGTGTCCAAGTGTCTCAGTGTCTCCGTGTCTCCGTGTCTCAGTGTCTCAGTGTCTCAGTGTCTCCGTGTCTCCGTGTCCAAGTGTCTCAGTGTCTCAGTGTCTCCGTGTCTCCGTGTCTCAGTGTCTCAGTGTCTCCGTGTCTCCGTGTCTCCGTGTCCAAGTGTCTCAGTGTCTCAGTGTCTCCGTGTCTCAGTGTCTCAGTGTCTCCGTGTCTCCGTGTCTCAGTGTCTCAGTGTCTCAGTGTCTCTGTGTCTCCGTGTCTCCGTGTCTCCGTGTCTCAGTGTCTCAGTGTCTCCGTGTCTCCGTGTCTCCGTGTCTCAGTGTCTCAGTGTCTCCGTGTCTCCGTGTCTCCGTGTCCAAGTGTCTCAGTGTCTCAGTGTCTCCGTGTCTCCGTGTCTCCGTGTCCAAGTGTCTCAGTGTCTCAGTGTCTCCGTGTCTCAGTGTCTCAGTGTCTCAGTGTCTCCGTGTCTCCGTGTCTCAGTGTCTCAGTGTCTCAGTGTCTCTGTGTCTCCGTGTCTCCGTGTCTCCGTGTCTCAGTGTCTCAGTGTCTCAGTGTCTCAGTGTCTCCGTGTCTCCGTGTCTCAGTGTCTCCGTGTCTCCGTGTCTCAGTGTCTCAGTGTCTCAGTGTCTCTGTGTCTCAGTGTCTCAGTGTCTCCGTGTCTCCGTGTCTCCGTGTCTCCGTGTCTCAGTGTCTCAGTGTCTCAGTGTCTCCGTGTCTCTGTGTCCAAGTGTCTCAGTGTCTCCGTGTCTCCGTGTCTCTGTGTCCAAGTGTCTCAGTGTCTCAGTGTCTCCGTGTCTCCGTGTCTCAGTGTCTCAGTGTCTCAGTGTCTCCGTGTCTCCGTGTCTCAGTGTCTCAGTGTCTCAGTGTCTCTGTGTCTCCGTGTCTCCGTGTCTCCGTGTCTCAGTGTCTCCGTGTCTCCGTGTCTCCGTGTCTCCGTGTCTCCGTGTCTCAGTGTCTCAGTGTCTCCGTGTCTCCGTGTCTCCGTGTCTCCGTGTCTCAGTGTCTCAGTGTCTCCGTGTCTCCGTGTCTCCGTGTCTCAGTGTCTCAGTGTCTCCGTGTCTCCGTGTCTCCGTGTCCAAGTGTCTCAGTGTCTCAGTGTCTCAGTGTCTCCGTGTCTCAGTGTCTCAGTGTCTCCGTGTCTCCGTGTCTCAGTGTCTCCGTGTCTCCGTGTCTCAGTGTCTCAGTGTCTCAGTGTCTCAGTGTCTCAGTGTCTCCGTGTCTCCGTGTCTCCGTGTCTCCGTGTCTCAGTGTCTCAGTGTCTCAGTGTCTCAGTGTCTCCGTGTCTCTGTGTCCAAGTGTCTCAGTGTCTCCGTGTCTCCGTGTCTCTGTGTCCAAGTGTCTCAGTGTCTCAGTGTCTCCGTGTCTCCGTGTCTCAGTGTCTCAGTGTCTCAGTGTCTCCGTGTCTCCGTGTCTCAGTGTCTCAGTGTCTCAGTGTCTCTGTGTCTCCGTGTCTCCGTGTCTCCGTGTCTCAGTGTCTCCGTGTCTCCGTGTCTCCGTGTCTCCGTGTCTCCGTGTCTCAGTGTCTCAGTGTCTCCGTGTCTCCGTGTCTCCGTGTCTCAGTGTCTCAGTGTCTCCGTGTCTCCGTGTCTCCGTGTCTCAGTGTCTCAGTGTCTCCGTGTCTCCGTGTCTCCGTGTCCAAGTGTCTCAGTGTCTCAGTGTCTCCGTGTCTCAGTGTCTCAGTGTCTCAGTGTCTCTGTGTCTCCGTGTCTCCGTGTCTCCGTGTCTCAGTGTCTCCGTGTCTCCGTGTCTCAGTGTCTCAGTGTCTCAGTGTCTCAGTGTCTCCGTGTCTCCGTGTCTCCGTGTCCAAGTGTCTCAGTGTCTCAGTGTCTCCGTGTCTCCGTGTCTCCGTGTCCAAGTGTCTCAGTGTCTCAGTGTCTCCGTGTCTCAGTGTCTCAGTGTCTCAGTGTCTCTGTGTCTCCGTGTCTCCGTGTCTCCGTGTCTCCGTGTCTCAGTGTCTCCGTGTCTCCGTGTCTCAGTGTCTCAGTGTCTCAGTGTCTCCGTGTCTCCGTGTCCAAGTGTCTCAGTGTCTCAGTGTCTCCGTGTCTCCGTGTCTCCGTGTCTCAGTGTCTCAGTGTCTCCGTGTCTCCGTGTCTCTGTGTCCAAGTGTCTCAGTGTCTCAGTGTCTCCGTGTCTCCGTGTCTCCGTGTCTCAGTGTCTCAGTGTCTCCGTGTCTCCGTGTCTCCGTGTCTCAGTGTCTCAGTGTCTCCGTGTCTCCGTGTCTCCGTGTCCAAGTGTCTCAGTGTCTCCGTGTCTCCGTGTCTCAGTGTCTCAGTGTCTCAGTGTCTCCGTGTCTCCGTGTCCAAGTGTCTCAGTGTCTCAGTGTCTCCGTGTCTCCGTGTCTCAGTGTCTCAGTGTCTCCGTGTCTCCGTGTCTCCGTGTCCAAGTGTCTCAGTGTCTCAGTGTCTCCGTGTCTCAGTGTCTCAGTGTCTCCGTGTCTCCGTGTCTCAGTGTCTCAGTGTCTCAGTGTCTCTGTGTCTCCGTGTCTCCGTGTCTCCGTGTCTCAGTGTCTCAGTGTCTCCGTGTCTCCGTGTCTCCGTGTCTCAGTGTCTCAGTGTCTCCGTGTCTCCGTGTCTCCGTGTCCAAGTGTCTCAGTGTCTCAGTGTCTCCGTGTCTCCGTGTCTCCGTGTCCAAGTGTCTCAGTGTCTCAGTGTCTCCGTGTCTCAGTGTCTCAGTGTCTCAGTGTCTCCGTGTCTCCGTGTCTCAGTGTCTCAGTGTCTCAGTGTCTCTGTGTCTCCGTGTCTCCGTGTCTCCGTGTCTCAGTGTCTCAGTGTCTCAGTGTCTCAGTGTCTCCGTGTCTCCGTGTCTCAGTGTCTCCGTGTCTCCGTGTCTCAGTGTCTCAGTGTCTCAGTGTCTCTGTGTCTCAGTGTCTCAGTGTCTCCGTGTCTCCGTGTCTCCGTGTCTCCGTGTCTCAGTGTCTCAGTGTCTCAGTGTCTCCGTGTCTCTGTGTCCAAGTGTCTCAGTGTCTCCGTGTCTCCGTGTCTCTGTGTCCAAGTGTCTCAGTGTCTCAGTGTCTCCGTGTCTCCGTGTCTCAGTGTCTCAGTGTCTCAGTGTCTCCGTGTCTCCGTGTCTCAGTGTCTCAGTGTCTCAGTGTCTCTGTGTCTCCGTGTCTCCGTGTCTCCGTGTCTCAGTGTCTCCGTGTCTCCGTGTCTCCGTGTCTCCGTGTCCAAGTGTCTCAGTGTCTCAGTGTCTCAGTGTCTCCGTGTCTCAGTGTCTCAGTGTCTCCGTGTCTCCGTGTCTCAGTGTCTCCGTGTCTCCGTGTCTCAGTGTCTCAGTGTCTCAGTGTCTCAGTGTCTCAGTGTCTCCGTGTCTCCGTGTCTCCGTGTCTCCGTGTCTCAGTGTCTCAGTGTCTCAGTGTCTCAGTGTCTCCGTGTCTCTGTGTCCAAGTGTCTCAGTGTCTCCGTGTCTCCGTGTCTCTGTGTCCAAGTGTCTCAGTGTCTCAGTGTCTCCGTGTCTCCGTGTCTCAGTGTCTCAGTGTCTCAGTGTCTCCGTGTCTCCGTGTCTCAGTGTCTCAGTGTCTCAGTGTCTCTGTGTCTCCGTGTCTCCGTGTCTCCGTGTCTCAGTGTCTCCGTGTCTCCGTGTCTCCGTGTCTCCGTGTCTCCGTGTCTCAGTGTCTCAGTGTCTCCGTGTCTCCGTGTCTCCGTGTCTCAGTGTCTCAGTGTCTCCGTGTCTCCGTGTCTCCGTGTCTCAGTGTCTCAGTGTCTCCGTGTCTCCGTGTCTCCGTGTCCAAGTGTCTCAGTGTCTCAGTGTCTCCGTGTCTCAGTGTCTCAGTGTCTCAGTGTCTCTGTGTCTCCGTGTCTCCGTGTCTCCGTGTCTCAGTGTCTCCGTGTCTCCGTGTCTCAGTGTCTCAGTGTCTCAGTGTCTCAGTGTCTCCGTGTCTCCGTGTCTCCGTGTCCAAGTGTCTCAGTGTCTCAGTGTCTCCGTGTCTCCGTGTCTCCGTGTCCAAGTGTCTCAGTGTCTCAGTGTCTCCGTGTCTCAGTGTCTCAGTGTCTCAGTGTCTCCGTGTCTCCGTGTCTCAGTGTCTCAGTGTCTCAGTGTCTCTGTGTCTCCGTGTCTCCGTGTCTCCGTGTCTCAGTGTCTCCGTGTCTCCGTGTCTCAGTGTCTCAGTGTCTCAGTGTCTCAGTGTCTCAGTGTCTCAGTGTCTCTGTGTCTCCGTGTCTCCGTGTCTCCGTGTCTCCGTGTCTCCGTGTCTCCGTGTCTCCGTGTCTCCGTGTCTCAGTGTCTCAGTGTCTCAGTGTCTCAGTGTCTCCGTGTCTCCGTGTCTCAGTGTCTCCGTGTCTCCGTGTCTCAGTGTCTCAGTGTCTCAGTGTCTCTGTGTCTCAGTGTCTCAGTGTCTCCGTGTCTCCGTGTCTCCGTGTCTCCGTGTCTCAGTGTCTCAGTGTCTCAGTGTCTCCGTGTCTCTGTGTCCAAGTGTCTCAGTGTCTCCGTGTCTCCGTGTCTCCGTGTCCAAGTGTCTCAGTGTCTCAGTGTCTCCGTGTCTCCGTGTCTCAGTGTCTCAGTGTCTCAGTGTCTCCGTGTCTCCGTGTCTCAGTGTCTCAGTGTCTCAGTGTCTCTGTGTCTCCGTGTCTCCGTGTCTCCGTGTCTCAGTGTCTCCGTGTCTCCGTGTCTCCGTGTCTCCGTGTCTCCGTGTCTCAGTGTCTCCGTGTCTCCGTGTCTCCGTGTCTCCGTGTCTCAGTGTCTCAGTGTCTCCGTGTCTCCGTGTCTCCGTGTCTCAGTGTCTCAGTGTCTCCGTGTCTCCGTGTCTCCGTGTCCAAGTGTCTCAGTGTCTCAGTGTCTCAGTGTCTCCGTGTCTCAGTGTCTCAGTGTCTCCGTGTCTCCGTGTCTCAGTGTCTCCGTGTCTCCGTGTCTCAGTGTCTCAGTGTCTCAGTGTCTCAGTGTCTCAGTGTCTCCGTGTCTCCGTGTCTCCGTGTCTCCGTGTCTCAGTGTCTCAGTGTCTCAGTGTCTCAGTGTCTCCGTGTCTCTGTGTCCAAGTGTCTCAGTGTCTCCGTGTCTCCGTGTCTCTGTGTCCAAGTGTCTCAGTGTCTCAGTGTCTCCGTGTCTCCGTGTCTCAGTGTCTCAGTGTCTCAGTGTCTCCGTGTCTCCGTGTCTCAGTGTCTCAGTGTCTCAGTGTCTCTGTGTCTCCGTGTCTCCGTGTCTCCGTGTCTCAGTGTCTCCGTGTCTCCGTGTCTCCGTGTCTCCGTGTCTCCGTGTCTCAGTGTCTCAGTGTCTCCGTGTCTCCGTGTCTCCGTGTCTCAGTGTCTCAGTGTCTCCGTGTCTCCGTGTCTCCGTGTCTCAGTGTCTCAGTGTCTCCGTGTCTCCGTGTCTCCGTGTCCAAGTGTCTCAGTGTCTCAGTGTCTCCGTGTCTCAGTGTCTCAGTGTCTCAGTGTCTCCGTGTCTCCGTGTCTCAGTGTCTCCGTGTCTCCGTGTCTCAGTGTCTCAGTGTCTCAGTGTCTCAGTGTCTCTGTGTCTCCGTGTCTCAGTGTCTCCGTGTCTCCGTGTCTCAGTGTCTCCGTGTCTCCGTGTCTCTGTGTCCAAGTGTCTCTGTGTCTCTGTGTCTCAGTGTCTCAGTGTCTCTGTGTCTCTGTGTCTCCGTGTCTCCGTGTCTCCGTGTCTCAGTGTCTCCGTGTCTCAGTGTCTCCGTGTCTCCGTGTCTCCGTGTCTCCGTGTCTCTGTGTCCAAGTGTCTCAGTGTCTCAGTGTCTCCGTGTCTCCGTGTCTCAGTGTCTCAGTGTCTCAGTGTCTCCGTGTCTCCGTGTCTCAGTGTCTCAGTGTCTCAGTGTCTCTGTGTCTCCGTGTCTCCGTGTCTCCGTGTCTCAGTGTCTCCGTGTCTCCGTGTCTCCGTGTCTCCGTGTCTCCGTGTCTCAGTGTCTCAGTGTCTCCGTGTCTCCGTGTCTCCGTGTCTCAGTGTCTCAGTGTCTCAGTGTCTCCGTGTCTCCGTGTCTCCGTGTCTCAGTGTCTCAGTGTCTCCGTGTCTCCGTGTCTCCGTGTCCAAGTGTCTCAGTGTCTCAGTGTCTCCGTGTCTCAGTGTCTCAGTGTCTCAGTGTCTCCGTGTCTCCGTGTCTCAGTGTCTCCGTGTCTCCGTGTCTCAGTGTCTCAGTGTCTCAGTGTCTCAGTGTCTCTGTGTCTCCGTGTCTCAGTGTCTCCGTGTCTCCGTGTCTCAGTGTCTCCGTGTCTCCGTGTCTCTGTGTCCAAGTGTCTCTGTGTCTCTGTGTCTCAGTGTCTCAGTGTCTCAGTGTCTCTGTGTCTCCGTGTCTCCGTGTCTCCGTGTCTCAGTGTCTCCGTGTCTCCGTGTCTCAGTGTCTCAGTGTCTCAGTGTCTCCGTGTCTCTGTGTCCAAGTGTCTCTGTGTCTCTGTGTCTCAGTGTCTCAGTGTCTCAGTGTCTCTGTGTCTCCGTGTCTCCGTGTCTCCGTGTCTCAGTGTCTCCGTGTCTCCGTGTCTCAGTGTCTCAGTGTCTCAGTGTCTCCGTGTCTCTGTGTCCAAGTGTCTCTGTGTCTCTGTGTCTCCGTGTCTCCGTGTCTCAGTGTCTCAGTGTCTCAGTGTCTCCGTGTCTCTGTGTCCAAGTGTCTCTGTGTCTCTGTGTCTCAGTGTCTCAGTGTCTCAGTGTCTCTGTGTCTCCGTGTCTCCGTGTCTCCGTGTCTCAGTGTCTCCGTGTCTCCGTGTCTCAGTGTCTCAGTGTCTCAGTGTCTCCGTGTCTCTGTGTCCAAGTGTCTCTGTGTCTCTGTGTCTCAGTGTCTCAGTGTCTCAGTGTCTCTGTGTCTCCGTGTCTCCGTGTCTCCGTGTCTCAGTGTCTCCGTGTCTCCGTGTCTCAGTGTCTCAGTGTCTCAGTGTCTCCGTGTCTCTGTGTCCAAGTGTCTCTGTGTCTCTGTGTCTCAGTGTCTCAGTGTCTCAGTGTCTCTGTGTCTCCGTGTCTCCGTGTCTCCGTGTCTCAGTGTCTCCGTGTCTCCGTGTCTCAGTGTCTCAGTGTCTCAGTGTCTCCGTGTCTCTGTGTCCAAGTGTCTCTGTGTCTCTGTGTCTCAGTGTCTCAGTGTCTCAGTGTCTCTGTGTCTCCGTGTCTCCGTGTCTCCGTGTCTCAGTGTCTCCGTGTCTCCGTGTCTCCGTGTCTCAGTGTCTCCGTGTCTCCGTGTCCAAGTGTCTCAGTGTCTCAGTGTCTCCGTGTCTCCGTGTCTCCGTGTCTCAGTGTCTCAGTGTCTCCGTGTCTCCGTGTCTCTGTGTCCAAGTGTCTCAGTGTCTCAGTGTCTCCGTGTCTCCGTGTCTCAGTGTCTCAGTGTCTCAGTGTCTCCGTGTCTCCGTGTCTCAGTGTCTCAGTGTCTCTGTGTCTCTGTGTCTCTGTGTCTCCGTGTCTCCGTGTCTCCGTGTCTCCGTGTCTCAGTGTCTCCGTGTCTCCGTGTCTCAGTGTCTCAGTGTCTCCGTGTCTCTGTGTCCAAGTGTCTCTGTGTCTCTGTGTCTCAGTGTCTCAGTGTCTCAGTGTCTCTGTGTCTCCGTGTCTCCGTGTCTCCGTGTCTCAGTGTCTCCGTGTCTCCGTGTCTCAGTGTCTCAGTGTCTCAGTGTCTCCGTGTCTCCGTGTCCAAGTGTCTCTGTGTCTCTGTGTCTCAGTGTCTCAGTGTCTCAGTGTCTCTGTGTCTCCGTGTCTCCGTGTCTCCGTGTCTCAGTGTCTCCGTGTCTCCGTGTCTCAGTGTCTCAGTGTCTCAGTGTCTCCGTGTCTCTGTGTCCAAGTGTCTCTGTGTCTCTGTGTCTCAGTGTCTCAGTGTCTCAGTGTCTCTGTGTCTCCGTGTCTCCGTGTCTCCGTGTCTCAGTGTCTCCGTGTCTCCGTGTCTCCGTGTCTCAGTGTCTCCGTGTCTCCGTGTCCAAGTGTCTCAGTGTCTCAGTGTCTCCGTGTCTCCGTGTCTCCGTGTCTCAGTGTCTCAGTGTCTCCGTGTCTCCGTGTCTCTGTGTCCAAGTGTCTCAGTGTCTCAGTGTCTCCGTGTCTCCGTGTCTCAGTGTCTCAGTGTCTCAGTGTCTCCGTGTCTCCGTGTCTCAGTGTCTCAGTGTCTCTGTGTCTCTGTGTCTCTGTGTCTCCGTGTCTCAGTGTCTCCGTGTCTCCGTGTCTCAGTGTCTCAGTGTCTCAGTGTCTCAGTGTCTCCGTGTCTCCGTGTCTCCGTGTCTCCGTGTCTCAGTGTCTCCGTGTCTCCGTGTCTCAGTGTCTCAGTGTCTCAGTGTCTCAGTGTCTCAGTGTCTCTGTGTCTCCGTGTCTCAGTGTCTCCGTGTCTCAGTGTCTCCGTGTCTCCGTGTCTCAGTGTCTCAGTGTCTCAGTGTCTCCGTGTCTCCGTGTCCAAGTGTCTCAGTGTCTCAGTGTCTCCGTGTCTCCGTGTCTCCGTGTCTCAGTGTCTCAGTGTCTCCGTGTCTCCGTGTCTCCGTGTCCAAGTGTCTCAGTGTCTCCGTGTCTCTGTGTCCAAGTGTCTCTGTGTCTCTGTGTCTCAGTGTCTCAGTGTCTCAGTGTCTCTGTGTCTCCGTGTCTCCGTGTCTCCGTGTCTCAGTGTCTCCGTGTCTCCGTGTCTCCGTGTCTCAGTGTCTCCGTGTCTCCGTGTCCAAGTGTCTCAGTGTCTCAGTGTCTCCGTGTCTCCGTGTCTCCGTGTCTCAGTGTCTCCGTGTCTCCGTGTCTCCGTGTCCAAGTGTCTCAGTGTCTCAGTGTCTCCGTGTCTCCGTGTCTCAGTGTCTCAGTGTCTCAGTGTCTCAGTGTCTCAGTGTCTCCGTGTCTCCGTGTCTCAGTGTCTCAGTGTCTCAGTGTCTCCGTGTCTCCGTGTCTCAGTGTCTCAGTGTCTCCGTGTCTCCGTGTCTCCGTGTCCAAGTGTCTCAGTGTCTCAGTGTCTCCGTGTCTCCGTGTCTCAGTGTCTCAGTGTCTCAGTGTCTCAGTGTCTCAGTGTCTCAGTGTCTCCGTGTCTCAGTGTCTCAGTGTCTCCGTGTCTCAGTGTCTCCGTGTCTCCGTGTCTCAGTGTCTCAGTGTCTCAGTGTCTCAGTGTCTCAGTGTCTCAGTGTCTCAGTGTCTCTGTGTCTCAGTGTCTCAGTGTCTCCGTGTCTCCGTGTCCAAGTGTCTCAGTGTCTCAGTGTCTCCGTGTCTCCGTGTCTCCGTGTCTCAGTGTCTCAGTGTCTCCGTGTCTCTGTGTCCAAGTGTCTCCGTGTCTCCGTGTCTCCGTGTCTCCGTGTCTCAGTGTCTCAGTGTCTCAGTGTCTCCGTGTCTCCGTGTCTCAGTGTCTCAGTGTCTCAGTGTCTCCGTGTCTCCGTGTCTCAGTGTCTCAGTGTCTCAGTGTCTCTGTGTCTCCGTGTCTCCGTGTCTCCGTGTCTCCGTGTCTCAGTGTCTCCGTGTCTCCGTGTCTCCGTGTCTCAGTGTCTCAGTGTCTCAGTGTCTCAGTGTCTCCGTGTCTCCGTGTCTCCGTGTCTCCGTGTCTCAGTGTCTCAGTGTCTCCGTGTCTCCGTGTCTCCGTGTCTCAAGTGTCTCAGTGTCTCAGTGTCTCCGTGTCTCCGTGTCTCAGTGTCTCAGTGTCTCAGTGTCTCAGTGTCTCCGTGTCTCCGTGTCTCAGTGTCTCAGTGTCTCAGTGTCTCTGTGTCTCCGTGTCTCCGTGTCTCCGTGTCTCAGTGTCTCCGTGTCTCCGTGTCTCCGTGTCTCAGTGTCTCCGTGTCTCCGTGTCCAAGTGTCTCAGTGTCTCAGTGTCTCCGTGTCTCCGTGTCTCAGTGTCTCAGTGTCTCCGTGTCTCCGTGTCTCCGTGTCCAAGTGTCTCAGTGTCTCAGTGTCTCCGTGTCTCCGTGTCTCAGTGTCTCAGTGTCTCAGTGTCTCAGTGTCTCAGTGTCTCAGTGTCTCCGTGTCTCAGTGTCTCAGTGTCTCCGTGTCTCAGTGTCTCCGTGTCTCCGTGTCTCAGTGTCTCAGTGTCTCAGTGTCTCAGTGTCTCAGTGTCTCAGTGTCTCAGTGTCTCTGTGTCTCTGTGTCTCAGTGTCTCAGTGTCTCCGTGTCTCCGTGTCCAAGTGTCTCAGTGTCTCAGTGTCTCCGTGTCTCCGTGTCTCCGTGTCTCAGTGTCTCAGTGTCTCCGTGTCTCTGTGTCCAAGTGTCTCCGTGTCTCCGTGTCTCCGTGTCTCCGTGTCTCAGTGTCTCAGTGTCTCAGTGTCTCCGTGTCTCCGTGTCTCAGTGTCTCAGTGTCTCAGTGTCTCCGTGTCTCCGTGTCTCAGTGTCTCAGTGTCTCAGTGTCTCTGTGTCTCCGTGTCTCCGTGTCTCCGTGTCTCCGTGTCTCAGTGTCTCCGTGTCTCCGTGTCTCCGTGTCTCAGTGTCTCAGTGTCTCAGTGTCTCAGTGTCTCCGTGTCTCCGTGTCTCCGTGTCTCCGTGTCTCAGTGTCTCAGTGTCTCCGTGTCTCCGTGTCTCCGTGTCCAAGTGTCTCAGTGTCTCAGTGTCTCCGTGTCTCCGTGTCTCAGTGTCTCAGTGTCTCAGTGTCTCAGTGTCTCCGTGTCTCCGTGTCTCAGTGTCTCAGTGTCTCAGTGTCTCTGTGTCTCCGTGTCTCCGTGTCTCAGTGTCTCAGTGTCTCCGTGTCTCAGTGTCTCCGTGTCTCCGTGTCTCAGTGTCTCAGTGTCTCAGTGTCTCAGTGTCTCAGTGTCTCAGTGTCTCAGTGTCTCTGTGTCTCTGTGTCTCAGTGTCTCAGTGTCTCCGTGTCTCCGTGTCCAAGTGTCTCAGTGTCTCAGTGTCTCTGTGTCTCCGTGTCTCCGTGTCTCAGTGTCTCAGTGTCTCCGTGTCTCAGTGTCTCCGTGTCTCCGTGTCTCAGTGTCTCAGTGTCTCAGTGTCTCAGTGTCTCAGTGTCTCAGTGTCTCAGTGTCTCTGTGTCTCTGTGTCTCAGTGTCTCAGTGTCTCCGTGTCTCCGTGTCCAAGTGTCTCAGTGTCTCAGTGTCTCCGTGTCTCCGTGTCTCCGTGTCTCAGTGTCTCAGTGTCTCCGTGTCTCCGTGTCTCCGTGTCTCCGTGTCTCAGTGTCTCAGTGTCTCCGTGTCTCCGTGTCTCCGTGTCCAAGTGTCTCAGTGTCTCAGTGTCTCCGTGTCTCCGTGTCTCAGTGTCTCAGTGTCTCAGTGTCTCAGTGTCTCCGTGTCTCCGTGTCTCAGTGTCTCAGTGTCTCAGTGTCTCTGTGTCTCCGTGTCTCCGTGTCTCAGTGTCTCAGTGTCTCCGTGTCTCAGTGTCTCCGTGTCTCCGTGTCTCAGTGTCTCAGTGTCTCAGTGTCTCAGTGTCTCAGTGTCTCAGTGTCTCAGTGTCTCTGTGTCTCTGTGTCTCAGTGTCTCAGTGTCTCCGTGTCTCCGTGTCCAAGTGTCTCAGTGTCTCAGTGTCTCTGTGTCTCCGTGTCTCCGTGTCTCAGTGTCTCAGTGTCTCCGTGTCTCAGTGTCTCCGTGTCTCCGTGTCTCAGTGTCTCAGTGTCTCAGTGTCTCAGTGTCTCAGTGTCTCAGTGTCTCAGTGTCTCTGTGTCTCTGTGTCTCAGTGTCTCAGTGTCTCCGTGTCTCCGTGTCCAAGTGTCTCAGTGTCTCAGTGTCTCCGTGTCTCCGTGTCTCCGTGTCTCAGTGTCTCAGTGTCTCCGTGTCTCTGTGTCTCAGTGTCTCCGTGTCTCCGTGTCTCCGTGTCTCCGTGTCTCCGTGTCTCAGTGTCTCAGTGTCTCAGTGTCTCCGTGTCTCCGTGTCTCAGTGTCTCAGTGTCTCAGTGTCTCCGTGTCTCCGTGTCTCAGTGTCTCAGTGTCTCAGTGTCTCTGTGTCTCCGTGTCTCCGTGTCTCCGTGTCTCCGTGTCTCAGTGTCTCCGTGTCTCCGTGTCTCCGTGTCTCAGTGTCTCAGTGTCTCAGTGTCTCAGTGTCTCCGTGTCTCCGTGTCTCCGTGTCTCCGTGTCTCAGTGTCTCAGTGTCTCCGTGTCTCCGTGTCTCTGTGTCCAAGTGTCTCAGTGTCTCAGTGTCTCCGTGTCTCCGTGTCTCAGTGTCTCAGTGTCTCAGTGTCTCAGTGTCTCCGTGTCTCCGTGTCTCAGTGTCTCAGTGTCTCAGTGTCTCTGTGTCTCCGTGTCTCCGTGTCTCCGTGTCTCCGTGTCTCAGTGTCTCCGTGTCTCCGTGTCTCAGTGTCTCAGTGTCTCAGTGTCTCAGTGTCTCCGTGTCTCCGTGTCTCCGTGTCTCCGTGTCTCAGTGTCTCAGTGTCTCCGTGTCTCCGTGTCCAAGTGTCTCAGTGTCTCAGTGTCTCTGTGTCTCCGTGTCTCCGTGTCTCAGTGTCTCAGTGTCTCCGTGTCTCAGTGTCTCCGTGTCTCCGTGTCTCAGTGTCTCAGTGTCTCAGTGTCTCTGTGTCTCCGTGTCTCCGTGTCTCCGTGTCTCCGTGTCTCAGTGTCTCCGTGTCTCCGTGTCTCAGTGTCTCAGTGTCTCAGTGTCTCAGTGTCTCCGTGTCTCCGTGTCTCCGTGTCTCCGTGTCTCAGTGTCTCAGTGTCTCCGTGTCTCCGTGTCCAAGTGTCTCAGTGTCTCAGTGTCTCTGTGTCTCCGTGTCTCAGTGTCTCAGTGTCTCAGTGTCTCAGTGTCTCCGTGTCTCCGTGTCTCAGTGTCTCAGTGTCTCAGTGTCTCTGTGTCTCCGTGTCTCCGTGTCTCCGTGTCTCCGTGTCTCAGTGTCTCCGTGTCTCCGTGTCTCAGTGTCTCAGTGTCTCAGTGTCTCAGTGTCTCCGTGTCTCCGTGTCTCCGTGTCTCCGTGTCTCAGTGTCTCCGTGTCTCAGTGTCTCAGTGTCTCAGTGTCTCAGTGTCTCAGTGTCTCTGTGTCTCCGTGTCTCAGTGTCTCCGTGTCTCAGTGTCTCCGTGTCTCCGTGTCTCAGTGTCTCAGTGTCTCCGTGTCTCCGTGTCTCCGTGTCTCAGTGTCTCAGTGTCTCAGTGTCTCCGTGTCTCCGTGTGTCTCCGTGTCTCCGTGTCTCCGTGTCCAAGTGTCTCAGTGTCTCAGTGTCTCCGTGTCTCCGTGTCTCAGTGTCTCAGTGTCTCAGTGTCTCAGTGTCTCAGTGTCTCAGTGTCTCCGTGTCTCAGTGTCTCAGTGTCTCCGTGTCTCCGTGTCTCAGTGTCTCCGTGTCTCCGTGTCTCAGTGTCTCAGTGTCTCCGTGTCTCCGTGTCTCCGTGTCTCAGTGTCTCAGTGTCTCCGTGTCTCCGTGTCTCAGTGTCTCAGTGTCTCAGTGTCTCAGTGTCTCCGTGTCTCCGTGTCTCAGTGTCTCAGTGTCTCCGTGTCTCCGTGTCTCCGTGTCTCAGTGTCTCAGTGTCTCAGTGTCTCAGTGTCTCCGTGTCTCCGTGTCTCAGTGTCTCAGTGTCTCAGTGTCTCAGTGTCTCAGTGTCTCAGTGTCTCCGTGTCTCAGTGTCTCAGTGTCTCCGTGTCTCCGTGTCTCAGTGTCTCCGTGTCTCCGTGTCTCAGTGTCTCAGTGTCTCCGTGTCTCCGTGTCTCCTGTCTCGTGTCTCAGTGTCTCAGTGTCTCCGTGTCTCCGTGTCTCAGTGTCTCAGTGTCTCAGTGTCTCAGTGTCTCCGTGTCTCCGTGTCTCAGTGTCTCAGTGTCTCCGTGTCTCCGTGTCTCAGTGTCTCAGTGTCTCAGTGTCTCAGTGTCTCCGTGTCTCCGTGTCTCCGTGTCTCCGTGTCTCCGTGTCTCAGTGTCTCAGTGTCTCAGTGTCTCAGTGTCTCAGTGTCTCAGTGTCTCTGTGTCTCCGTGTCTCAGTGTCTCGTGTCTCAGTGTCTCAGTGTCTCAGTGTCTCCGTGTCTCCGTGTCTCAGTGTCTCAGTGTCTCAGTGTCTCCGTGTCTCCGTGTCTCAGTGTCTCAGTGTCTCAGTGTCTCCGTGTCTCAAGTGTCTCCGTGTCTCCGTGTCTCCGTGTCTCCGTGTCTCCGTGTCTCAGTGTCTCAGTGTCTCAGTGTCTCCGTGTCTCCGTGTCTCAGTGTCTCAGTGTCTCAGTGTCTCCGTGTCTCCGTGTCTCAGTGTCTCAGTGTCTCAGTGTCTCAGTGTCTCCGTGTCTCCGTGTCTCAGTGTCTCCGTGTCTCAGTGTCTCCGTGTCTCCGTGTCTCAGTGTCTCAGTGTCTCCGTGTCTCAGTGTCTCAGTGTCGTCAGTGTCTCCGTGTCTCCGTGTCTCCGTGTCTCCGTGTCTCAGTGTCTCAGTGTCTCCGTGTCTCCGTGTCTCTGTGTCCAAGTGTCTCAGTGTCTCAGTGTCTCCGTGTCTCCGTGTCTCAGTGTCTCAGTGTCTCAGTGTCTCAGTGTCTCCGTGTCTCCGTGTCTCAGTGTCTCAGTGTCTCAGTGTCTCAGTGTCTCCGTGTCTCCGTGTCTCCGTGTCCAAGTGTCTCAGTGTCTCCGTGTCTCCGTGTCTCAGTGTCTCAGTGTCTCAGTGTCTCAGTGTCTCCGTGTCTCCGTGTCTCCGTGTCTCAGTGTCTCAGTGTCTCAGTGTCTCAGTGTCTCAGTGTCTCAGTGTCTCAGTGTCTCCGTGTCTCAGTGTCTCAGTGTCTCAGTGTCTCCGTGTCTCCGTGTCTCAGTGTCTCAGTGTCTCCGTGTCTCCGTGTCTCCGTGTCCAAGTGTCTCAGTGTCTCAGTGTCTCCGTGTCTCCGTGTCTCCGTGTCTCAGTGTCTCAGTGTCTCCGTGTCTCCGTGTCTCCGTGTCCAGTGTCTCAGTGTCTCAGTGTCTCAGTGTCTCCGTGTCTCAGTGTCTCAGTGTCTCTGTGTCTCAGTGTCTCAGTGTCTCAGTGTCTCCGTGTCTCAGTGTCTCAGTGTCTCCGTGTCTCCGTGTCTCAGTGTCTCCGTGTCTCCGTGTCTCAGTGTCTCAGTGTCTCCGTGTCTCCGTGTCTCCGTGTCTCAGTGTCTGTCTCAGTGTCTCAGTGTCTCCGTGTCTCCGTCCGTGTCTCAGTGTCTCAGTGTCTCAGTGTCTCTGTGTCTCCGTGTCTCAGTGTCTCAGTGTCTCAGTGTCTCCGTGTCTCCGTGTCTCCGTGTCTCAGTGTCTTGTTCTCCGGGTCTCCGTGTCTCCGTGTCTCAGTGTCCAAGTGTCTCAGTGTCTCAGTGTCTCCGTGTCTCAGTGTCTCAGTGTCTCAGTGTCTCAGTGTCTCAGTGTCTCAGTGTCTCTGTGTCTCAGTGTCTCAGTGTCTCAGTGTCTCTGTGTCTCTGTGTCTCAGTGTCTCCGTGTCTCAGTGTCTCAGTGTCTCAGTGTCTCAGTGTCTCAGTGTCTCAGTGTCTCAGTGTCTTTAATCTCTGTGTCTCCGTGTCTCAGTTTCCCAGTGTCTCAGTGTCTCCGTGTCTCAGTGTCTCAGTGTCTCAGTGTCTCAGTGTCTCAGTGTCTCAGTGTCTCAGTGTCTCAGTGTCTCAGTGTCTCAGTGTCTCAGTGTCTCAGTGTCTCAGTGTCTCAGTGTCTCTGTGTCTCCGTGTCTCAGTGTCCAAGTGTCTCAGTGTCTCAGTGTCTCAGTGTCAGGTTTCCGTGTCTCAGTGTCTCAGGTGTCCAGTGTCTCAGTGTCTCAGTGTCTCCGTGTCCAAGTGTCTCAGTGTCTCAGTGTCTCAGTGTCTCAGTGTCTCAGTGTCTCAGTGTCTCAGTGTCTCAGTGTCTCAGTGTCTCAGTGTCTCAGTGTCTCAGTGTCTCTGTGTCTCAGTGTCTCAGTGTCTCAGTGTCTCCGTGTCTCAGTGTCTCAGTGTCTCAGTGTCTCCGTGTCTCTGTGTCTCTGTGTCTCAGTGTCTCAGTGTCTCAGTGTCTCAGTGTCTCAGTGTCTCAGTGTCAAGTGTCCAGTGTCTCAGTGTCTCTGTGTCTCCGTGTCTCCGTGTCTCAGTGTCTCAGCTGTCTCGGGTCTCAGTGTCTCAGTGTCTCCGTGTCTCAGTGTCTCAGTGTCTCAGTGTCTCAGTGTCTCCGTGTCTCCGTGTCTCAGTGTCTCAGTGTCTCAGTGTCTCAGTGTCTCCGTGTCTCCGTGTCTCCGTGTCTCTGTGTCTCAGTGTCTCAGTGTCCAAGTGTCTCTGTGTCTCAGTGTCTCAGTGTCCAAGTGTCTCTGTGTCTCTGTGTCTCTGTGTCTCAGTGTCTCAGTGTCCAAGTGTCTCAGTGTCTCCGTGTCTCCGTGTCTCCGTGTCTCAGTGTCTCCGTGTCTCCGTGTCTCAGTGTCTCAGTGTCTCAGTGTCTCAGTGTCTCCGTGTCTCCGTGTCTCCGTGTCTCTGTGTCTCAGTGTCTCAGTGTCCAAGTGTCTCTGTGTCTCAGTGTCTCAGTGTCCAAGTGTCTCTGTGTCTCTGTGTCTCTGTGTCTCAGTGTCTCAGTGTCCAAGTGTCTCAGTGTCTCAGTGTCTCTGTGTCTCTGTGTCTCTGTGTCTCAGTGTCTCAGTGTCTCAGTGTCCAAGTGTCTCTGTGTCTCAGTGTCTCAGTGTCCAAGTGTCTCAGTGTCTCAGTGTCTCTGTGTCTCAGTGTCTCTGTGTCTCTGTGTCTCTGTGTCTCAGTGTCTCAGTGTCCAAGTGTCTCAGTGTCCAAGTGTCTCAGTGTCTCAGTGTCTCAGTGTCTCAGTGTCTCTGTGTCTCTGTGTCTCAGTGTCTCTGTGTCTCTGTGTCTCAGTGTCTCAGTGTCTCTGTGTCTCTGTGTCTCTGTGTCTCTGTGTCTCAGTGTCTCTGTGTCTCTGTGTCTCTGTGTCTCTGTGTCTCAGTGTCTCAGTGTCCAAGTGTCTCAGTGTCTCCGTGTCTCCGTGTCCAAGTGTCTCAGTGTCTCAGTGTCTCAGTGTCTCAGTGTCTCAGTGTCTCAGTGTCTCCGTGTCTCCGTGTCTCAGTGTCTCAGTGTCTCAGTGTCTCTGTGTCTCAGTGTCCAAGTGTCTCAGTGTCTCAGTGTCTCAGTGTCCAAGTGTCTCTGTGTCTCAGTGTCTCAGTGTCCAAGTGTCTCTGTGTCTCAGTGTCTCAGTGTCCAAGTGTCTCTGTGTCTCTGTGTCTCTGTGTCTCAGTGTCTCAGTGTCCAAGTGTCTCAGTGTCTCAGTGTCTCTGTGTCTCTGTGTCTCTGTGTCTCAGTGTCTCAGTGTCTCAGTGTCCAAGTGTCTCTGTGTCTCAGTGTCTCAGTGTCCAAGTGTCTCAGTGTCTCAGTGTCTCTGTGTCTCAGTGTCTCTGTGTCTCTGTGTCTCTGTGTCTCAGTGTCTCAGTGTCCAAGTGTCTCAGTGTCCAAGTGTCTCAGTGTCTCAGTGTCTCAGTGTCCAAGTGTCTCTGTGTCTCTGTGTCTCAGTGTCTCAGTGTCTCAGTGTCCAAGTGTCTCAGTGTCCAAGTGTCTCAGTGTCTCAGTGTCTCTGTGTCTCAGTGTCCAAGTGTCTCAGTGTCTCAGTGTCTCAGTGTCCAAGTGTCTCAGTGTCTCAGTGTCCAAGTGTCTCAGTGTCTCAGTGTCTCTGTGTCTCTGTGTCTCAGTGTCCAAGTGTCTCTGTGTCTCTGTGTCTCAGTGTCTCAGTGTCTCTGTGTCTCAGTGTCTCTGTGTCTCTGTGTCTCAGTGTCCAAGTGTCTCTGTGTCTCTGTGTCTCAGTGTCTCAGTGTCTCAGTGTCCAAGTGTCTCAGTGTCCAAGTGTCTCAGTGTCTCAGTGTCTCTGTGTCTCAGTGTCCAAGTGTCTCAGTGTCTCAGTGTCTCAGTGTCTCAGTGTCCAAGTGTCTCAGTGTCTCTGTGTCTCAGTGTCTCTGTGTCTCAGTGTCCAAGTGTCTCAGTGTCTCAGTGTCTCAGTGTCCAAGTGTCTCAGTGTCTCAGTGTCTCTGTGTCTCTGTGTCTCAGTGTCCAAGTGTCTCTGTGTCTCTGTGTCTCAGTGTCTCAGTGTCTCAGTGTCCAAGTGTCTCAGTGTCCAAGTGTCTCAGTGTCTCAGTGTCTCAGTGTCTCAGTGTCCAAGTGTCTCAGTGTCTCAGTGTCTCAGTGTCCAAGTGTCTCAGTGTCTCAGTGTCTCTGTGTCTCAGTGTCTCAGTGTCTCAGTGTCTCAGTGTCTCTGTGTCTCTGTGTCTCAGTGTCTCAGTGTCCAAGTGTCTCAGTGTCTCAGTGTCTCTGTGTCTCAGTGTCTCAGTGTCTCTGTGTCTCTGTGTCTCAGTGTCCAAGTGTCTCTGTGTCTCAGTGTCTCAGTGTCTCTGTGTCTCAGTGTCTCTGTGTCTCTGTGTCTCAGTGTCCAAGTGTCTCTGTGTCTCTGTGTCTCAGTGTCTCAGTGTCTCAGTGTCCAAGTGTCTCAGTGTCCAAGTGTCTCAGTGTCTCAGTGTCTCTGTGTCTCAGTGTCCAAGTGTCTCAGTGTCTCAGTGTCTCTGTGTCTCAGTGTCCAAGTGTCTCAGTGTCTCAGTGTCTCAGTGTCTCAGTGTCCAAGTGTCTCAGTGTCTCTGTGTCTCAGTGTCTCTGTGTCTCAGTGTCCAAGTGTCTCAGTGTCTCAGTGTCTCAGTGTCCAAGTGTCTCAGTGTCTCAGTGTCTCTGTGTCTCTGTGTCTCAGTGTCCAAGTGTCTGTGTGTCTCTGTGTCTCAGTGTCTCAGTGTCTCAGTGTCCAAGTGTCTCAGTGTCCAAGTGTCTCAGTGTCTCAGTGTCTCAGTGTCTCAGTGTCCAAGTGTCTCAGTGTCTCAGTGTCTCAGTGTCCAAGTGTCTCAGTGTCTCAGTGTCTCTGTGTCTCAGTGTCTCAGTGTCTCAGTGTCTCAGTGTCTCTGTGTCTCTGTGTCTCAGTGTCTCAGTGTCCAAGTGTCTCTGTGTCTCAGTGTCTCTGTGTCTCTGTGTCTCTGTGTCTCAGTGTCTCAGTGTCCAAGTGTCTCAGTGTCCAAGTGTCTCAGTGTCTCTGTGTCTCAGTGTCTCAGTGTCTCAGTGTCCAAGTGTCTCAGTGTCCAAGTGTCTCAGTGTCTCAGTGTCTCTGTGTCTCAGTGTCCAAGTGTCTCAGTGTCTCAGTGTCTCAGTGTCTCAGTGTCCAAGTGTCTCAGTGTCTCTGTGTCTCAGTGTCTCTGTGTCTCAGTGTCCAAGTGTCTCAGTGTCTCAGTGTCTCAGTGTCCAAGTGTCTCAGTGTCTCAGTGTCTCTGTGTCTCTGTGTCTCAGTGTCCAAGTGTCTCTGTGTCTCTGTGTCTCTGTGTCTCAGTGTCTCAGTGTCTCAGTGTCCAAGTGTCTCAGTGTCCAAGTGTCTCAGTGTCTCAGTGTCTCAGTGTCCAAGTGTCTCAGTGTCTCAGTGTCTCAGTGTCCAAGTGTCTCAGTGTCTCAGTGTCTCAGTGTCTCTGTGTCTCAGTGTCTCAGTGTCTCAGTGTCTCAGTGTCTCTGTGTCTCTGTGTCTCAGTGTCTCAGTGTCCAAGTGTCTCTGTGTCTCAGTGTCTCAGTGTCCAAGTGTCTCAGTGTCTCTGTGTCTCAGTGTCTCTGTGTCTCAGTGTCCAAGTGTCTCAGTGTCTCAGTGTCTCAGTGTCCAAGTGTCTCAGTGTCTCAGTGTCTCTGTGTCTCTGTGTCTCAGTGTCCAAGTGTCTCTGTGTCTCTGTGTCTCTGTGTCTCAGTGTCTCAGTGTCTCAGTGTCCAAGTGTCTCAGTGTCCAAGTGTCTCAGTGTCTCAGTGTCTCAGTGTCCAAGTGTCTCAGTGTCTCAGTGTCTCAGTGTCCAAGTGTCTCAGTGTCTCAGTGTCTCAGTGTCTCTGTGTCTCAGTGTCTCAGTGTCTCAGTGTCTCAGTGTCTCTGTGTCTCTGTGTCTCAGTGTCTCAGTGTCCAAGTGTCTCTGTGTCTCAGTGTCTCTGTGTCTCTGTGTCTCTGTGTCTCAGTGTCTCAGTGTCCAAGTGTCTCAGTGTCTCAGTGTCTCAGTGTCTCAGTGTCTCTGTGTCTCTGTGTCTCAGTGTCTCAGTGTCCAAGTGTCTCTGTGTCTCAGTGTCTCTGTGTCTCTGTGTCTCTGTGTCTCAGTGTCTCAGTGTCCAAGTGTCTCAGTGTCTCAGTGTCTCTGTGTCTCAGTGTCTCTGTGTCTCTGTGTCTCAGTGTCCAAGTGTCTCTGTGTCTCTGTGTCTCAGTGTCTCAGTGTCTCAGTGTCCAAGTGTCTCTGTGTCTCTGTGTCTCAGTGTCTCAGTGTCTCAGTGTCCAAGTGTCTCAGTGTCCAAGTGTCTCAGTGTCTCAGTGTCTCTGTGTCTCAGTGTCCAAGTGTCTCAGTGTCTCAGTGTCTCAGTGTCTCAGTGTCCAAGTGTCTCAGTGTCTCTGTGTCTCAGTGTCTCTGTGTCTCAGTGTCCAAGTGTCTCAGTGTCTCAGTGTCTCAGTGTCCAAGTGTCTCTGTGTCTCTGTGTCTCTGTGTCTCTGTGTCTCTGTGTCTCAGTGTCCAAGTGTCGCAGTGTCTCAGTGTCTCAGTGTCTCAGTGTCTCTGTGTCTCAGTGTCTCAGTGTCTCAGTGTCTCAGTGTCCAAGTGTCTCTGTGTCTCTGTGTCTCAGTGTCTCAGTGTCTCAGTGTCCAAGTGTCTCAGTGTCCAAGTGTCTCAGTGTCTCAGTGTCTCAGTGTCTCAGTGTCCAAGTGTCTCAGTGTCTCAGTGTCTCAGTGTCCAAGTGTCTCAGTGTCTCAGTGTCTCTGTGTCTCAGTGTCTCAGTGTCTCAGTGTCTCAGTGTCTCAGTGTCTCTGTGTCTCTGTGTCTCAGTGTCTCAGTGTCCAAGTGTCTCTGTGTCTCAGTGTCTCTGTGTCTCTGTGTCTCTGTGTCTCAGTGTCTCAGTGTCCAAGTGTCTCAGTGTCTCAGTGTCTCTGTGTCTCTGTGTCTCAGTGTCTCTGTGTCTCTGTGTCTCAGTGTCCAAGTGTCTCTGTGTCTCTGTGTCTCAGTGTCTCAGTGTCTCAGTGTCCAAGTGTCTCAGTGTCCAAGTGTCTCAGTGTCTCAGTGTCTCTGTGTCTCAGTGTCCAAGTGTCTCAGTGTCTCAGTGTCTCAGTGTCTCAGTGTCCAAGTGTCTCAGTGTCTCTGTGTCTCAGTGTCTCTGTGTCTCAGTGTCTCAGTGTCCAAGTGTCTCAGTGTCTCAGTGTCTCAGTGTCCAAGTGTCTCAGTGTCTCAGTGTCTCTGTGTCTCAGTGTCTCAGTGTCTCAGTGTCTCAGTGTCTCAGTGTCTCTGTGTCTCTGTGTCTCAGTGTCTCAGTGTCTCAGTGTCCAAGTGTCTCTGTGTCTCAGTGTCTCTGTGTCTCTGTGTCTCTGTGTCTCAGTGTCTCAGTGTCCAAGTGTCTCAGTGTCTCAGTGTCTCTGTGTCTCTGTGTCTCAGTGTCTCTGTGTCTCTGTGTCTCAGTGTCCAAGTGTCTCTGTGTCTCTGTGTCTCAGTGTCTCAGTGTCTCAGTGTCCAAGTGTCTCAGTGTCCAAGTGTCTCAGTGTCTCAGTGTCTCTGTGTCTCAGTGTCCAAGTGTCTCAGTGTCTCAGTGTCTCAGTGTCTCAGTGTCCAAGTGTCTCAGTGTCTCTGTGTCTCAGTGTCTCTGTGTCTCAGTGTCCAAGTGTCTCAGTGTCTCAGTGTCTCCGTGTCTCCGTGTCTCAGTGTCTCAGTGTCTCAGTGTCTCAGTGTCTCAGTGTCTCAGTGTCTCCGTGTCTCAGTGTCTCAGTGTCTCCGTGTCTCCGTGTCTCAGTGTCTCCGTGTCTCCGTGTCTCAGTGTCTCAGTGTCTCCGTGTCTCCGTGTCTCAGTGTCTCAGTGTCTCAGTGTCTCAGTGTCTCCGTGTCTCCGTGTCTCAGTGTCTCAGTGTCTCAGTGTCTCCGTGTCTCCGTGTCTCAGTGTCTCAGTGTCTCAGTGTCTCTGTGTCTCCGTGTCTCCGTGTCTCCGTGTCTCCGTGTCTCAGTGTCTCCGTGTCTCCGTGTCTCAGTGTCTCAGTGTCTCAGTGTCTCAGTGTCTCCGTGTCTCCGTGTCTCCGTGTCTCCGTGTCTCCGTGTCTCCGTGTCTCAGTGTCTCAGTGTCTCAGTGTCTCAGTGTCTCAGTGTCTCTGTGTCTCTGTGTCTCCGTGTCTCAGTGTCTCTGTGTCTCTGTGTCTCAGTGTCTCAGTGTCTCCGTGTCTCCGTGTCCAAGTGTCTCAGTGTCTCAGTGTCTCCGTGTCTCCGTGTCTCCGTGTCTCAGTGTCTCAGTGTCTCCGTGTCTCTGTGTCCAAGTGTCTCCGTGTCTCCGTGTCTCCGTGTCTCCGTGTCTCAGTGTCTCAGTGTCTCCGTGTCTCTGTGTCCAAGTGTCTCCGTGTCTCCGTGTCTCCGTGTCTCCGTGTCTCCGTGTCTCAGTGTCTCAGTGTCTCAGTGTCTCAGTGTCTCCGTGTCTCCGTGTCTCAGTGTCTCAGTGTCTCAGTGTCTCCGTGTCTCCGTGTCTCAGTGTCTCAGTGTCTCTGTGTCTCCGTGTCTCCGTGTCTCCGTGTCTCCGTGTCTCAGTGTCTCCGTGTCTCCGTGTCTCAGTGTCTCAGTGTCTCAGTGTCTCAGTGTCTCCGTGTCTCCGTGTCTCCGTGTCTCAGTGTCTCCGTGTCTCCGTGTCTCAGTGTCTCAGTGTCTCAGTGTCTCAGTGTCTCAGTGTCTCTGTGTCTCAGTGTCTCAGTGTCTCCGTGTCTCTGTGTCCAAGTGTCTCCGTGTCTCCGTGTCTCCGTGTCTCCGTGTCTCAGTGTCTCAGTGTCTCCGTGTCTCTGTGTCCAAGTGTCTCCGTGTCTCCGTGTCTCCGTGTCTCCGTGTCTCCGTGTCTCAGTGTCTCAGTGTCTCAGTGTCTCAGTGTCTCCGTGTCTCCGTGTCTCAGTGTCTCAGTGTCTCAGTGTCTCCGTGTCTCCGTGTCTCAGTGTCTCAGTGTCTCTGTGTCTCCGTGTCTCCGTGTCTCCGTGTCTCCGTGTCTCAGTGTCTCCGTGTCTCCGTGTCTCAGTGTCTCAGTGTCTCAGTGTCTCAGTGTCTCCGTGTCTCCGTGTCTCCGTGTCTCAGTGTCTCCGTGTCTCCGTGTCTCAGTGTCTCAGTGTCTCAGTGTCTCAGTGTCTCAGTGTCTCTGTGTCTCCGTGTCTCAGTGTCTCCGTGTCTCCGTGTCTCCGTGTCTCCGTGTCTCAGTGTCTCAGTGTCTCAGTGTCTCCGTGTCTCCGTGTCCAAGTGTCTCAGTGTCTCAGTGTCTCCGTGTCTCCGTGTCTCAGTGTCTCAGTGTCTCCGTGTCTCCGTGTCTCCGTGTCCAAGTGTCTCAGTGTCTCAGTGTCTCCGTGTCTCAGTGTCTCAGTGTCTCAGTGTCTCCGTGTCTCCGTGTCTCAGTGTCTCAGTGTCTCAGTGTCTCTGTGTCTCCGTGTCTCCGTGTCTCCGTGTCTCAGTGTCTCAGTGTCTCCGTGTCTCCGTGTCTCCGTGTCTCAGTGTCTCAGTGTCTCCGTGTCTCCGTGTCTCCGTGTCCAAGTGTCTGTGTCTCAGTGTCTCCGTGTCTCCGTGTCTCCGTGTCCAAGTGTCTCAGTGTCTCAGTGTCTCCGTGTCTCAGTGTCTCAGTGTCTCAGTGTCTCCGTGTCTCCGTGTCTCAGTGTCTCAGTGTCTCAGTGTCTCTGTGTCTCAGTGTCCAAGTGTCTCAGTGTCTCTGTGTCTCAGTGTCCAAGTGTCTCAGTGTCTCTGTGTCTCAGTGTCTCAGTGTCTCAGTGTCTCAGTGTCTCTGTGTCTCAGTGTCTCCGTGTCTCCGTGTCTCAGTGTCTCAGTGTCTCCGTGTCTCCGTGTCTCAGTGTCTCTGTGTCTCTGTGTCTCTGTGTCTCAGTGTCTCAGTGTCTCAGTGTCTCAGTGTCTCAGTGTCTCAGTGTCTCTGTGTCTCTGTGTCTCAGTGTCTCCGTGTCTCCGTGTCTCCGTGTCTCCGTGTCTCAGTGTCTCAGTGTCTCAGTGTCTCAGTGTCTCAGTGTCTCTGTGTCTCAGTGTCTCAGTGTCTCAGTGTCTCAGTGTCTCAGTGTCTCTGTGTCTCTGTGTCTCTGTGTCTCAGTGTCTCTGTGTCTCTGTGTCTCTGTGTCTCAGTGTCTCAGTGTCCAAGTGTCTCAGTGTCTCTGTGTCTCTGTGTCTCTGTGTCTCTGTGTCTCTGTGTCTCAGTGTCTCTGTGTCTCTGTGTCTCTGTGTCTCTGTGTCTCAGTGTCTCAGTGTCCAAGTGTCTCAGTGTCTCTGTGTCTCTGTGTCTCTGTGTCTCAGTGTCTCAGTGTCTCCGTGTCTCCGTGTCCAAGTGTCTCAGTGTCTCAGTGTCTCCGTGTCTCCGTGTCTCCGTGTCTCAGTGTCTCAGTGTCTCCGTGTCTCTGTGTCCAAGTGTCTCCGTGTCTCCGTGTCTCCGTGTCTCCGTGTCTCAGTGTCTCAGTGTCTCCGTGTCTCTGTGTCCAAGTGTCTCCGTGTCTCCGTGTCTCCGTGTCTCCGTGTCTCCGTGTCTCAGTGTCTCAGTGTCTCAGTGTCTCAGTGTCTCCGTGTCTCCGTGTCTCAGTGTCTCAGTGTCTCAGTGTCTCCGTGTCTCCGTGTCTCAGTGTCTCAGTGTCTCTGTGTCTCCGTGTCTCCGTGTCTCCGTGTCTCCGTGTCTCAGTGTCTCCGTGTCTCCGTGTCTCAGTGTCTCAGTGTCTCAGTGTCTCAGTGTCTCCGTGTCTCCGTGTCTCCGTGTCTCAGTGTCTCCGTGTCTCCGTGTCTCAGTGTCTCAGTGTCTCAGTGTCTCAGTGTCTCTGTGTCTCTGTGTCTCTGTGTCTCTGTGTCTCAGTGTCTCAGTGTCCAAGTGTCTCAGTGTCTCTGTGTCTCTGTGTCTCTGTGTCTCAGTGTCTCAGTGTCTCCGTGTCTCCGTGTCCAAGTGTCTCAGTGTCTCAGTGTCTCCGTGTCTCCGTGTCTCCGTGTCTCAGTGTCTCAGTGTCTCCGTGTCTCTGTGTCCAAGTGTCTCCGTGTCTCCGTGTCTCCGTGTCTCAGTGTCTCAGTGTCTCAGTGTCTCTGTGTCTCAGTGTCTCTGTGTCTCTGTGTCTCAGTGTCTCAGTGTCCAAGTGTCGCAGTGTCGCAGTGTCTCAGTGTCTCTGTGTCTCTGTGTCTCAGTGTCTCAGTGTCTCTGTGTCTCTGTGTCTCTGTGTCTCTGTGTCTCAGTGTCTCCGTGTCCAAGTGTCTCAGTGTCTCCGTGTCCATGTGTCTCAGTGTCTCAGTGTCCAAGTGTCTCAGTGTCTCAGTGTCTCAGTGTCTCAGTGTCTCAGTGTCCAAGTGTCTCAGTGTCTCAGTGTCTCAGTGTCCCAGTGTCTCAGTGTCTCCGTGTCCAAGTGTCTCAGTGTCTCAGTGTCTTAGTGTCTCAGTGTCTCAGTGTCCAAGTGTCTCAGTGTCTCAGTGTCTCTGTGTCTCAGTGTCTCAGTGTCCAAGTGTCGCAGTGTCGCAGTGTCTCAGTGTCTCTGTGTCTCTGTGTCTCAGTGTCTCAGTGTCTCTGTGTCTCTGTGTCTCTGTGTCTCAGTGTCTCCGTGTCCAAGTGTCTCAGTGTCCAAGTATCCCAGTGTCTCAGTGTCTCAGTGTCCAAGTGTCTCAGTGTCTCAGTGTCTCCGTGTCCAAGTGTCTCAGTGTCTCAGTGTCTCAGTGTCTCTGTGTCCAAGTGTCTCAGTGTCTCAGTGTCTCAGTGTCCCAGTGTCTCAGTGTCTCCGTGTCCATGTGTCTCAGTGTCTCAGTGTCCAAGTGTCTCAGTGTCTCAGTGTCTCAGTGTCTCCGTGTCTCCGTGTCTCCGTGTCTCAGTGTCTCAGTGTCTCAGTGTCTCAGTGTCTCAGTGTCTCAGTGTCTCCGTGTCTCCGTGTCTCAGTGTCTCCGTGTCTCCGTGTCTCAGTGTCTCAGTGTCTCAGTGTCTCTGTGTCTCAGTGTCTCAGTGTCTCCGTGTCTCCGTGTCTCCGTGTCTCCGTGTCTCAGTGTCTCAGTGTCTCAGTGTCTCAGTGTCTCTGTGTCTCTGTGTCTCTGTGTCTCAGTGTCCAAGTGTCTCTGTGTCTCAGTGTCTCAGTGTCCAAGTGTCTCAGTGTCTCAGTGTCTCAGTGTCTCAGTGTCTCTGTGTCTCAGTGTCTCTGTGTCTCAGTGTCTCAGTGTCCAAGTGTCGCAGTGTCGCAGTGTCTCAGTGTCTCTGTGTCTCTGTGTCTCAGTGTCTCAGTGTCTCTGTGTCTCTGTGTCTCTGTGTCTCAGTGTCTCAGTGTCTCAGTGTCTCTGTGTCTCTGTGTCTCTGTGTCTCAGTGTCCAAGTGTCTCTGTGTCTCAGTGTCTCAGTGTCCAAGTGTCTCAGTGTCTCAGTGTCTCAGTGTCTCTGTGTCTCAGTGTCTCTGTGTCTCTGTGTCTCAGTGTCTCAGTGTCCAAGTGTCGCAGTGTCGCAGTGTCTCAGTGTCTCTGTGTCTCTGTGTCTCAGTGTCTCAGTGTCTCTGTGTCTCTGTGTCTCTGTGTCTCTGTGTCTCAGTGTCTCCGTGTCCAAGTGTCTCAGTGTCTCCGTGTCCATGTGTCTCAGTGTCTCAGTGTCCAAGTGTCTCAGTGTCTCAGTGTCTCAGTGTCTCAGTGTCTCAGTGTCCAAGTGTCTCAGTGTCTCAGTGTCTCAGTGTCCCAGTGTCTCAGTGTCTCCGTGTCCAAGTGTCTCAGTGTCTCAGTGTCTTAGTGTCTCAGTGTCTCAGTGTCCAAGTGTCTCAGTGTCTCAGTGTCTCTGTGTCTCAGTGTCTCAGTGTCCAAGTGTCGCAGTGTCTCAGTGTCCAAGTGTCTCTGTGTCTCAGTGTCTCAGTGTCCAAGTGTCTCAGTGTCTCAGTGTCTCAGTGTCTCTGTGTCTCAGTGTCTCTGTGTCTCTGTGTCTCAGTGTCTCAGTGTCCAAGTGTCGCAGTGTCGCAGTGTCTCAGTGTCTCTGTGTCTCTGTGTCTCAGTGTCTCAGTGTCTCTGTGTCTCTGTGTCTCTGTGTCTCTGTGTCTCAGTGTCTCCGTGTCCAAGTGTCTCAGTGTCTCCGTGTCCATGTGTCTCAGTGTCTCAGTGTCCAAGTGTCTCAGTGTCTCAGTGTCTCAGTGTCTCAGTGTCTCAGTGTCCAAGTGTCTCAGTGTCTCAGTGTCTCAGTGTCCCAGTGTCTCAGTGTCTCCGTGTCCAAGTGTCTCAGTGTCTCAGTGTCTTAGTGTCTCAGTGTCTCAGTGTCCAAGTGTCTCAGTGTCTCAGTGTCTCTGTGTCTCAGTGTCTCAGTGTCCAAGTGTCGCAGTGTCGCAGTGTCTCAGTGTCTCTGTGTCTCTGTGTCTCAGTGTCTCAGTGTCTCTGTGTCTCTGTGTCTCTGTGTCTCAGTGTCTCCGTGTCCAAGTGTCTCAGTGTCCAAGTATCCCAGTGTCTCAGTGTCTCAGTGTCCAAGTGTCTCAGTGTCTCAGTGTCTCCGTGTCCAAGTGTCTCAGTGTCTCAGTGTCTCAGTGTCTCTGTGTCCAAGTGTCTCAGTGTCTCAGTGTCTCAGTGTCCCAGTGTCTCAGTGTCTCCGTGTCCATGTGTCTCAGTGTCTCAGTGTCCAAGTGTCTCAGTGTCTCAGTGTCTCAGTGTCTCCGTGTCTCCGTGTCTCCGTGTCTCAGTGTCTCAGTGTCTCAGTGTCTCAGTGTCTCAGTGTCTCAGTGTCTCCGTGTCTCCGTGTCTCAGTGTCTCAGTGTCTCCGTGTCTCCGTGTCTCAGTGTCTCAGTGTCTCAGTGTCTCAGTGTCTCAGTGTCTCAGTGTCTCCGTGTCTCCGTGTCTCAGTGTCTCCGTGTCTCCGTGTCTCAGTGTCTCAGTGTCTCAGTGTCTCTGTGTCTCAGTGTCTCAGTGTCTCCGTGTCTCCGTGTCTCAGTGTCTCAGTGTCTCCGTGTCTCCGTGTCTCCGTGTCTCAGTGTCTCAGTGTCTCAGTGTCTCAGTGTCTCAGTGTCTCAGTGTCTCCGTGTCTCCGTGTCTCAGTGTCTCAGTGTCTCCGTGTCTCCGTGTCTCAGTGTCTCAGTGTCTCAGTGTCTCAGTGTCTCAGTGTCTCAGTGTCTCCGTGTCTCCGTGTCTCAGTGTCTCCGTGTCTCCGTGTCTCAGTGTCTCAGTGTCTCAGTGTCTCTGTGTCTCAGTGTCTCAGTGTCTCCGTGTCTCCATGTCTCCGTGTCTCCGTGTCTCAGTGTCTCAGTGTCTCAGTGTCTCAGTGTCTCCGTGTCTCTGTGTCCAAGTGTCTCAGTGTCTCCGTGTCTCCGTGTCTCTGTGTCCAAGTGTCTCAGTGTCTCCGTGTCTCCGTGTCTCCGTGTCTCAGTGTCTCAGTGTCTCCGTGTCTCCGTGTCTCAGTGTCTCAGTGTCTCAGTGTCTCAGTGTCTCTGTGTCTCCGTGTCTCCGTGTCTCCGTGTCTCAGTGTCTCCGTGTCTCCGTGTCTCCGTGTCTCCGTGTCTCCGTGTCTCAGTGTCTCAGTGTCTCCGTGTCTCCGTGTCTCCGTGTCTCAGTGTCTCAGTGTCTCCGTGTCTCCGTGTCTCCGTGTCTCAGTGTCTCAGTGTCTCCGTGTCTCCGTGTCTCCGTGTCCAAGTGTCTCAGTGTCTCAGTGTCTCAGTGTCTCCGTGTCTCAGTGTCTCAGTGTCTCCGTGTCTCCGTGTCTCAGTGTCTCCGTGTCTCCGTGTCTCAGTGTCTCAGTGTCTCAGTGTCTCAGTGTCTCAGTGTCTCCGTGTCTCCGTGTCTCCGTGTCTCCGTGTCTCAGTGTCTCAGTGTCTCAGTGTCTCAGTGTCTCCGTGTCTCTGTGTCCAAGTGTCTCAGTGTCTCCGTGTCTCCGTGTCTCTGTGTCCAAGTGTCTCAGTGTCTCCGTGTCTCCGTGTCTCCGTGTCTCAGTGTCTCAGTGTCTCAGTGTCTCCGTGTCTCCGTGTCTCAGTGTCTCAGTGTCTCAGTGTCTCTGTGTCTCCGTGTCTCCGTGTCTCCGTGTCTCAGTGTCTCCGTGTCTCCGTGTCTCCGTGTCTCCGTGTCTCCGTGTCTCAGTGTCTCAGTGTCTCCGTGTCTCCGTGTCTCCGTGTCTCAGTGTCTCAGTGTCTCCGTGTCTCCGTGTCTCCGTGTCTCAGTGTCTCAGTGTCTCCGTGTCTCCGTGTCTCCGTGTCCAAGTGTCTCAGTGTCTCAGTGTCTCAGTGTCTCCGTGTCTCAGTGTCTCAGTGTCTCCGTGTCTCCGTGTCTCAGTGTCTCTGTGTCTCTGTGTCTCTGTGTCTCAGTGTCTCCGTGTCCAAGTGTCTCAGTGTCCAAGTATCCCAGTGTCTCAGTGTCTCAGTGTCCAAGTGTCTCAGTGTCTCAGTGTCTCCGTGTCCAAGTGTCTCAGTGTCTCAGTGTCTCAGTGTCTCTGTGTCCAAGTGTCTCAGTGTCTCAGTGTCTCAGTGTCCCAGTGTCTCAGTGTCTCCGTGTCCATGTGTCTCAGTGTCTCAGTGTCCAAGTGTCTCAGTGTCTCAGTGTCTCAGTGTCTCCGTGTCTCCGTGTCTCCGTGTCTCAGTGTCTCAGTGTCTCAGTGTCTCAGTGTCTCAGTGTCTCAGTGTCTCCGTGTCTCCGTGTCTCAGTGTCTCAGTGTCTCCGTGTCTCCGTGTCTCAGTGTCTCAGTGTCTCAGTGTCTCAGTGTCTCAGTGTCTCAGTGTCTCCGTGTCTCCGTGTCTCAGTGTCTCCGTGTCTCCGTGTCTCAGTGTCTCAGTGTCTCAGTGTCTCTGTGTCTCAGTGTCTCAGTGTCTCCGTGTCTCCGTGTCTCAGTGTCTCAGTGTCTCCGTGTCTCCGTGTCTCCGTGTCTCAGTGTCTCAGTGTCTCAGTGTCTCAGTGTCTCAGTGTCTCAGTGTCTCCGTGTCTCCGTGTCTCAGTGTCTCAGTGTCTCCGTGTCTCCGTGTCTCAGTGTCTCAGTGTCTCAGTGTCTCAGTGTCTCAGTGTCTCAGTGTCTCCGTGTCTCCGTGTCTCAGTGTCTCCGTGTCTCCGTGTCTCAGTGTCTCAGTGTCTCAGTGTCTCTGTGTCTCAGTGTCTCAGTGTCTCCGTGTCTCCGTGTCTCCGTGTCTCCGTGTCTCAGTGTCTCAGTGTCTCAGTGTCTCAGTGTCTCCGTGTCTCTGTGTCCAAGTGTCTCAGTGTCTCCGTGTCTCCGTGTCTCTGTGTCCAAGTGTCTCAGTGTCTCCGTGTCTCCGTGTCTCCGTGTCTCAGTGTCTCAGTGTCTCCGTGTCTCCGTGTCTCAGTGTCTCAGTGTCTCAGTGTCTCAGTGTCTCTGTGTCTCCGTGTCTCCGTGTCTCCGTGTCTCAGTGTCTCCGTGTCTCCGTGTCTCCGTGTCTCCGTGTCTCCGTGTCTCAGTGTCTCAGTGTCTCCGTGTCTCCGTGTCTCCGTGTCTCAGTGTCTCAGTGTCTCCGTGTCTCCGTGTCTCCGTGTCTCAGTGTCTCAGTGTCTCCGTGTCTCCGTGTCTCCGTGTCCAAGTGTCTCAGTGTCTCAGTGTCTCAGTGTCTCCGTGTCTCAGTGTCTCAGTGTCTCCGTGTCTCCGTGTCTCAGTGTCTCCGTGTCTCCGTGTCTCAGTGTCTCAGTGTCTCAGTGTCTCAGTGTCTCAGTGTCTCCGTGTCTCCGTGTCTCCGTGTCTCCGTGTCTCAGTGTCTCAGTGTCTCAGTGTCTCAGTGTCTCCGTGTCTCTGTGTCCAAGTGTCTCAGTGTCTCCGTGTCTCCGTGTCTCTGTGTCCAAGTGTCTCAGTGTCTCCGTGTCTCCGTGTCTCCGTGTCTCAGTGTCTCAGTGTCTCAGTGTCTCCGTGTCTCCGTGTCTCAGTGTCTCAGTGTCTCAGTGTCTCTGTGTCTCCGTGTCTCCGTGTCTCCGTGTCTCAGTGTCTCCGTGTCTCCGTGTCTCCGTGTCTCCGTGTCTCCGTGTCTCAGTGTCTCAGTGTCTCCGTGTCTCCGTGTCTCCGTGTCTCAGTGTCTCAGTGTCTCCGTGTCTCCGTGTCTCCGTGTCTCAGTGTCTCAGTGTCTCCGTGTCTCCGTGTCTCCGTGTCCAAGTGTCTCAGTGTCTCAGTGTCTCAGTGTCTCCGTGTCTCAGTGTCTCAGTGTCTCCGTGTCTCCGTGTCTCAGTGTCTCCGTGTCTCCGTGTCTCAGTGTCTCAGTGTCTCAGTGTCTCAGTGTCTCAGTGTCTCCGTGTCTCCGTGTCTCCGTGTCTCCGTGTCTCAGTGTCTCAGTGTCTCAGTGTCTCAGTGTCTCCGTGTCTCTGTGTCCAAGTGTCTCAGTGTCTCCGTGTCTCCGTGTCTCCGTGTCCAAGTGTCTCAGTGTCTCAGTGTCTCCGTGTCTCAGTGTCTCAGTGTCTCAGTGTCTCCGTGTCTCCGTGTCTCAGTGTCTCCGTGTCTCCGTGTCTCAGTGTCTCAGTGTCTCAGTGTCTCAGTGTCTCTGTGTCTCTGTGTCTCCGTGTCTCAGTGTCTCCGTGTCTCCGTGTCTCAGTGTCTCCGTGTCTCCGTGTCTCTGTGTCCAAGTGTCTCTGTGTCTCTGTGTCTCAGTGTCTCAGTGTCTCAGTGTCTCTGTGTCTCCGTGTCTCCGTGTCTCAGTGTCTCCGTGTCTCCGTGTCTCAGTGTCTCAGTGTCTCAGTGTCTCCGTGTCTCTGTGTCCAAGTGTCTCTGTGTCTCTGTGTCTCCGTGTCTCCGTGTCTCAGTGTCTCAGTGTCTCAGTGTCTCCGTGTCTCCGTGTCTCAGTGTCTCAGTGTCTCAGTGTCTCTGTGTCTCCGTGTCTCCGTGTCTCCGTGTCTCAGTGTCTCCGTGTCTCCGTGTCTCCGTGTCTCCGTGTCTCCGTGTCTCAGTGTCTCAGTGTCTCCGTGTCTCCGTGTCTCCGTGTCTCCGTGTCTCAGTGTCTCAGTGTCTCCGTGTCTCCGTGTCTCCGTGTCTCCGTGTCTCAGTGTCTCAGTGTCTCCGTGTCTCCGTGTCTCAGTGTCTCAGTGTCTCAGTGTCTCAGTGTCTCCGTGTCTCAGTGTCTCAGTGTCTCAGTGTCTCCGTGTCTCCGTGTCTCAGTGTCTCCGTGTCTCCGTGTCTCAGTGTCTCAGTGTCTCAGTGTCTCAGTGTCTCTGTGTCTCCGTGTCTCAGTGTCTCCGTGTCTCCGTGTCTCAGTGTCTCCGTGTCTCCGTGTCTCTGTGTCCAAGTGTCTCTGTGTCTCTGTGTCTCAGTGTCTCAGTGTCTCAGTGTCTCTGTGTCTCCGTGTCTCCGTGTCTCCGTGTCTCAGTGTCTCCGTGTCTCCGTGTCTCAGTGTCTCAGTGTCTCAGTGTCTCCGTGTCTCTGTGTCCAAGTGTCTCTGTGTCTCTGTGTCTCAGTGTCTCAGTGTCTCAGTGTCTCCGTGTCTCCGTGTCTCCGTGTCTCAGTGTCTCCGTGTCTCCGTGTCTCCGTGTCTCAGTGTCTCAGTGTCTCCGTGTCTCCGTGTCTCCGTGTCCAAGTGTCTCAGTGTCTCAGTGTCTCAGTGTCTCCGTGTCTCAGTGTCTCAGTGTCTCCGTGTCTCCGTGTCTCAGTGTCTCCGTGTCTCCGTGTCTCAGTGTCTCAGTGTCTCAGTGTCTCAGTGTCTCAGTGTCTCCGTGTCTCCGTGTCTCCGTGTCTCCGTGTCTCAGTGTCTCAGTGTCTCAGTGTCTCAGTGTCTCCGTGTCTCTGTGTCCAAGTGTCTCAGTGTCTCCGTGTCTCCGTGTCTCTGTGTCCAAGTGTCTCAGTGTCTCAGTGTCTCCGTGTCTCCGTGTCTCAGTGTCTCAGTGTCTCAGTGTCTCCGTGTCTCCGTGTCTCAGTGTCTCAGTGTCTCAGTGTCTCTGTGTCTCCGTGTCTCCGTGTCTCCGTGTCTCAGTGTCTCCGTGTCTCCGTGTCTCCGTGTCTCCGTGTCTCCGTGTCTCAGTGTCTCAGTGTCTCCGTGTCTCCGTGTCTCCGTGTCTCAGTGTCTCAGTGTCTCCGTGTCTCCGTGTCTCCGTGTCTCAGTGTCTCAGTGTCTCCGTGTCTCCGTGTCTCCGTGTCCAAGTGTCTCAGTGTCTCAGTGTCTCCGTGTCTCAGTGTCTCAGTGTCTCAGTGTCTCCGTGTCTCCGTGTCTCAGTGTCTCCGTGTCTCCGTGTCTCAGTGTCTCAGTGTCTCAGTGTCTCAGTGTCTCTGTGTCTCCGTGTCTCAGTGTCTCCGTGTCTCCGTGTCTCAGTGTCTCCGTGTCTCCGTGTCTCTGTGTCCAAGTGTCTCTGTGTCTCTGTGTCTCAGTGTCTCAGTGTCTCAGTGTCTCTGTGTCTCCGTGTCTCCGTGTCTCCGTGTCTCAGTGTCTCCGTGTCTCCGTGTCTCAGTGTCTCAGTGTCTCAGTGTCTCCGTGTCTCTGTGTCCAAGTGTCTCTGTGTCTCTGTGTCTCAGTGTCTCAGTGTCTCAGTGTCTCTGTGTCTCAGTGTCTCTGTGTCTCCGTGTCTCCGTGTCTCCGTGTCTCAGTGTCTCCGTGTCTCCGTGTCTCAGTGTCTCAGTGTCTCAGTGTCTCCGTGTCTCTGTGTCCAAGTGTCTCTGTGTCTCTGTGTCTCAGTGTCTCAGTGTCTCAGTGTCTCTGTGTCTCCGTGTCTCCGTGTCTCCGTGTCTCAGTGTCTCCGTGTCTCCGTGTCTCCGTGTCTCAGTGTCTCCGTGTCTCCGTGTCCAAGTGTCTCAGTGTCTCAGTGTCTCCGTGTCTCCGTGTCTCCGTGTCTCAGTGTCTCAGTGTCTCCGTGTCTCCGTGTCTCTGTGTCCAAGTGTCTCAGTGTCTCAGTGTCTCCGTGTCTCCGTGTCTCAGTGTCTCAGTGTCTCAGTGTCTCCGTGTCTCCGTGTCTCAGTGTCTCAGTGTCTCAGTGTCTCTGTGTCTCTGTGTCTCCGTGTCTCCGTGTCTCCGTGTCTCCGTGTCTCAGTGTCTCCGTGTCTCCGTGTCTCAGTGTCTCAGTGTCTCAGTGTCTCAGTGTCTCCGTGTCTCCGTGTCTCCGTGTCTCCGTGTCTCAGTGTCTCCGTGTCTCCGTGTCTCAGTGTCTCAGTGTCTCAGTGTCTCAGTGTCTCAGTGTCTCTGTGTCTCCGTGTCTCAGTGTCTCCGTGTCTCAGTGTCTCCGTGTCTCCGTGTCTCAGTGTCTCAGTGTCTCAGTGTCTCCGTGTCTCCGTGTCCAAGTGTCTCAGTGTCTCAGTGTCTCCGTGTCTCCGTGTCTCCGTGTCTCAGTGTCTCAGTGTCTCCGTGTCTCCGTGTCTCCGTGTCCAAGTGTCTCAGTGTCTCAGTGTCTCTGTGTCTCCGTGTCTCCGTGTCTCCGTGTCTCAGTGTCTCCGTGTCTCCGTGTCTCAGTGTCTCAGTGTCTCAGTGTCTCCGTGTCTCTGTGTCCAAGTGTCTCTGTGTCTCTGTGTCTCAGTGTCTCAGTGTCTCAGTGTCTCTGTGTCTCCGTGTCTCCGTGTCTCCGTGTCTCAGTGTCTCCGTGTCTCCGTGTCTCCGTGTCTCAGTGTCTCCGTGTCTCCGTGTCCAAGTGTCTCAGTGTCTCAGTGTCTCCGTGTCTCCGTGTCTCAGTGTCTCAGTGTCTCCGTGTCTCCGTGTCTCCGTGTCCAAGTGTCTCAGTGTCTCAGTGTCTCCGTGTCTCCGTGTCTCAGTGTCTCAGTGTCTCAGTGTCTCAGTGTCTCAGTGTCTCAGTGTCTCAGTGTCTCCGTGTCTCAGTGTCTCAGTGTCTCCGTGTCTCAGTGTCTCCGTGTCTCCGTGTCTCAGTGTCTCAGTGTCTCAGTGTCTCAGTGTCTCAGTGTCTCAGTGTCTCAGTGTCTCTGTGTCTCTGTGTCTCAGTGTCTCAGTGTCTCCGTGTCTCCGTGTCCAAGTGTCTCAGTGTCTCAGTGTCTCCGTGTCTCCGTGTCTCCGTGTCTCAGTGTCTCAGTGTCTCCGTGTCTCTGTGTCCAAGTGTCTCCGTGTCTCCGTGTCTCCGTGTCTCCGTGTCTCCGTGTCTCAGTGTCTCAGTGTCTCAGTGTCTCAGTGTCTCCGTGTCTCCGTGTCTCAGTGTCTCAGTGTCTCAGTGTCTCCGTGTCTCCGTGTCTCAGTGTCTCAGTGTCTCAGTGTCTCTGTGTCTCCGTGTCTCCGTGTCTCCGTGTCTCCGTGTCTCAGTGTCTCCGTGTCTCCGTGTCTCCGTGTCTCAGTGTCTCAGTGTCTCAGTGTCTCAGTGTCTCCGTGTCTCCGTGTCTCCGTGTCTCCGTGTCTCAGTGTCTCAGTGTCTCCGTGTCTCCGTGTCTCCGTGTCCAAGTGTCTCAGTGTCTCAGTGTCTCCGTGTCTCCGTGTCTCAGTGTCTCAGTGTCTCAGTGTCTCAGTGTCTCCGTGTCTCCGTGTCTCAGTGTCTCAGTGTCTCAGTGTCTCTGTGTCTCCGTGTCTCCGTGTCTCCGTGTCTCAGTGTCTCCGTGTCTCCGTGTCTCAGTGTCTCAGTGTCTCAGTGTCTCAGTGTCTCCGTGCCTCCGTGTCTCCGTGTCTCCGTGTCTCAGTGTCTCCGTGTCTCAGTGTCTCAGTGTCTCAGTGTCTCAGTGTCTCAGTGTCTCTGTGTCTCCGTGTCTCAGTGTCTCCGTGTCTCAGTGTCTCCGTGTCTCCGTGTCTCAGTGTCTCAGTGTCTCAGTGTCTCCGTGTCTCCGTGTCCAAGTGTCTCAGTGTCTCAGTGTCTCCGTGTCTCCGTGTCTCCGTGTCTCAGTGTCTCAGTGTCTCCGTGTCTCCGTGTCTCCGTGTCCAAGTGTCTCAGTGTCTCAGTGTCTCCGTGTCTCCGTGTCTCAGTGTCTCAGTGTCTCAGTGTCTCAGTGTCTCAGTGTCTCAGTGTCTCCGTGTCTCAGTGTCTCAGTGTCTCCGTGTCTCCGTGTCTCAGTGTCTCCGTGTCTCCGTGTCTCAGTGTCTCAGTGTCTCCGTGTCTCCGTGTCTCAGTGTCTCAGTGTCTCAGTGTCTCAGTGTCTCCGTGTCTCCGTGTCTCAGTGTCTCAGTGTCTCAGTGTCTCCGTGTCTCCGTGTCTCAGTGTCTCAGTGTCTCAGTGTCTCTGTGTCTCCGTGTCTCCGTGTCTCCGTGTCTCCGTGTCTCAGTGTCTCCGTGTCTCCGTGTCTCAGTGTCTCAGTGTCTCAGTGTCTCAGTGTCTCCGTGTCTCCGTGTCTCCGTGTCTCCGTGTCTCCGTGTCTCCGTGTCTCAGTGTCTCAGTGTCTCAGTGTCTCAGTGTCTCAGTGTCTCTGTGTCTCTGTGTCTCCGTGTCTCAGTGTCTCTGTGTCTCTGTGTCTCAGTGTCTCAGTGTCTCAGTGTCTCCGTGTCTCCGTGTCTCCGTGTCTCAGTGTCTCCGTGTCTCCGTGTCTCAGTGTCTCAGTGTCTCAGTGTCTCAGTGTCTCCGTGTCTCCGTGTCTCCGTGTCTCAGTGTCTCCGTGTCTCCGTGTCTCAGTGTCTCAGTGTCTCAGTGTCTCAGTGTCTCAGTGTCTCTGTGTCTCCGTGTCTCAGTGTCTCCGTGTCTCCGTGTCTCCGTGTCTCCGTGTCTCAGTGTCTCAGTGTCTCAGTGTCTCCGTGTCTCCGTGTCCAAGTGTCTCAGTGTCTCAGTGTCTCCGTGTCTCCGTGTCTCAGTGTCTCAGTGTCTCCGTGTCTCCGTGTCTCCGTGTCCAAGTGTCTCAGTGTCTCAGTGTCTCCGTGTCTCAGTGTCTCAGTGTCTCAGTGTCTCCGTGTCTCCGTGTCTCAGTGTCTCAGTGTCTCAGTGTCTCAGTGTCTCCGTGTCTCCGTGTCTCCGTGTCTCCGTGTCTCAGTGTCTCAGTGTCTCAGTGTCTCCGTGTCTCCGTGTCCAAGTGTCTCAGTGTCTCAGTGTCTCCGTGTCTCCGTGTCTCAGTGTCTCAGTGTCTCCGTGTCTCCGTGTCTCCGTGTCCAAGTGTCTCAGTGTCTCAGTGTCTCCGTGTCTCAGTGTCTCAGTGTCTCCGTGTCTCCGTGTCTCAGTGTCTCAGTGTCTCAGTGTCTCTGTGTCTCCGTGTCTCCGTGTCTCCGTGTCTCAGTGTCTCAGTGTCTCCGTGTCTCCGTGTCTCCGTGTCTCAGTGTCTCAGTGTCTCCGTGTCTCCGTGTCTCCGTGTCCGAGTGTCTGTGTCTCAGTGTCTCCGTGTCTCCGTGTCTCCGTGTCCAAGTGTCTCAGTGTCTCAGTGTCTCCGTGTCTCAGTGTCTCAGTGTCTCAGTGTCTCCGTGTCTCCGTGTCTCAGTGTCTCAGTGTCTCAGTGTCTCTGTGTCTCAGTGTCCAAGTGTCTCAGTGTCTCTGTGTCTCAGTGTCCAAGTGTCTCAGTGTCTCTGTGTCTCAGTGTCTCAGTGTCTCAGTGTCTCAGTGTCTCTGTGTCTCAGTGTCTCCGTGTCTCCGTGTCTCAGTGTCTCAGTGTCTCCGTGTCTCCGTGTCTCAGTGTCTCTGTGTCTCTGTGTCTCTGTGTCTCAGTGTCTCAGTGTCTCAGTGTCTCAGTGTCTCTGTGTCTCTGTGTCTCAGTGTCTCCGTGTCTCCGTGTCTCCGTGTCTCCGTGTCTCAGTGTCTCAGTGTCTCAGTGTCTCAGTGTCTCTGTGTCTCAGTGTCTCAGTGTCTCAGTGTCTCAGTGTCTCTGTGTCTCTGTGTCTCTGTGTCTCAGTGTCTCTGTGTCTCTGTGTCTCTGTGTCTCAGTGTCTCAGTGTCCAAGTGTCTCAGTGTCTCTGTGTCTCTGTGTCTCTGTGTCTCTGTGTCTCAGTGTCTCTGTGTCTCTGTGTCTCTGTGTCTCCGTGTCTCCGTGTCCAAGTGTCTCAGTGTCTCAGTGTCTCCGTGTCTCCGTGTCTCCGTGTCTCAGTGTCTCAGTGTCTCCGTGTCTCTGTGTCCAAGTGTCTCCGTGTCTCCGTGTCTCCGTGTCTCCGTGTCTCAGTGTCTCCGTGTCTCTGTGTCCAAGTGTCTCCGTGTCTCCGTGTCTCCGTGTCTCCGTGTCTCAGTGTCTCAGTGTCTCAGTGTCTCTGTGTCTCTGTGTCTCTGTGTCTCTGTGTCTCAGTGTCTCTGTGTCTCTGTGTCTCTGTGTCTCTGTGTCTCAGTGTCTCAGTGTCTCAGTGTCCAAGTGTCTCAGTGTCTCCGTGTCTCCGTGTCTCCGTGTCTCCGTGTCCAAGTGTCTCAGTGTCTCAGTGTCTCCGTGTCTCAGTGTCTCAGTGTCTCAGTGTCTCCGTGTCTCCGTGTCTCAGTGTCTCAGTGTCTCAGTGTCTCTGTGTCTCAGTGTCCAAGTGTCTCAGTGTCTCAGTGTCTCAGTGTCCAAGTGTCTCTGTGTCTCAGTGTCTCAGTGTCCAAGTGTCTCTGTGTCTCAGTGTCTCAGTGTCCAAGTGTCTCTGTGTCTCTGTGTCTCTGTGTCTCAGTGTCTCAGTGTCCAAGTGTCTCAGTGTCTCAGTGTCTCTGTGTCTCTGTGTCTCTGTGTCTCAGTGTCTCAGTGTCTCAGTGTCCAAGTGTCTCTGTGTCTCAGTGTCTCAGTGTCCAAGTGTCTCAGTGTCTCAGTGTCTCTGTGTCTCAGTGTCTCTGTGTCTCTGTGTCTCTGTGTCTCAGTGTCTCAGTGTCCAAGTGTCTCAGTGTCCAAGTGTCTCAGTGTCTCAGTGTCTCAGTGTCCAAGTGTCTCTGTGTCTCTGTGTCTCAGTGTCTCAGTGTCTCAGTGTCCAAGTGTCTCAGTGTCCAAGTGTCTCAGTGTCTCAGTGTCTCTGTGTCTCAGTGTCCAAGTGTCTCAGTGTCTCAGTGTCTCAGTGTCCAAGTGTCTCAGTGTCTCAGTGTCTCTGTGTCTCTGTGTCTCAGTGTCCAAGTGTCTCTGTGTCTCTGTGTCTCAGTGTCTCAGTGTCTCTGTGTCTCAGTGTCTCTGTGTCTCTGTGTCTCAGTGTCCAAGTGTCTCTGTGTCTCTGTGTCTCAGTGTCTCAGTGTCTCTGTGTCTCAGTGTCTCTGTGTCTCTGTGTCTCAGTGTCCAAGTGTCTCTGTGTCTCTGTGTCTCACAGTGTCTCAGTGTCTCAGTGTCTCAGTGTCCAAGTGTCTCAGTGTCCAAGTGTCTCAGTGTCTCAGTGTCTCTGTGTCTCAGTGTCCAAGTGTCTCAGTGTCTCAGTGTCTCAGTGTCTCAGTGTCCAAGTGTCTCAGTGTCTCTGTGTCTCAGTGTCTCTGTGTCTCAGTGTCCAAGTGTCTCAGTGTCTCAGTGTCTCAGTGTCCAAGTGTCTCAGTGTCTCAGTGTCTCTGTGTCTCTGTGTCTCAGTGTCCAAGTGTCTCTGTGTCTCTGTGTCTCAGTGTCTCAGTGTCTCAGTGTCCAAGTGTCTCAGTGTCCAAGTGTCTCAGTGTCTCAGTGTCTCAGTGTCTCAGTGTCCAAGTGTCTCAGTGTCTCAGTGTCTCAGTGTCCAAGTGTCTCAGTGTCTCAGTGTCTCTGTGTCTCAGTGTCTCAGTGTCCAAGTGTCTCAGTGTCCAAGTGTCTCAGTGTCTCAGTGTCTCAGTGTCCAAGTGTCTCTGTGTCTCTGTGTCTCAGTGTCTCAGTGTCTCAGTGTCCAAGTGTCTCAGTGTCCAAGTGTCTCAGTGTCTCAGTGTCTCTGTGTCTCAGTGTCCAAGTGTCTCAGTGTCTCAGTGTCTCAGTGTCCAAGTGTCTCAGTGTCTCAGTGTCTCTGTGTCTCTGTGTCTCAGTGTCCAAGTGTCTCTGTGTCTCTGTGTCTCAGTGTCTCAGTGTCTCTGTGTCTCAGTGTCTCTGTGTCTCTGTGTCTCAGTGTCCAAGTGTCTCTGTGTCTCTGTGTCTCAGTGTCTCAGTGTCTCAGTGTCTCAGTGTCCAAGTGTCTCAGTGTCCAAGTGTCTCAGTGTCTCAGTGTCTCTGTGTCTCAGTGTCCAAGTGTCTCAGTGTCTCAGTGTCTCAGTGTCTCATCTCAGTGTCCAAGTGTCTCAGTGTCTCTGTGTCTCAGTGTCTCTGTGTCTCAGTGTCCAAGTGTCTCAGTGTCTCAGTGTCTCAGTGTCCAAGTGTCTCAGTGTCTCAGTGTCTCTGTGTCTCTGTGTCTCAGTGTCCAAGTGTCTCTGTGTCTCTGTGTCTCAGTGTCTCAGTGTCTCAGTGTCCAAGTGTCTCAGTGTCCAAGTGTCTCAGTGTCTCAGTGTCTCAGTGTCTCAGTGTCCAAGTGTCTCAGTGTCTCAGTGTCTCAGTGTCCAAGTGTCTCAGTGTCTCAGTGTCTCAGTGTCTCAGTGTCTCAGTGTCTCTGTGTCTCTGTGTCTCAGTGTCTCAGTGTCCAAGTGTCTCAGTGTCTCAGTGTCTTCTGTGTCTCAGTGTCTCTGTGTCTCTGTGTCTCAGTGTCCAAGTGTCTCTGTGTCTCAGTGTCTCAGTGTCTCTGTGTCTCAGTGTCTCTGTGTCTCAGTGTCTCAGTGTCCAAGTGTCTCTGTGTCTCTGTGTCTCAGTGTCTCAGTGTCTCAGTGTCTCAGTGTCCAAGTGTCTCAGTGTCCAAGTGTCTCAGTGTCTCAGTGTCTCTGTGTCTCAGTGTCCAAGTGTCTCAGTGTCTCAGTGTCTCAGTGTCCAAGTGTCTCAGTGTCTCAGTGTCTCTGTGTCTCTGTGTCTCAGTGTCCAAGTGTCTCTGTGTCTCTGTGTCTCAGTGTCTCAGTGTCTCAGTGTCTCAGTGTCTCTGTGTCTCAGTGTCTCAGTGTCCAGTGTCTCAGTGTCTCAGTGTCTCAGTGTCTCAGTGTCTCAGTGTCTCAGTGTCCAAGTGTCTCAGTGTCCAAGTGTCTCAGTGTCTCAGTGTCTCTGTGTCTCAGTGTCCAAGTGTCTCAGTGTCTCAGTGTCTCAGTGTCTCAGTGTCCAAGTGTCTCAGTGTCTCTGTGTCTCAGTGTCTCTGTGTCTCAGTGTCCAAGTGTCTCAGTGTCTCAGTGTCTCAGTGTCCAAGTGTCTCAGTGTCTCAGTGTCTCTGTGTCTCTGTGTCTCAGTGTCCAAGTGTCTCTGTGTCTCTGTGTCTCAGTGTCTCAGTGTCTCAGTGTCCAAGTGTCTCAGTGTCCAAGTGTCTCAGTGTCTCAGTGTCTCAGTGTCTCAGTGTCCAAGTGTCTCAGTGTCTCAGTGTCTCAGTGTCCAAGTGTCTCAGTGTCTCAGTGTCTCTGTGTCTCAGTGTCTCAGTGTCTCAGTGTCTCTGTGTCTCTGTGTCTCAGTGTCTCAGTGTCCAAGTGTCTCAGTGTCTCAGTGTCTCTGTGTCTCAGTGTCTCAGTGTCTCTGTGTCTCTGTGTCTCAGTGTCCAAGTGTCTCTGTGTCTCAGTGTCTCAGTGTCTCAGTGTCTCAGTGTCTCTGTGTCTCTGTGTCTCAGTGTCCAAGTGTCTCTGTGTCTCTGTGTCTCAGTGTCTCAGTGTCTCAGTGTCCAAGTGTCTCAGTGTCCAGTGTCTCAGTGTCTCAGTGTCTCTGTGTCTCAGTGTCCAAGTGTCTCAGTGTCTCAGTGTCTCAGTGTCTCTGTGTCTCAGTGTCTCAGTGTCTCAGTGTCCAAGTGTCTCAGTGTCTCAGTGTCTCTGTGTCTCAGTGTCTCAGTGTCTCTGTGTCTCTGTGTCTCAGTGTCCAAGTGTCTCTGTGTCTCAGTGTCTCAGTGTCTCTGTGTCTCAGTGTCTCTGTGTCTCTGTGTCTCAGTGTCCAAGTGTCTCTGTGTCTCTGTGTCTCAGTGTCTTCAGTGTCTCAGTGTCCAAGTGTCTCAGTGTCCAAGTGTCTCAGTGTCTCAGTGTCTCTGTGTCTCAGTGTCCAAGTGTCTCAGTGTCTCAGTGTCTCAGTGTCTCAGTGTCCAAGTGTCTCAGTGTCTCTGTGTCTCAGTGTCTCTGTGTCTCAGTGTCCAAGTGTCTCAGTGTCTCAGTGTCTCAGTGTCCAAGTGTCTCAGTGTCTCAGTGTCTCTGTGTCTCTGTGTCTCAGTGTCCAAGTGTCTCTGTGTCTCTGTGTCTCAGTGTCTCAGTGTCTCAGTGTCCAAGTGTCTCAGTGTCCAAGTGTCTCAGTGTCTCAGTGTCTCAGTGTCTCAGTGTCCAAGTGTCTCAGTGTCTCAGTGTCTCAGTGTCCAAGTGTCTCAGTGTCTCAGTGTCTCTGTGTCTCAGTGTCTCAGTGTCTCAGTGTCTCAGTGTCTCTGTGTCTCTGTGTCTCAGTGTCTCAGTGTCCAAGTGTCTCTGTGTCTCAGTGTCTCAGTGTCTCTGTGTCTCAGTGTCTCTGTGTCTCTGTGTCTCAGTGTCCAAGTGTCTCTGTGTCTCTGTGTCTCAGTGTCTCAGTGTCTCAGTGTCCAAGTGTCTCAGTGTCCAAGTGTCTCAGTGTCTCAGTGTCTCTGTGTCTCAGTGTCCAAGTGTCTCAGTGTCTCAGTGTCTCAGTGTCTCAGTGTCCAAGTGTCTCAGTGTCTCTGTGTCTCAGTGTCTCTGTGTCTCAGTGTCCAAGTGTCTCAGTGTCTCAGTGTCTCAGTGTCCAAGTGTCTCAGTGTCTCAGTGTCTCTGTGTCTCTGTGTCTCAGTGTCCAAGTGTCTCTGTGTCTCTGTGTCTCAGTGTCTCAGTGTCTCAGTGTCCAAGTGTCTCAGTGTCCAAGTGTCTCAGTGTCTCAGTGTCTCAGTGTCTCAGTGTCCAAGTGTCTCAGTGTCTCAGTGTCTCAGTGTCCAAGTGTCTCAGTGTCTCAGTGTCTCTGTGTCTCAGTGTCTCAGTGTCTCAGTGTCTCAGTGTCTCTGTGTCTCTGTGTCTCAGTGTCTCAGTGTCCAAGTGTCTCTGTGTCTCAGTGTCTCTGTGTCTCAGTGTCTCAGTGTCCTCCAGTGTCTCAGTGTCTCAGTGTCTCAGTGTCTCAGTGTCTCTGTGTCTCTGTGTCTCAGTGTCCAAGTGTCTCTGTGTCTCTGTGTCTCAGTGTCTCAGTGTCTCAGTGTCCAAGTGTCTCAGTGTCTCAGTGTCTCTGTGTCTCAGTGTCTCAGTGTCTCAGTGTCTCAGTGTCCAAGTGTCTCTGTGTCTCAGTGTCTCAGTGTCCAAGTGTCTCAGTGTCTCAGTGTCTCAGTGTCTCTGTGTCTCAGTGTCTCTGTGTCTCTGTGTCTCTGTGTCTCAGTGTCTCAGTGTCCAAGTGTCGCAGTGTCTCAGTGTCTCAGTGTCTCAGTGTCTCTGTGTCTCAGTGTCTCAGTGTCTCAGTGTCTCTGTGTCTCTGTGTCTCTGTGTCTCAGTGTCCAAGTGTCTCTGTGTCTCAGTGTCTCAGTGTCCAAGTGTCTCAGTGTCTCAGTGTCTCAGTGTCTCTGTGTCTCAGTGTCTCTGTGTCTCAGTGTCTCAGTGTCCAAGTGTCTCAGTGTCTCAGTGTCTCAGTGTCTCTGTGTCTCTGTGTCTCAGTGTCTCAGTGTCTCAGTGTCTCAGTGTCTCTGTGTCTCTGTGTCTCAGTGTCTCAGTGTCCAAGTGTCTCTGTGTCTCAGTGTCTCTGTGTCTCTGTGTCTCAGTGTCTCAGTGTCCAAGTGTCTCAGTGTCTCAGTGTCTCTGTGTCTCAGTGTCTCTGTGTCTCTGTGTCTCAGTGTCCAAGTGTCTCTGTGTCTCTGTGTCTCAGTGTCTCAGTGTCTCAGTGTCCAAGTGTCTCAGTGTCTCAGTGTCTCTGTGTCTCAGTGTCTCAGTGTCTCAGTGTCTCAGTGTCCAAGTGTCTCTGTCTGTGTCTCAGTGTCTCAGTGTCTCAGTGTCTCAGTGTCTCTGTGTCTCTGTGTCTCAGTGTCTCAGTGTCCAAGTGTCTCTGTGTCTCAGTGTCTCTGTGTCTCAGTGTCTCAGTGTCCAAGTGTCTCAGTGTCTCAGTGTCTCTGTGTCTCAGTGTCTCTGTGTCTCTGTGTCTCAGTGTCCAAGTGTCTCTGTGTCTCTGTGTCTCAGTGTCTCAGTGTCTCAGTGTCTCAGTGTCTCAGTGTCTCAGTGTCTCTGTGTCTCAGTGTCTCAGTGTCTCAGTGTCTCTTCAAGTGTCTCTGTGTCTCAGTGTCTCAGTGTCCAGTGTCTCAGTGTCTCAGTGTCTCAGTGTCTCTGTGTCTCAGTGTCTCAGTGTCTCAGTGTCTCTGTGTCTCAGTGTCTCAGTGTCCAAGTGTCTCAGTGTCTCAGTGTCTCAGTGTCTCAGTGTCTCTGTGTCTCAGTGTCTCAGTGTCTCAGTGTCTCTGTGTCTCTGTGTCTCTGTGTCTCAGTGTCCAAGTGTCTCTGTGTCTCAGTGTCTCAGTGTCCAAGTGTCTCAGTGTCTCAGTGTCTCAGTGTCTCTGTGTCTCAGTGTCTCTGTGTCTCAGTGTCTCAGTGTCCAAGTGTCGCAGTGTCGCAGTGTCTCAGTGTCTCTGTGTCTCTGTGTCTCAGTGTCTCAGTGTCTCAGTGTCTCAGTGTCTCTGTGTCTCTGTGTCTCAGTGTCTCAGTGTCCAAGTGTCTCTGTGTCTCAGTGTCTCTGTGTCTCTGTGTCTCAGTGTCTCAGTGTCCAAGTGTCTCAGTGTCTCAGTGTCTCTGTGTCTCAGTGTCTCTGTGTCTCTGTGTCTCAGTGTCCAAGTGTCTCTGTGTCTCTGTGTCTCAGTGTCTCAGTGTCTCAGTGTCCAAGTGTCTCAGTGTCTCAGTGTCTCTGTGTCTCAGTGTCTCAGTGTCTCAGTGTCTCAGTGTCCAAGTGTCTCTGTGTCTCAGTGTCTCAGTGTCCAAGTGTCTCAGTGTCTCAGTGTCTCAGTGTCTCTGTGTCTCAGTGTCTCTGTGTCTCTGTGTCTCTGTGTCTCAGTGTCTCAGTGTCCAAGTGTCGCAGTGTCTCAGTGTCTCAGTGTCTCAGTGTCTCTGTGTCTCAGTGTCTCAGTGTCTCAGTGTCTCTGTGTCTCTGTGTCTCTGTGTCTCAGTGTCCAAGTGTCTCTGTGTCTCAGTGTCTCAGTGTCCAAGTGTCTCAGTGTCTCAGTGTCTCAGTGTCTCTGTGTCTCAGTGTCTCTGTGTCTCAGTGTCTCAGTGTCTCAGTGTCCAAGTGTCCAAGTGTCTCAGTGTCTCAGTGTCTCAGTGTCTCTGTGTCTCAGTGTCTCTGTGTCTCTGTGTCTCTGTGTCTCAGTGTCTCAGTGTCCAAGTGTCGCAGTGTCTCAGTGTCTCAGTGTCTCAGTGTCTCTGTGTCTCAGTGTCTCAGTGTCTCAGTGTCTCTGTGTCTCTGTGTCTCTGTGTCTCAGTGTCCAAGTGTCTCTGTGTCTCAGTGTCTCAGTGTCCAAGTGTCTCAGTGTCTCAGTGTCTCAGTGTCTCTGTGTCTCAGTGTCTCTGTGTCTCAGTGTCTCAGTGTCCAAGTGTCGCAGTGTCGCAGTGTCTCAGTGTCTCTGTGTCTCTGTGTCTCAGTGTCTCAGTGTCTCAGTGTCTCAGTGTCTCTGTGTCTCTGTGTCTCAGTGTCTCAGTGTCCAAGTGTCTCTGTGTCTCAGTGTCTCTGTGTCTCTGTGTCTCAGTGTCTCAGTGTCCAAGTGTCTCAGTGTCTCAGTGTCTCTGTGTCTCAGTGTCTCTGTGTCTCTGTGTCTCAGTGTCCAAGTGTCTCTGTGTCTCTGTGTCTCAGTGTCTCAGTGTCTCAGTGTCCAAGTGTCTCAGTGTCTCAGTGTCTCTGTGTCTCAGTGTCTCAGTGTCTCAGTGTCTCAGTGTCCAAGTGTCTCTGTGTCTCAGTGTCTCAGTGTCCAAGTGTCTCAGTGTCTCAGTGTCTCAGTGTCTCTGTGTCTCAGTGTCTCTGTGTCTCTGTGTCTCTGTGTCTCAGTGTCTCAGTGTCCAAGTGTCGCAGTGTCTCAGTGTCTCAGTGTCTCAGTGTCTCTGTGTCTCAGTGTCTCAGTGTCTCAGTGTCTCTGTGTCTCTGTGTCTCTGTGTCTCAGTGTCCAAGTGTCTCTGTGTCTCAGTGTCTCAGTGTCCAAGTGTCTCAGTGTCTCAGTGTCTCAGTGTCTCTGTGTCTCAGTGTCTCTGTGTCTCAGTGTCTCAGTGTCTCAGTGTCCAAGTGTCCAAGTGTCTCAGTGTCTCAGTGTCTCAGTGTCTCTGTGTCTCAGTGTCTCTGTGTCTCTGTGTCTCTGTGTCTCAGTGTCTCAGTGTCCAAGTGTCGCAGTGTCTCAGTGTCTCAGTGTCTCAGTGTCTCTGTGTCTCAGTGTCTCAGTGTCTCAGTGTCTCTGTGTCTCTGTGTCTCTGTGTCTCAGTGTCCAAGTGTCTCTGTGTCTCAGTGTCTCAGTGTCCAAGTGTCTCAGTGTCTCAGTGTCTCAGTGTCTCTGTGTCTCAGTGTCTCTGTGTCTCAGTGTCTCAGTGTCCAAGTGTCGCAGTGTCGCAGTGTCTCAGTGTCTCTGTGTCTCTGTGTCTCAGTGTCTCAGTGTCTCAGTGTCTCAGTGTCTCTGTGTCTCTGTGTCTCAGTGTCTCAGTGTCCAAGTGTCTCTGTGTCTCAGTGTCTCTGTGTCTCTGTGTCTCAGTGTCTCAGTGTCCAAGTGTCTCAGTGTCTCAGTGTCTCTGTGTCTCAGTGTCTCTGTGTCTCTGTGTCTCAGTGTCCAAGTGTCTCGTGTCTCTGTGTCTCAGTGTCTCAGTGTCTCAGTGTCCAAGTGTCTCAGTGTCTCAGTGTCTCTGTGTCTCAGTGTCTCAGTGTCTCAGTGTCTCAGTGTCCAAGTGTCTTCTCTGTGTCTCAGTGTCTCAGTGTCCAAGTGTCTCAGTGTCTCAGTGTCTCAGTG